>NW_004444139.1:1893963-1923000 GCF_000243295.1 Trichechus manatus latirostris | reverse complement strand
GTTTAGTGCTGTCATTTTGATGTCTTTTTGTGTGTGGTGTTCACAGTTTCTTTGTTCCACTTAATTTTCTGTGTTGAGTTTTTCTTTATGTGTTTTCTATTCATCTTTTTCATTGTTGTTGATTTTGTGTTTGCTGAGTCTTTATGTTTTTCGTGTTTTTTATTTTGATGTGTAGGATTGTTAGTTTTCTTTGTGGTTACCTTAATATTTACCCCTGTTGTTCTAAGTTTAAAACAGTCTTTTATTTCTTTATATTGCCTTTTCTTCCTCTGTATATGAAAGTTCTGTGACTATATTTTTTTTAATGTTGTCATCTTTTACATATTGACATCTCTGTTGCCCTGTTTTCAGCATTTTAGCTTTGATTGATTTATTTTTGTGACTTTTCCTATCTAGATTTATATCTGGTTGCTCTGTCCTGTGCTTTAGTCTTGGGTTGTTTTCGGATGTTATTGATTTTCTACCTGGGGGACTCCCTTTAGTATTCCTTGTAATTTTGGTTTGGTTTTTGCAAATTCCCTAAACTTCTGTTGATCTGAAAATGTCCTAATTTCGCCATCATATTTGAGAGACACTTTTGTTGGATATGTAATTCTTGGCTGGTATTTTCTTTTCCTTCAGGGCTTTGTATATGTTATCCCATTGCCTTCATACCTGCATGGTTTTTGCTGAGTAGTCCGAGCTTATTCTTATTGACTCTTCTTCATAGATGACTTTTCATTTATCCCTAGCTGCTCTTAAAATTCTCTGTTTATCTTTGATTTTGGCAAGTTTAATTATAATATATCTTGGTGACTTTATTTTGGGATCTACCTTGTGTGGAGTTCAGTGAGCATCTTGGATAGATACCTTCTCATCTTTCACGATATCAGGGAAGTTTTCCACCAACAAATCTTCAATAATTCTCTCTGTATTTTCTGTTATTCCCCATTGTTCTGGTATTCCAATCACTTGTAGGTTATTCCTCTTCATAGAGTCCCACATAATTCTTAGGGTTTCTTCATTTTTTTAAATTCTTGTATCTGATTTTTCCTCAAATAAGTCGCTTTCAAGTTCTTTATGTTCAGTCTCACTAATTCTGACTTCCATTGCCTCAATTCTGTTCCCGTGACTTTCTATTGAGTTGTCTAATTCTGAAATTTATTGTTAATATTCTGGATTTCTGTTTGTTCTCTATGGATTCTTGCAGCCTGTTAAATTTGTCATTGTGCTCTTTTGTAATCTTGAGTTCCTCTATTGCTTTGTCTGTGCTTTCCTTGGCTCGTTCTACATTTTGTCTGATCTCCTTCCTGATTTCTTGAAGAGTTCTCTGTATTAATTTTTTGTATTCTACCTTCAGTAATTCCAAGAAGTTCTCTTCCTCCAGAGCATTTCTTGATTCTTTCATTTGGGTGCTTGCTGAAGTCATCATGGTCTGCCTGTTTATGTGATTTGATATTGACTATTGTCTCCAAGCCATCAATAAGTTGTTATATTTATATATTTTATGTTTGCTTACTGTGTCCTAGTTTCTAGTTTTGTTATGTTTTGATATGCCCAAATAGGCTGTTCGAGCAAGCTAGTTTGCTTATTGGCGCCTTTGAAGCTCTAATGTCCTTTCACTGGGTGATTAGATTTGTTGCTAGATATGTGAGCCTAGGAGTCCAGATAGTCGTTCACCAAGTGTGTGGTGCAGGCTCTCACCCACAGGCCTAGATGGGCAGGGCTTATTGGAGTTGACACAGGTATCTGTCTGCAGCAGAGGGTCACGCGCTGAGCAATGTAGGGAGCTGATAGCTGTCCTTGAGTGTCTGGGAGGAAAGCATGCCCCTGTGTCCTAGAGTGCATAGGTGGGTGGGTTTTGCAGCCGGACACTGGGCACCTAGTGCTGTTGGCTGTAAAGACTTGGAGGCGTTTCTTATTCTTGGACCCCTGTTGCAGGTGGCTAGGTGGTGTGGGTGGAGCCACCAGTCCTCAGGCCCCTGCTGTGGGTAGGTGAGGACCCTGCTTAATGCGCAGAGCGGTGCAAAATGTGACAAACCTCCCACTCCACCATATAGCTGATACAGTGAAGTTAGGCTCAGGTATATATCCTGTTGTACTGTGTTAATGAGGGCCTATGCTGTTGAAATGGATCCACACTGGTATATGCAGGCGTGAAAGGCATTAAAATCCGTGGACCCCTTATGCATGTGCCTAGGCAAAGGAGCTGCGTCTACCCTAAGTTCCTGGCTTAGGGGAGCTGGCAGATTATTTATTCCTGTTTGTCAATTTGTTCCCTCTCGGAGGCTGGGAGAATGGCTCAGGGCACGTGATGGGTCGTTATTTTCAGCCCAGGGGATGCGGCAATTGCTGAAGCTGGCCCAGGACCAGGTGCAGAGTTGGGAGGGGGCAGGTAAACGGGAGAGAGGTTTTTCCAAAAAGGGGTGGTTTTTGATCCGTGCGGTAGGTCAGATGCATGTACTTTATCTTTTGCTGATTGAGCTCCACTTTTCACTGGTTTTGGAGGTTTGAGTAGACTCTGAGCTGCTCAGTCTCTCCCGATGTGGAAAACGCATCCTGAGCGCCACTGCTTGCCTCACTGCTTGCCTCATTGTGTGCGCTGATTGCAGGGTACCGGTTCCTGCCGGATCAGGTCTGGCAACTCCTTGCTGCTTCTGAACTGTCTTTCCCTCCCCCTGCCGCTCCGTCCGATTCCTCGACTTTGCCTTTGATGTTCAGGGCTCCTAGATTGTCATATATAGTCGATTCACTTGTTTTTAGCGGTCTTTATTGTAAGAGGGACCACCGGAAGCGTCTGAATACTCTGCCATCTTGACCCCACCTTTAGAGGTATTATTTTATTATCTAATTTTATAGATGAAGAATTTTGAAACTGGAAGTTTAAGGAGCCGGTCAGTAGGTGTTGGAACTGGGATTCAGCACCAGATCTGTACTCACAAAACCCATGTGCTTTTAATGTGCTAGATGTTATCAGAGCATCATAGAAATTCAGAGCGAGGTTGACTTTAGAAGTTATTGGCTCCTGGCAGAGAAGTATTGTGACTTCCTCAGTGTCTTTAAGCTAGTTAGGACTATAACCGTGGTGTTGTGTGTTTTGTGTTAATTGTGATTGCGGTATACTGAAGTGTCCCTGCCTCAGGAAGCTTGGGTTTGGTTGCAGCTTGGTCACTGTCCAAACTTCAAGACCTTAGGTAAGTTTCTTTACCTCTTTTGTTTTTTATTTTCCTCATTTGCAAAAATAAGGATAATAGATTCTATACGTCAGGGTTGTTGTGAGATTAGAGTTACGCAAAAGTAGCTCTTAAACAGTAAATATGAGAGCAAATATTATTTTTACCCTGTCCAGTCTTACGAAGCTTGTCTTTTGTGGATGTATTCTGTGTAAATGGATTTAATACTTTCCGTCTTTGATCAGTGAGCAGACTCCATGTCCTGGAAAGCGAGCTGTGGTGGGTTCCATTTTGCTGCTTTTATTACTGTTTTGGAAAGACACAGACAACGTCTAAGCCATTTCTCACAGACTTACAGATTAAGCCACCAGTGGTCCAGGATCACCCTCCGCTTTTCAGTTTTTAAAACTTAAATTTTTTTTTTAACTGCATGAGAAGGTGCATAAATCATAAAGGCACAGTGTAATGAGTTAGTGTAAAGCTAACAGCTGTTTTAATTACTACTCAGGACAAGATACAGAACATTGTCTTCACCTCCCGGAAGTAACCATTCTCCTGACTTTTCATAGTAATCACTCTTGCTTTTCTTTGTACTTTTATCATCTAATTGTGCACCTTAAAATTATAGTTTAACACAAAGAGTAAAATAGACTTTTGTTAATAACAGTGTATCCACATTGGTTCATCAGTTGTAACAAATGTATCACACTAGTGTAAGATGGTAATAACTGGAGAGAGAATGCGCAGAGGAGAGGTGGGTGAGTGGGAACTCTGTTCTTTGCACAATTTTTCTGTAAATGTAAAACTGCTCTGAAAAATAAAATCTGCTTAAAAATGGAAAAAGAGAGTTTAAGTTACCCAGTCTAAAAAATACTATAGTCTATACTTATTAGTGTTTAAACATCATATAAATGTCTGTTTTTTTTTAATTCATTGTTGTCTGTTTTGTTGAATGTAGCTTTGATTCATTTATTTTCATTGCTTATTGTATTCCGTGGTATGAAAACCACAGCATATGTGTGCATTGTACTGTGGATGGACATATGGATTTCTAGTTCTGGGTTATTATGAATAGTACTGCTCTTAGCATTCTTGTACATTTCACCTGTTATATATTTTTGCATGTGTTTTTATTGGGTGTATTCCTAGCAATGCTGCATATGTGTATCTTCAAATTTAGTAGATAATGCCAGATGTTTTCTAAAGTATTGATGGGAACTCTGGGAAGATAGCAGTGTAAATAGACTATCATTCCAACCCTCCCCCCAAAATACAACAAGGAAAAAGTGCTGGCTTTGAGGGACTCTGAATCGAGCAGCAGAGGACAGTAGCAGGGAACTGCAGACAGGCAGGAATCAACGAAACAACAACGAGCTGCATGTGGTGGGAAAATCTTTTTCTCCCACTGTTTCCGTCCCTACCCCCATCGATGCAGACCATAGGCTGTTGTAAACTGGAGACACGGCCCTACAAAAGAGCCTGCCTCCCTAACCACCACATCCCCAGCTTATGCAAAGATACAGAACCCCAAGCTTCTGCTCTAAAGTCAACAAGGCAGACCTCTCCGGAGGTCTGTTTGGAGTATGCCATCACCTCTCCCACCCGGACACTGTCAGCTCTAAGGCTGTTGTGAACTGCTACAGAGGCCCCTGCAGTGGAGTCTGGTCCCATAGTCAATACACTATTTGCCTCCCTGCACACCCCATTGATTGGGTCTCTGTAACCAACAGGACATACTTGCCTGGAGGACAGTTCAGTTCTGTCTGTTTCCCCTTCCAGTTGACGCTGAGGACTGCTGACCAAGGCTGCCGTATGCTAGGAAGCAGGTGCCTTGAATGGAGGCTGCACTCGCAGCTAACAATCCACTGAGGGGTGGGGGACTATAATAACAGCAGCAAGCTAGACCTCTGTGGGAATCTGATCGGAACACGACACCCCTCCCTCACCCGTGCACTCTCAACTGCAAGGCTGCTGTGAAGTGCGACAGAAGGTCCCCACAGTGGACTTGGTTCCCATAGGTAGCGCTCTATATGCCTCCCTGTGCACCTTGTAGCTGAGGCCCCCCCCCAGTCAGCAGGACAGACCTTCCTTGAGGTCAGTTCAGGTCTGTCTGTCCTTGCTTCCAGTCAATGCTGAGGACTGCTGACCGAGGCTGCTGTGTGCTAGGAAACAGGCGTCTTGTGTAGAGGCTGCGTTCACAGACAACAGACTACTGGGGGACTCAGCAATAAGGCAGACCTCCCTGGGGGTCCATTTGGAGCGTGACAGCCCCTACCAGCGTGGTAACTGTCAGCTGCTGGACTGATACGAACTTCTACAAAATGTTCCCTACAGTGGAGTCAGGAAGTGGATCACCTAAGCGGAGACTGCTCCCCCAACCACCACAGGGCCACTGGGTCTCTGAAACCAACCAAACAGATCTCTCAGAGGTCCTTCTGGGGAATGCCAGCCTATCCTCCCCCTGAAATGGAGGAAAGTCTGTCTGTACTTGCCAAATACCAGCTCAGATATAAGCAGTCCCCACAGAGCATGGAAGGAAGTCCCAGGAAAAACCACAGGCAACACCCAGCCCCATAGGGGGCTCACTGGTTGTGGGTTTTCTGATTGAAAATGTGGTTGCAGAAACGAAGAGAAAGGAGTAGTAACCAGAGAGAGAGGACTGCACCCCCTGGTGGACAGATTGTTTAGTGCATGATATCTTGCGTGAGTGGTGGTGTCTGTTGGTGGACGGATTGATCACAGCGTGTTCTCTGATGTATTTGGGAGACACTGAAAGTTGAAAACCGAGAATCTGGAACTTTCAAATCCTAATTTAACCAGGGAGGGAGACGGAACTATCACAGCAAGGGAGAGGAAATGATAAGCAAAGGCTGAAGGCTCTGCAGAAAGTGGTGTGGGCTACAACACCAAGTGCTGAAGGGACTAAGAAAGAGTCCAGTGCCCCACCAGGAAATCACAGGACCCACAAAGAAGAGAGGAACCGTGGCCTGTCCAAACGAACATGGCGAAGGGAGTGAGAGAGCACGTGTGAGAGACCGCGTGAAGAAGAGAGTGGAAGAATATCATACAGCAACGTTAAACATAAAGAGTTAGGGAGAAACAGTAAAATATCTAAGAGAAGTAAAGAAAACAATGTAAGAGCAAAATGAGGATCTGAAGATAAAAAGAGACCAAACACAAATATTGTAAATGAAAGTGACAGTAACTGAAATGTGTAACACAATGGAAGGATTGAACAACAGATTTAATTAGGCAGAAGAAAGAATCAGTGAATTAGAGGATAAGATAGTCAAAATTACGGAGGCTGAAGAGCAAGAAGAATGGAGGCTCAAGAAGGCTGAGTACAATCTAATGGAATTATGGGACATCAGGAGACGTAATGTATGTATCATGAGAATTTCAGAAGATGAGAGAAAGGACAGAAAGAATATTTGAAGAAATAATGACAGAAAATTTCCCAGATCTGACAAAAGGCATGAATCTACAAATCCAGTATGCTGAAACACTCAAAGCAGCATAAACCCAAAGAGATTTACCCTGAGACACATCACAGTCCAGCTCTCAAGAAGTGAGGATAAAGAGGGGATCCTGAAAGCAGTGAGAGAGAAGCAAACAGTCCCGCACAGATGATCCCCAGTGAGGTTAAGTGCCAGTCTCTCCTCAGAAACCTTGGAGTCCAAAAGGCAATGAAATGGTCTGTTTAAAGTACCGAAAGAAACAAACAAACCAACAAGCCCGTCAGCTGAGAGTACTGTGTCCAGTGAGACCGTCCTTCAGGAATGAGCATGAATCGAAGCAGACAGGAGCCGCGAGAGTTCAAATGGGTGTTCTGCAGGTGGAAGGAAAAAGACACTAGAAAGTATTATAATTCAAAGGCATACATTAAAGAAAAATCTCGAATAAAGGGAATAGCATGGACAAGTATAAGAGCTAATAATCAAGGTGTTCATGCTTGATAATTCTAACTATTTTGTCCTTCGTGCTGTTTAATGACAAATGTATAAAAAGCAAGGATAAAATTATGTCACAGGGCACATGATTAGTGATGACAAAAAATGAGAGGGAGAGAGGAATGGAATGGTGTAGATATAGAATTTCTTGTATGTTACTGAAGTTAGTGCCAGCTTAACCCCTAGGGTGTTATAAATACAAGCTGTTTAAGGCAATATTCATGGCATCCACTAAGAAAATAACTAAAACAACACACACAAAATAAAATGAGAAGGGAACCAAAATGGCTCACTACAGTAAACCAGCAAGACACAACAGCAAGCAGTAGAAAAGGACAAAGAATGCTTAAGCCACACAAAAAAAACAAGATGGCAGAAGTCACTTCTTCTCGGTAATTACAGTGAATGTAAATGGACTAAATGGTCCAATCAAAAGGCCGAGAGTGGTAGAATGGATATAAAAAACATGTTTCCACTCTATGCTGTTTACAGTAGACACAACTTAGTCGCAAACATACAAATAGGCTGAAAGTGAAAGGATGGGGGAGAATACTCCGTGCAAATAGCAACAACAACAACAAAAAACTGAGGTGGCAATCTGAATGTCAGACAAAGCAGACTTTAAGACAAGACCTGTTAGAAGAGATAAAGATGGACATGATATAGCAATAAAGGGTTAATTCATCAAAAAGATTTAATAATCATAAGTATATATGCACCCAACCCCAGAGCACCTAAATGTATGAAGGAAACACTGATAGAATTGAAGGGAGAGAGAGCATTACAGTAAAAGTTGGAGACTACCATACACCACTTTCAATATTGGACAGAACTCTATAAAGATCAAGGAAGCAGAAGACCTCAATGACAATATAAACCAACTAGACTTAGCATACATGGAGCACTTCAGGCAACAACAGCACAATATGTATTCTGTGACAGTGCACGTGGATCATTCTGTAGAACAGACCACATGTTAAGTCACACAGCAAGTCCTGATGAATTTAAAAAATTGAAATCATACAAAATATCTTCTCTGATCTCAATGAAGTGAAGCTAGAAAGCAGTAACGGGAAAAAAAAAAACTGGAACGTACAAAAACATACGGAAATTAAACAAGACACTATTCAACTACCTTTTCTGAAAGCAGAGAATACCAGAAAGATGTTTACCTGGGTTTTAGTGACTGTGCATTTTGCATTCGACCGTGTGGATCATAACAAATTATAGATAACATTGCAAAGAATGGGAATTCCAGAACATTTAATTGTGCTCATGCGGGAACATATACGTAGATCAAGAGACAGTAGTTTGAACAGAAAACGGGATATTGCGTGGGTTAAAATAGGAAAAGGTGTGTGCCAGGGTTATATCCTTTCACCATACTTATTCAATCTGTATGCTGAGCAAATAATCTGAGAAGCTGGACTATATGAAGAAGAACGCAGCATCAGCTTTGGAGGAAGACTCATTAACAACCTGTGATATGCAGATGACACAACCATGCTGAAAGTGAAGAGGACTTGAAGATCTTACTGATGAAGATCAGAGGCTACAGCCGTCAGTGTGGATTACACCTCAACATAAAGAAAACAAAAATCCTCACAACTGGACCAGTAAGCAACGTCATGATAAACGGAGAAAAGATTGAAGTTGTCAAGGATTTCATTTTACTTGGATCCATAATCGGCGCCCTTGGAGGCAGCAGTCAGGAAATCAAACAACTGTATTACATTGGGCAAATCCGCTACAGAGGATGTCTTTAAAGTGTTAAAAAGCAAAGATGTCACTTTGAGGACATAATAGTTTCGGTTTAGAGTCATGGTCTCATGGAGCGTCCCGGTTAATTGGCCTACTAGTTCACTAAAATAATGCGTTTAGTGCTTCTCTTGTACCTCCTAGTTCATTGAGTAGTGCCTGGGGTCTTAAAAGCTTGGTGTTGAACAACTTTTCATGTATTTATGACTATTGGTATCTCCTTTGGTGAAGTGGTTGTTTCTTTTGCCCATCCATTGATCTTTATAACAATCAGAAAAGTAAAGTGCCTATTCAGATATTTTGCCCGTCGTTTATAAAGATTACGCTGCTCATTCAAAACCAGAAAACCAAACCCCTTGCCGTCAAGTCGATTCGGACTCCTAGCAACCCTGTAGGATGGAGTACAACTAGCCCATAGGATTTCTGAGGTGGTAAATCTTTACAGAAGCGGACTGCCACATCTTTCTCCTGCGGAGCAGCTGGTGGTTTCAAACCACCGACCTTTCGGTTAGCATCTGAGCAGTTAACCACTGAGCCACCAGGGCTTCTTTTCTGACCATTAGAATATCTTTATATATTCTAGAATGAAGCCCGTTGTTGGTTTTACTCTTTTAATGTCGTTTGATATGCTTAAATTTTTTAATTCGGTCCTGTTTATCAATCTTTTCATTTCTAATTTATTTATTGTATCTTACTAGCTTTCCCTACCATTGGATCATGAAGATATTTTCTTATGTTATTTTTTGAAAGTCTTACTGTTTTGCTTTTCACATTTACATCTATTTTCTGGAATTCATTTTTTTGGGTGTCCCATGAGATAGTAGTCAATTTCTTTTTTAATCCATGTTGATTTCAGTTAATAGAAAAGTATTCAAAACAGCGGCGCTCTTCCCCAGCTTTCTAGTGCCTCCTTCAGCGTAATGAAAGTGCCCGTATAGGCACGCATTTGTTTGTTGTGTTCTGGTGGTACAGTTGTTCGTTCTTGAACTGATAGCACATCGCCTTCATTCCTTCTGTTTTATAACAAATCTTGATAGCCGGTAGAGCATGTTGTATCACTTGTTTTACCAAATCAGTGTCTCGCCATTTGCATTTGTACATATATTTTGGAATCAACTTGCTACTCACCTACAAAAATTATAATTTGAATTCTGAGTAGGGCTTTATTGAGTATGTAGATCAATTTGGGAGAATTGAAATATTTGCAGTATTCATCATCATCCCGTTGCTGTCGAGTCGATTCCGACTCATAGCGACCCTATAGGACAGAGTAGAACTGCCTCAAGGTTTTCAGGGAGCGGCTGGTGGATTTGAACCGCCAAGCTTTCGTTTAGCAGTCAAAATGCTTTAACCAGTGTGCCACAAGGGCTCCTTGACACTATTCGGTATTCCAATTTACAGTTTTTATCTCTCCATTTATTTTCATCATCTTTTATTTGTTCCACTGCTTTTTTTTTTTTTTTAGTAAGATTTATATTCGTTAGCTATAATTCTTGTTATTTACTGTTTTTATTCAGTTAAAAAAGGCAACTCCTTTTAAATTTCCATTTTGTCTTATTGCTGGTATAGGAATGCAGTTTTTTTTTTGTATATTGATTTTGTCTTAATCTTGCTAAACTCACTTATTAATTTTAATAACGTATCTGTAGATCTTCTAGATTTTGTACTTCAAACAGGTATATTTTCCTCTAATAATGACAGTTTTGTGTTTTCTTTTTGAATTTCCATACCTTTATTTCTCTTACCATAATGCATTAGCTAGGACCTCTGGTTCAATGTTGAAAAGAAATTGTTGAGTGGATATTTTTGTCTTCTTTCCCATCTCAAATTGAAAGCCTCAGCATTTTATCATTAACTGTGTGTTTGACATAGGTTTTGTTTTATTTCCTTTATCAAGTTAAGGAAGTATTCTTGTATTCCTAATCTAAGAATATTTTTTCTATCATGAACGAAATGGATGTTCAGTTTCTCAAATGCTTTTACATCCATTGAGGTGTGATTAACATAAGAAAGTAGAAAAATTTTGTTACTAATATGGCAAATTGCATTGAATGATTCATTAATGTTAAATCAACCTTTATTTCTGGAATAAATCCAACTTGGCTGGGATGTATTATTTGTTTTACCTATTGCTAGATCTAGTGCACTAATAGGTTGGGTTTTTTCTCACTTTTTTAAAAACCTTGTGTTCATAAGTAAGATTGACTTACAATTTTCCTTTTATGTTTTTGTCATGTTTTGGTATCAAGGTTATGTAGGCCTCATGAAACAAGTTAGGTTATATTTCCTCCTTTTCTATTATCTGTCAGATTTTATTCCTTTTTTAGTGTTTTAAAGAATTTTCCTGTAAAGCCTGGGCCTGGAGTTATATTTCAGAGGAAGTATTAAATTATAGAGTCGATTTCTTGAGTAGTTCTATTTATAGTCCCCATTTCCTCTGATGTCAGTTTTAGTAAACTGTGTTTTTGGAAATTTGTCTTTTTTACCTAAAGTTTTAAGTCAGTTGGTACAAAGTTGTTCCTAATATCCTTCTTTTTTAAAATATCAATAAGAGCTGTAACCAACCCCAAAACCCATTGCCATTGAGTCGACTTGGACTCCTACTGACCTTATAGGCCAGAGTAGAACTGCCTCACAGGGTTTCCAAGACTGTAATCTTTAAGAAACCTGATTGCCACATCTTTCTCCCACAGAGTGGCTCATGGGTTCCAACCACCAACCTTTTGGGTTAACAGCTGAGCGCTTAACTACTGTGCCACCAGGGCTCCTTAAGATCTGTAACAGTGTCTCCTTTTTCATTCCTAACAATGGTTATTGCTACCTAATTTTTTTTTTTTAAATCGTGGTGAAAATATGCACAACAAAACATCCAGGGGTTCAGCGCTTTTTACCTGTACAATTCAGTGACATTGGTGACATTCTTCAAATTGTGCAACCATTCTCGCTATCCTTTTCCAAATTATCCCAACAGGAACATACATTCAGTGTACCCTAAGCAAAACTACCTCTTCCTCTGTCCCTTCTCTGCTGGTAGCCACGAATGAGTTTTGATTTCTGTATATTTGTTTAAGGAGTGCTGGTTGCACAACGGGTAAGCGGCTCGGCTGCTAACTGAAAACTGGGCTGTTTGAACCCACCAGCCTCTCTGCGGGAGGAGGATGTGGCAGCCTGCTTCCGTAAAGATTACAGCCTTGGAAGCCCTGTGGAGCAGGTCTCCTCTGTCCTGTGGGGTCGCTATGAGTCGGAATTGACTCAACAACAACAGGTTTAGGTTTTTTTGGTTTATATATTTATTTCATATAAGTGAGATCGTGTAGGATCTGCCCTTTCGTGACTTATTTCCCTCAGCATGTCTCCTGGGCACATCCATGTTGTGGCGTGTGTCAGGTCTTCATTTTGTTTATATAGATTATTGTCACTTATTTTATTTTTCTCTGTATTTTAAATTCTACAAGAAACATTATTTCTATTATATGGTCAATATTTATTAGATTTAATGACTAATTACCTTTAATTACTCTTCGTTCCTTTGTACATTTTCTGGCTTCCACTTGGAACTGTTCTAGTGTGGGTCTGCAGGTGACTAATTATCTCTGTTTTTGTTTATGTGAAAATTATTTCACCTTTATTCTAGAAAGATACATTTTTCAGGTCATAGAATTCTAGGTTGTTGGTTATTTTCATCACTTCACAGATATTTTTCCTTCTCTTTGGTGATGATGATTCTTTATATTTTCAAAGATGTGTCTAATATATCTAGGTGGGGATTTCTGCTCATTTAGTTTCCTTGTGATTCATTGGGCTTCTTGAATCTGTGACTTGATGTCTTTCTTCAGTTTCAAAAATTTTTAGCCATTGTCTCTTCAGCTTTTTTTTCTTTATAAAGTGTGCAATTCTGTGGTTTTTAGTATATTCACAGAATCATGCAACCATCACCACTATCTAATTCCAGAACATTTTATCACCTCAGTAAGAAACCGTATACCATCAGCCGTTGCTTTTTGATTATTGTCTCTGACCTTTCCTCTTTGAACTTTATCTAAATTTATGTTAGATCTTCATACTCTGTCTTTGCCTCTTACTCATTCTTTTGAATTTTCCATCATTCTGCCTCTCTGTACTTCATTCTGGATGTTTAATTTTCTCTGCATCTATGTCTCCTTTGCTTCTAAACACATCCATTGAGTACTTAATGTTAGTTCCTATTTGGCTCTTCTGAAAATCTGTTAGTTTTCAAAAACTGTCATTTCTCTTCCAAAACTTTTGATCCTGTCTTTTTTCTTCTGTCGTAGTAAGAGCTGTCAGATCCTATTTTGACCATTCTCGTATTCAGAATCCAGGTGTGGTTCGTTTCTTAGTTTCCGTTCGGGTTGTCCTGTGTCACCTGGTTGGTTCTGGTTGTTTCTGACCTTGTCTTTGGAACATTATTTACAGAAGTAAATTGATGACTAAACTAGGACCCTGTCCAGAAGTGGTTTGTGCTTTTATCTGCCAGGGGCTTTAGGGCAGTAGCAGTTTAGGATTACCTTTCTACTGTCAGAAAACTAGAGTTTTTCTGGGCCACACAGATGCCTGTAAACTGGGCTGCGGTCCATGTGAGGGCTGTTTCCTTTCAAATTCACTCCCTTCCTAAGTAGAGCCCTCTGGGTTTCTAGCCTAAAATGTTGGGATTAGCTGGGCAACCAAGCTTACCTTGGAGGGCTTGGGATTCCAGCTTTGTCCCCTTCTCCCCAAGGGCTATCAGTGATTCTCAGTGTCTGGCTTCTCCGTTTCCAGCGTACAAGCGGGCCAATCGCTGCAGGCTTCTCTTTCTACGTTTCTTAACCCGGTCATTGTTTTCCGTGCCTCCTTGGCAATCCGATGCTTTCAAGCAGATGTTCTTGTACATTATATTTAGATAAGATTGTTTTATTATACCCGGCCTTTTTAGCTGTTCTCAGCAGGAAGACTGGTCTAAATTGCCTAGTTAGCTATCAGCATCTCATTTAAAAGCATTTAAAACAATTTTAGGATAAAAGAACTATGTTGGACTTTGAGAACTCATCTGTTCTAGCCTCATTCATTAGTAGTCAATAAAATGGAGACTTATTGATCACCATATTATGGATTATGATATGCCCAGTATTGTGCTATATCTGATGGGAATTTTGAGGGAATGAAAGACATAATCTTTACATTCAAGGGGTTTAGCCGAGGAAACAAGCATACACAGGGAAAGTTAAATAAAATGTTTAATGTAAAATGTAAAAGGTGCTCAGGAGTCCTGCAGAGTCACCAGCTTAGTGAGACCCAAAGGCAGTCGGTGCTGGTGGCGAGCCTGCCCCCGGCCTGCCCTTTGCTGTCCCAGGCTGTCTTCTCCATGGCAGCCGTGGTGCCCTGTCTGGAAGCTTCAGCGCCCTGGGCCCTCCCCTTTACAGCCCTGCGGTGGCTCCCCCACTGTTTCCGCCCCTCCTGGAGCCGCCTTGTCAGCGACTTCCCAGCCACCCCCTGCCCAGCTCTCTCAAACCCCGAGGAGCTGGTCACCTGCTCTCACATTTGCACACACCCTTCCCTCTGCCTGGAGGTCTTCTCTTCCTTCGGTGGGAGTCTTTTTCTTCTGGGTTTAGCCTCGGTCAGTGTGATCCTTTGCTGGGGGCCTTCTCTGCCAGCCCACTCCTGTTTCCTCAGGACTCGTCCAGGCCCGCAGCGGAGCACTGACTGCCCAGGTGGATGCTCCTGGCAGTCACACCATCTGGTGAGGATGGCCAGCAGGCATGTAGTCTTGCCCTACCGTGCGCCAGGCACTGTTTCATACACTTCACGGGCATACTTTATTTTGCCCTCACAGCAATTTATGAGGTAGCTGTTATTATTGTTCCCATTTTATAGATGAGGAAGGAGGCACAGAGAAGTTTTACAGTTATACAGTTGGCTTGTCTTCTGGACAGTGACTTTATTCATTAATCCCCTACTTCAGTAGGGAGCTGGAAGCACAGGAAAAAGGCCTGAGTTGTGAAGATAAGCATTGGCAGCTGACGATCCTCCTCCTTGCCGCTGGGGTTGTGAGGAGGGTGAATAGACAACTGCGTGGGACTCCTGTTTCCTTCCTGAGTCCAGGCGTTCAATCCCCTGGGAAGGTGCCTGGGATTGCGCGCTCTCCTCTCCTGCTGGCCGCCGTGGTCTCTCCTTCTGAGTTTCTCCGGGGTCTAGCTGCACCTCCAGTCAAGTCTAGGCAAGATCTTTTCAAACTTTACTGTTTAGGACGTAGTTAGACCTGCTGTAGTCAGACCTAAAGTAAACCCCCATCCTGTAAAAGCCTGAAGCCTGTGCCCTGCAGATTCCACAGATAGGTTAATGACGTGGGCTGTCATACCTGCAAACACAATAGTCCTCGTAGGTGCACATTAGCCAGGAATGACTGATGAAGAGGTGTGGCAGGAACTGAAGGCAAGGTCGTGTCAGGCTGTTTTATTAGTGTTATTAATACTATTGTAACGAGTAACCCCCTTCCTCCAGACTTTAATGCAGAGGTCAGATGCTTAGGATTTCATTAGAGAAAAGCTAATTGTAAATAACTGATAGGCTGCTTTTTTAACCAAATAAACTTTATTTTTTAGAACAGTTTGAGAATTACAGAAAAATTGCAAAAAGGAGTTCCCAAATACCCCATACCGAGTTTCCTGTTATTAACACTTACATTAGTATGGTATAGCTGTTACAATTAATGAACCAATATTGATACATTATTATTAACTGAAGTCCATACTTTATTCAGAGTATCTTAATTTTTATCATTTTTTCTAATGTCCTTTTTCTGTGCCCAGATCTTACCCAGGATACATCGCATTTAGTGGTCATGTCTCCCTGGGCTGTTGACTGACAGTTTCTCAGACTTTCTTTGTTTTTGATGACCCTGACAGTTGGGAGGAGCACTGATCAGGTATTTTATAGAAAGCCCCTCAAATGAGACTTGCTTGCTATTTTTCTCATGAGTAGACGGGGTTGTGATTTTTTTGGGAGAAAGATCCCAGAGGTGCAGTGCCTTTTTCTCACAGCATACCCAGGTACATACTGTCAGCCTGATGAAAGACTGTTGGGAGGTTTCTCCACTGTCCAGTTACCCCCGTCCCCATACTGTTCTCCTGGGAAGCTTGAAGTTAGTGTGCACGGATGGGCTGGTTTCTTAAGTGATAAAATCCTCTAGTTCAAAAGTAAAGTCGTTAAAGTTTTTTTCCCCATTACAGATTTTTCCAAAAAGTCTGTGCTTGGTCCACAAATCAGTGTTCTCTTCTCTTTCTAAAAATAAAAAGTCTAAAAATTATTTTTGTTAATATCTTCAATTAGCTAATCCGTTGCAAGAACAGCTTATGCATTGTGCTGAATATTGTGCAAATTTTGATTTCTTCAGTTTTGAAGTAGTGGATTTCAAAGCTAAGTAGAAAAGCCTGCAGTTTTTGCTTTTACTAGCTGCAGAATGCAGAGACAGGCAGTATCCGAGGACTCCTACCACTGGCTGATGGGTAGGACCTCATCAGTCGTGTTTGTTTGTCGTTTTGTATGAATATTGGACTGTGTCCTGGTCTGTGTTTGAACTGTGTTTAACAAAGTTGCATACTGCAAAACTGATTCTTACTGAGGAAGGTTTTAGAGCTTTTCATTTTAATGATGGCTACTGCAGAATATTGAAGTCTTACGTTGAAAGGCGTCGTCATGAATCAGAATCAACTTGATGGCAACGGGTTTGATACTGGATGCTGAAATTAGAACTGTAAAGGCAGACTGTGAAACGTATTTGCAGACTCCAAAACTTTATTCGGCCAGTGGAGCAGTGGAGCACAAATACAGACTTGAAAGATTCCCTAAATGAGGTCGAACAACTTTTCGTGTACCCTGGGTTCCACAGACAGAGTGGAACTGCCCGACAGTTTCCTAGGCGTCTTCGTGGGATAATGTTTATTCTCCCATTGAGCATCTGGTGTTTCCAACCACGGACTAGCCTTCATGGTGTTTTTAGAAGGAGCAATATTTAAATTGAGAATGATTAAAGAGCAAACATTGTCAGGGTTGTGAGCGCCACCTACCGTAAATGTAGTAAATTTTTAATTTTGAAATAACTATTTTTGAATTTACAAGGCGAGGAAAAGCGTTTTTTTTTTCCCTTGTTTCCAAAAATTGCACCAAAATAAAGCAAAACTTTATTTGATGCGAGTGTGTTGTACAGGTGTTAGCAGTACTGTCCTCACTACACGTTCATTGGACAGTAGCGCAACCCCAAGAAAAGGATGGTTGCGGGTGCGCGCGGTAGCGCTGCAACCAGGAAGCGCAAATACCGGGTAGGGTTGTGGTGACTAATTCATGGGTCCGCTGTGGTTACCTGGTAGCTGGCATACCTCCAGTGAGTACAGCTGCCCGCGCAGACTACCAACTTCTTGTTTTCAGAGGCGTCTGCGGGGCCACTGGGTTTTACCCAGAAGGCCCCGCGCCCGCGAGGTAATTTGCATGCGCGGCCCCTCGCTGGGGCGGGCTCGGCTAGGGGTGGGGCCATGGCGCGGGCAGCCGTGCCAGGCGGCGGGCGTTCTGGGGTTCCGGCTGCTTTGCGGCTGCTTTTTATTTTCGTTTCTCGTCCCCGACTGTTTTCTGTAAACTGTACTTACCTGTGATAATTAGTTCAGTCTTCTTCAGTTAAGCACGCACGCTCTAGGCTCCTAAAGTGTGTCCAAGCCAGAAACGCGGGGGCTTTCTTGCAGTCGGTGGGCGGGAGCGCTGGCCCCCGGGCTAGCAGCTAACCGGAGTCCGATGTTTACCGTTGCAGGTAGTTCTTCTGGGCATGGACATCCTGTCTGCGCTAGTGACCCGGCTGCAGGATCGGTTCAAGGCGCAGATCGGCACAGGTGAGTTGTGGGCACGTGTGGAGCGGCCCCCAGACTCCTTCCAGCCTGCCCTCACCTCCTTCACTTCTCCTCTCAGCGCCGTCTAACCCCTCCGGCCCCCAGCCTCCTTCTCCAGGCTTGCCCTCTAGTTTCTTCCGCCCCTCAGCCGGCCCTAACCTCCTCCTCCAGCCCCCAGCAGGGTTGCACCCCTGCTTTCCCTCCATCCTGGGTGCACCCCAGATCCACTGGCCTTGCTGCACCTGCTGAAGTGTCCCCTCCTTCCCCATACCCTTCTGCCTGGTTTCTCACAACTTCCTTGTTCTAACCTGGAGTATTAATTAATACGTGGTCTAATGTGAAGTATTATTGCTAATCTTTTATTTTTTGTACAAAATTAGCCGTCACTGTTTAGTGCCAACTGAGTCATATTTACCCCTCACTCTTCTCTTTACTGACAGGCACTTCTTGAGAAATCTTGCAAACCCTATGCAGTTCCCGCCTCCCTCCCCCAAAGATTATTGTTGGAATTACTATTTTCATTTTTATTGTAAATGTCATTACAAGTGTATTGTAAATGCACACTCTTATTTTGAAGGGAAAACAAAATGTCCACAAAATAACATAAAAATAATAACCACAGGTTTCATGGATTTGGAGATGCTTTCACCATTTGGGATCTCATGATTTGGACACCTGAGGTTTCTTGATGGCACTGTTAACTCTGAATAGCTGTGCTTGCGCAAGCATTTCCTTATAGAATTTCTCAATCTCCGTGTATGTCCTTCTGTTCTTTTTGTTAACTTTCTGATTAGTGAGCTCCTTTAGATAAGGTCATAAACTCATTCTCCATTTTGGCATAGAGTAACTGTCTCTGTATCTCCCAAAAAAAAAAAAACAAAAAAAAAAAACCTCTTAGTTTTAGAAGTGTGATAGTTTAATGGTGTTTTCCTCCTTGAATTACTCAGGGATATCTTTTGTAAAAGAAAGGCTTGCAGGCTCTCAGAAGAAGCAGAGTCAGCTGACCTCTGATGTACAAGTGCCCTTAAGCCTAGACTCCTGGCCCACACCTGGGTGTGTGAGAAGGCTAGAGTGCTGGGCTATGTCTGATACGCAGGTCTGTGTGTGACAGGAAACTGAAAAATAGACAACATGTATGAGCAGTACATTGATCCACAAATGCCTGCCCCTAGAATCCCCAAGCAAAGAAAAGCAGAGCCCTTCCTTCCTACCTACCTAAATTTCCTTTTGTATGGCATCTTTTTGCCAAGATCTTCAGTTGGGATCCATTTTCATAATATTTTACCAGCTTAAAGATATGTTGGGTCCTGGCTGTGGGATAAAGGATGTGGAGTAAGGGAGAGAATAAATGGTTTGTTTGTCTGTGCAAAGCCTTTTTCAGGTTTTGATAGTCCTAAGTCTCATGGATTTCAGCAGGGTGGGTGGAGCTGGGAGCGAGGATTGGTGGTATTTACAATGACATACGTCATGTAGGCCAGGGTTTTGTCTTCCCAGTTAATAGAAATATCAACAGTTAGTGAACACAGCCCCTCAGAATAATTTGTAATAAATTATTTGCAATAATTTGCATGTTGATTTCCAGTGCTGCCAAGTTTAATTGACAGACTGGGAGATGCTAAAGACTCTGTGAGGGAGCAAGACCAGGCGTTGCTGCTGAAGATCATGGATCAAGCTGCTAACCCTCAGGTAGGACGTGCGTGCGTGCACATGGGTGAACGAGACTCGCTTCTTCTGAGCTGGTGTACTACAAGTGAAAATCCCCATAGCATTCAATCTGCCCTCCTCATAACATAGGATTATTTGAATAAGCAATTAACAGCCAAGGGTATAATTTGGAAAAAAACAATTAGTAGACTTAACATTGGTATTGAGTGCTTGGTTTAATCTGTTAGAATCTTTGCTAATTTATACAAGTGTCTCTTCATTTCTCTGAAGAGAGGCCCCATGGTGTCCCAGGAGTCAGGAGACGTGGTTGGAGCCCTCGCCCGTGTCTGCTTGTGAGCTGGGGCTCCTGAGGTGAAGGAACCCCCCAGGATCCCACTGTCCATGGTCAGGGTGAGGCAGGATGTGGGAAAAGCCTTTCCAGACAGACTTGTGGGCAGGGTGGGGAAAGCTTATCTAGGCTAGGGAGCAATGTGATATGTGACTTCTGGCAAGTCACCTAACCTTTGGCCTCACCTTCCTCACCTGTAAAATGGGGACAGATATAGGTCCCTTTCAGGGTTATTGAGAGAATTATATGCAGTTATCTAAGTGAGTATGTTTTCATAAGTTGATATATAAGCTAGCGTTTTTCAGTGTGGTGTTCAGAGGGTTAACCGGGTTGGTAGAGGATGAGACGCCTTTGGCACCCGCAGAGAGGCCCCTCTGTTCTCTGTCCCTCACTGCATGAAAGGCTGCAGAAATCTTGTCTCTTTCAACTCTCCTTTGTCCTCTGCAGTACGTGTGGGACAGAATGCTCGGAGGCTTCAAACACAAGAATTTCCGCACGCGAGAGGGCATCTGTCTCTGCCTTATTGCAACACTCAATGCGTAAGTCTGGGCTGAATGGGAATTTTCACTGGGTCAGAGCTTCTGTTTTTATTTTGAGATGATTATAGAGTTACAGGAGTTGCAAAGAAGTGTACACGGAAGTCCTGCGCACCCCTCACCCACCCCAGTGTTAACATCTTGCATAATAGCAATGCCAGGAAATTGACGTTGCTGTAACCCGCGATTTATTTGGATGTCTTCAGTTTTACATGCACTCACGTGTGTGTGCGCGTGGGTGGTTCTGTGCAGTTTCATCACACATGTAGCTCCGTGTATTTACGGCCGTAATTGAGATACAGGCATGTGTCGTCACCCCAGGCTGTCTCGTGCTGTCGGTTCTCCCTCATTGATTTCGTTATTTCAAGAACGCTGTAGATGCAGATTTTGTTTTTACTCAGCATAATTCCCTTGAGGTTACATATATGTTGTTACCAGTGATTATAGTTCATTCATTTTTATTACTGAGTAGTATTCCATGGTGTGGATGTATCACAGTTTAACCGCACACCTGTTGAAAGACATTTCGGTGTTTCCAGTTTTTGGCTATTACGAATAAAGCTGCCGTGGATATGCATAGACATGTTCCTGCACGAGTGTAAGTTTTCATTTCTCTGGAGTAGATGCCCAAGAGCACGATGTGGCAGTTCAGTTTTTAGTTTTACAAGAACTTGCCAGACTGTTTTCCAGAATGTCTGTACCCTTCTCCATTCCCGCCAGCAGTGGATGAGTGATGCGGTTTCTCCGTCTCTTCGTCAGCATTCAGTGTTATCTTTGTTTTTCACCTGAGCCATTCCGACCGGCGTGTAGTGATCTGTCATTGTAGTTGTAACTTGTGTTTCCCTAGTGGTTGTTGATGTTAAACAGCTTTTCACGTATTTACTGGTAGGAGAGGCTTTTTTAAAATTCACAATTGCAAATCAGTTATAGTTGTGAAAGCAATATGTGTATCATGGAAAAATTTATATAAGGAAGAAATTAAAAATCACCCATAATTCCATCACCTTCAGATAATTACTGTTAATATTTGTTGCATTTTATTCCAGACTATAAATATACATTATTTTAAAAAACAAAGTGCTTTATTACTTTATAGATTTCCCCTCTTGGTGTGTTGTCAGTGTGTTTCAGTGCCATTAAAGTTGGTCATGTGTATGTGAAGCTTGGAGTGCCTGGGTGGTGCAGAGAGTTAACATGCTCCGCTGCTAACTGAAAGCTTGGAGGTTTGCGTCCATCCCGAGGCACCTTGGAAGAAAGGCCTGGTGATCTGTCTCTGAAAGATCAGCCATTGAGCACAGCTGTACTCTGACACACACGGGGTCATCATGAGTCAGGATCGACTTGAGGGCACCTGGTTTATACGAAGCTTTAAAAAAAGTCTTTCTACTCTTTGATCACAGTAGTTCTACTTACATGAATTTATCCCAACGAAGTAATCAGATGAGCCAGGAGTTCTGTGTTCATGAAGGATGTGCCTGGCAGCAGTGTTCATGATGGGGAAAAGTCGTAAATAGCTTATATGTCCCACCATAGGGCATATTAGCCTGGCAAGCCCCGCAGCCATGTAGCACAGCCTTTTCATCCAGCAGCTGTTTATCAGTCTCCTCTGGTAGAGCGTGATGTTAGCACAGAGATGGAGACATCAGTGACAACCCTGAAGAGACTTGCCTGCAAAAGAATAATAGCTACATTACCAAATGGTCATGCAGAGTTGGGCAAGTACAGGGGAGAGGCCATGAAGGGTTAGGGCATGATGGGAGAGAGCCTCACATGCCAGGAAGACTTGGCGGTGAGAAGCACTCAGGGTTTTCAACCGGCGAGTTTGATGTGTGCCAGAAGCCCATCATGGTGTGTTTCTTCTGGAAACAGCATAGATTGGAAGGAGAGAACCTTGGTGGGAGGTGGGGTGAGGACTAGGGATGGCGAGGAGAGGGGAAGAGTGCGGGCAGAAAGGTGTCTTCTTTCCTTTGTTCTCACTAATAGTAAACTTTTGTTTTCAGCTCTGGAGCTCATACTTTAACACTAAGCAAGATCGTGCCACATATATGTAACCTACTCGGCGATCCAAACAGCCAGGTGAGTGCATTTTTAGTGAGAAAGAAAATCCTGGGAAAAAGTAATTGGTTACAAACAGTTTTTAGTGTTCTGTGTATACCTGACGGGTGGGTGGGGACTTTTTTCATCTTTTTAAAACTCTGATTATTGTCTAAGATATTAGCTACACATTAGCATTTATAAAATATCACAGGTAAATCTGGAGACCTTTCCCCTGTCTTCTGTACATAAGGCTGAGTGATCACTACCCCATAACTTGATGTCATCTAGACCAGCCTCCAAGATAATATCCCTCGGGTCACCATCTTTGCAGCCAGAGATGGCTGGGACGGCAGGAGAGGAGTCTGTGCTGATTGGAGCCAGTCACTGGCAGAGGGGAGAGGAGATTGGTGATGGAGATGTTCTGTGTCTCGCTTTGGGCTGCGGTTACACTGGTGTATGTAATTATTTAAAGTGCTGGAGCCGCACCCTTAAGAACTGTGCATGTTATTTTATGTAAATTTTACCTCAATTAAAAAATCACCCCAGTTCCTTGACAGGAAGGTTGGAGAGAGGTTGTTAATCTGTGAGTCAGTACCAGGCAGTTGATGAGCTTTCCAAGTCTGGGTGCTAGAAGTGCTTACCCAGTTCAATTCTATTTCTTTTTGTCATTTTTTTTTTATTATGACGTTAGCACATACAAACTGATAGGAAGAACACTTCCTTAGATAAAGGGGCAGAAAATAGGTTCAGTAATTTATGTAAAAATATGTATGGTAAACAGGCATCCCGTTTTAAATCTTACTGGGTAATTGCCAAAATGCCCTCTAAAGAAAAGGAGTCGGGGTCTCCTGCTTAACTTGAGCCCACCGTGCCCGAATGCCTCTCTGTCCTTCCCGCCCCTTGTCTCGGCCCCGCTCCCCTGCAGCTCCCCTCAGCTCTCCAGTGGCCGCACTGCCTGTCGTCATCTGCCCTCCCTGTCCCGTCGCTGCCTGTCGCCCTTTTCTTGGTCTCCCTTGCCTGCACCTACTTTCTTCTCTCCGTTTGTTCTCTTATCCGCCCTTAATTGGAAAATATGACACTAGAAAGACAACTTTTATGTATTTTTATTTACTGAATCATATTTTATTTTCCACATTAATTTAAAAATACTATGAACTTAACCTACTTAAAAAAAAGATTCTAAATTACCAAATGGATCATTTTGCCTTTTTTTTTTTTTTTTCCTCTTTTGTCCTGGTCTCCATTTTTTGTGTTCTGTGGAGAAAACCCTTGATAGAGGTCACACCTTGGGGCTGTATCTGCTGTCACGTGGTATCCTTTAGGACAGCAGAAAAGCCAGCTTGGCTGGTTGACGTTACTCATTCCTAATTCAGGTGCGTGCAGTGACCGGCAGGTAGTGGAAATCTCCGCACCACGTCTGCGAGGGACAGGTCTGGCTTATCCTTAAAGGCACTTCAGTTGTGGAGGCAGTGCAAAACCAGGCCATGACACGAGGACCACAACACGTGACATTGTCAAAAATCTGGTTTGGGAGTGGGGAGAGTCTCCACTTTATCAGGAGTTTGCAGTGGACTGCACTGAAATCAATCGACTTGTTTATCTTCCAGCATGCTTTCCAGAATCCAGCAGTTCCTTTATTCCCCTTCTTCCTCTTCCACATACATGTACCAAGAGCTTATGCTTGGGGTCTGCCTTGTCTGTGTGGAGACTTAGGCTTTTCAGGGGAGGGGGCTGCTGACTGGGTTTTGCTTCTGGAACTGAGGTGGAAAATACCCTCCGGAGGAAGCACGGAGGAAAGGTTGAGTTATCCCAGGACCCTCCGCTGCTGGATGCTGTGGAGGAAAGCCATATGTCCCTGCCTCAGAGGCCATTTATCCCGTGGAGATTTTGAGTGCAGCCTTAGGAACATTTACATTTTTGAAACAGCTACATTCTCATACTTGACGCTTTTCAGGTAGCTGCCAAGAATGCCGAATTCTTCCCAGAGTTCCCCTGAAGTTCCGACTAGATGAAGCCTCAGCGTTGCTATCCCCGTTTGCCAGTTCTTAGACGTTCCCTAAAAATTCTGTAGAAAGGACATCAAAAGGAATTAATCTTTTTTCATGTTTGACTACTTCGATTTCTTTTTATTTACCACTTTAGATCTAGAAAAGGGGTTAATTTGTAAGATCTCTAGGGATTTTAACAAATTTCTCCTTATTTTGGAAGTAGCACAGATTAAATTTCAAGTGATCCGCACAATCTGTATTCTGAAAACATTAATTCAGTTGTTTTTAAGAGCATAAAATAGCTTTGAGTCTTGAGAACAGTTTGACATACCGTTCTAAAGCTGCCAAATGGTGGATTTGAACTGCCAACCTTCTGGTTAGCACCCGTAGCACTTAACCACTGGGCCACTGGGGTTTCCACCAAATGGTCGAGTTTAAAACTTTGAGCCACCTAGTGTGGTGCAAAAAGCCTGGATTAGCAGACAGAGGGCCAGGCTTTGGTCCTTGTTTTGCCGACCTTCCAGCCAAGGGGCCTCGATGGGCACTTGAATCTTGAGCCTCAGTTTCTTCTTTGAAGTGAGGGCAGTGGTCAGTGCGTGGCTCCTCAGGCCTTGCAGAGTCGCTGTGAGGACCCTTCAGGTGAACGTGCTTTGAAGGGTACCTGTTCTTAGGTGCTGGTGTGCCCCGTGGAGGACTGAGTCACCCAGCAGTCTCCTCACGGTCTGGATGATTGGAGATGCTCACGATTTCTCCTGTAGGTATCACACGCCAACCACATCCCAGTGGACTTCTGAGGAAGTCTTAGGTGTACAGTGTTTTTAAAATACAAAAACATTTAAGATAGTGTTAGTGGCTTGACATATATTTGTGATATTTGGGTGGCCATGTTTTTCCTTTTCCCCCACATACCAAATACTGGCAGCCCTGGTAGAGACCTCGCAATGCCTCCATTCACCGGAAATCAGTATATCAT
The DNA here is from genome assembly GCF_000243295.1 of Trichechus manatus latirostris. Classification (NCBI taxonomy): domain Eukaryota; kingdom Metazoa; phylum Chordata; class Mammalia; order Sirenia; family Trichechidae; genus Trichechus; species Trichechus manatus. The sequence goes on along the minus strand of NW_004444139.1, from coordinate 1,897,746 downwards.
TCCTAAATATCAGGTGCTCCTGACCTGATTATTTGTGGTAATATGACTTAAAAACAGAGGTAATGTCTTTAAATTGAATTCCATCTTACCTCTGTGTGTAATCGTCATAAAGAATATGGGATTCTTCTTTATAATTCTTTAATGAAGCAGCAGACGGATGGAATAATTTCTCTTTCACAAGATGGAAGGCGTGAGGCTTATTTAAAATGTTTCATTAAGCCAGAAATGCAAGTGGGTGACTTCCCGCCTAGTTATCTTTGTAAGGTTGGGTGTGCCTTACGGGCTAGGAAGCCCCGCAGGCCTTGGTCAGGAGTTTGTGCCCTGTAGTGGTTTTGTGGGCCAAGCCCTAGAGCAACATGCCCACGGTGTTGAGAAAGTTCATATTTGTTCGGTGTTTCTCATTTTCCCCCTCTGTCAAATGAAGCTGGTGCTCTGTGGGTAGCTTTTAGTAATCTCTCGTAGATGGAGTCTGTTGCCAGAGTATTCCAAACTGAGCACCCTGAAAACAATCCTATAGTCACACCTGGCTGTGGGAATGCATTATGTGCGTGCGCGCTCGCCCACACCTCTCCCTCCCCCCCATCTCCCAGGAACCCTTACCACCCGGCTTCCCTGATAGTAACCGCGTTAATTTCACCTCCTCCTCGGTGCGTGTGTACGTCACGTGTGCTTTATTATAAGCTTGGGTTTCTTTCCTCAGTCTTTCCTGCTAGTCTTTAGGGTCAGGACCAACTTGGTCCTCTTTACAGTCCCAGGACCGCCTGCCAGTGTTTCGTATTGAGTAGAGGCCTCATGGGGGCTTTAATGAGTTTCCCCTCCTCACTGTTTACGTCTTAGACCCGAGCGGACGCTGTGTTGGGTCAGTGCTGCCCGGGCACTCCTGTGCTCACGCTGTAGTCAGCAGCCAGCTCTTCCGTAACAGACGCGCCTGGGCGTCCTTTCCCGGTGACTGCTAACAGCGATTGGACTGGGCATTTACAATGACATCTGCAAGTCACTCCTGTCTTAAAAAACCAAAAGCAAACCCGTTGCTGTCAAGTCGATTCCGACTCACCACGGCCCTATAGCGCAGAGTGGAACAGCCTAATAGGGTTTCCAAGGCTGTGATCTTTCTGGAAGCAGGCTGCCACGTCTTAGGGAGTGAGAATTTATTTTAATACTGCTTTGAGTACAGAGTGACTCAGCAGGGGAGGCCCCTCAGAAGCTTCTCAGAGTGGGCCTTAGATGTACTGAGGGTAAGGCAGGGTTTAGGATGCTTGAGGCTACAGGTAACTGAAAACCCAATTCGAAATTGTGAAAATAATGGGGAGAACGTATTATCCCCCAGAGGTCCTGAAGCTGGGGGCTCGCGGCTTTGTGGCTCAGTGATGTCTTCCTGCTCCGCCGTCTGTGCACCTGGGCTCTGTCCTCTCAGCTCTCCTGAAGGTCACAGCACAGGCGTCTGGTCGAGAAAGGGCTGTCCTTTCTGTGTCCTTGTCCTCTGTCCCGTGCTGTTGCTTATCCAGCTCCATCGACTGTTATTAAGGTGAAGTTCCATCTGTTTTCCTTCCCTCATCCCCATTATTTTGAAGCAAAGTTTAGATTGTTTTGAAGCAAATTCCAGACATCATGTCATTTAATTCCTAAGTACTCTAAAAGCTAAGAGCTTTTTTCCTCGATAATATAATCCTAGTACCATTATCACCTTCTGTCCCCCTGTCATGAATAATCCAGTATCATCAGTTAGAGTCAGTGTTCATATTTCCCTAAGTGTTTTGTGTTTTTTAGAGTTCCCTGGGCACCTTCCCTGCAGACTGGCTCCTCATGTTTCACAGTCAAGAGCTGTGTCCCGTGCGCGCGCGTAACCCGGTCACTGGGAAGAACATAGGGTTTCTGTGGTGGCCGTGCACTGAAGAGGGCTTTCTCTCTCAGTCTCCTCGCGGTGTGGATTCCAGAACAAAGCCTGTGTGTGTTGACGAGGAGGACGGGGCAATGGCTGCAGCAAAGGCAGCCAGCCGTCTGAGACTGTGCGTAGCGGGAAGTCCCATTGTCGTTGTCAGGTGTCATCAAGCCCTTTCCACTCATGGTGACTCTGTGTGACATAGTAGAACTGCCTGTAGGGTGTCCTAGGTTGTAATCTTTATGGGGAGCAGATGATCTCCAGGTCTTTCTTCCATAGAGCCACTGGGTGGGTTCGAACCGCCAGTCTCCCGGTTAGCAGCCGAGGGCTGAACTGTCATCCCACAAGCCTCCTTTGGGAGGTGCCTTTACTCGATAATTGTTAAAGCTGAAGTTGTGCCTGAAAACCTGGGTTCGTTTTTGTAGCCCCTGGCTAGCCTGAGGCAGTCACTTGGAGGGCCGTGTCTGAAGGGCCTCCCCTTGCTGCCTGCTGTCTTGCTCTGAGGGGTTGGAGACACAGCCTCAAAGCGTGAAAACACCTTAAAGCATCTGACACCCTTTTCCTTGATCCGAGTGCTGAGTGCTCTCTGCTGCTGACCAGGCTGTGCCACCAGTGCTCAGGGGGAAGAAGCAACGCCTCTGCTGGGGGCTCCTACGCTGCTCAGCCGTGGCCTGAGGTGGAGCTGTGAGGCCCTTCTGTGTCCTGGCTGGTCCTGTGACACCCATTCCCCAGGGTGGCTGGTGCAGGTCTGGTCTGGTATTCTGGGAGAACAGGGTAGATTAGATTCCCAACCCTGGCTCACACCCAGGGTCGACGCCCTCCCTTGAGGGTTTTGCCCTTATTTTGACACTGGAATGTAGTGTGCTGGAGGGAGAACAACGTGGAATGTGCCCTCAGAGAAATGGCAGTTGAGATCCTGGCTCTGCTGTTCACTGGCTGTGGGCTTTGGACAGGTGCTCACTTCTCTAGCTTCCTACCCTCCTCCGTGTGCCAGAGGGTGGTAAGCCCTGTCCCTGTGAGGCGGGGAGGGACAGAAGTGACCAGGACATTTGAAGACCTGAGATTTTATAAAACATTTAATTTGGGCCTGGCAGGTAGTGTTAATATGTGGGGCTCCTGTCTTTTGTAGTCCTAATGACTGAAGTTTTGGGGTTCCTTTCTATGGTGAGTCTGATAGTTAGCGGGCTGAGACAATGTGAGACTAATGTGGTCCTTGTAGAAGTCAGCCATTAGGCTCGGCCTTTCTGTTTGAACTTAATTGCTATGATTTAAACTTCCCTTCTTAATTGGAGTACAGTGCTTTGTAGTATCAAAGAAAATCTGTTGAGCCACGTTTGTTGAATCCGAGGTAAGCCCTGGTGGCGCAGTGGTTAAGAGCTTGGCTGCTAACCCAAAGTTTGGCAGTTCGAATCCACTCCTTGGAAACCCTATGGGGCAATTTTTCTCTATGAGAAAATTTTTTTTCGCTATGAGTCGGAATCCACAGCAGCGGGTACAGGTTACCTGACTTAAAGCTTTCTAAGTCTGAGGAATGATTATTTTAAAGTCTGAGGATATTGGGTTTTTAGTTTAAAAAAAAAAACGTAGATAGTACTAGTTCCTCAGCCCCTGTGTTGAGTACTTTATAGACACAAACTGTAGGTCACAAACTGCCGTCCGAACAGCTGATTTCAGCCTGCATATTGCGGGTGTGTGTGCGGGTATGTCTATAAGATGTTTTAACTGTGCATTTTGAGACTTTACATTTGGGAGATTTATATTTCCAGCTTCTCTTGAGAACCTCGATCCGGCAGAGCTGGCCTGCGCTGCTCCACGTCTGAGTGGTGGCCTGTTCTGCCTGCACCTGCCCTTGGCCAGGGCCCTGACGTTGGTCGGCCTCCCCCGGCCCGCCTCACCTACTGACT
>NW_004444139.1:1875064-1892924 GCF_000243295.1 Trichechus manatus latirostris | reverse complement strand
TCCCCCGGCCCGCCTCACCTACTGACTACGTCACTCACCTGACAGGGCCCTGACGTTGGTCGGCCTCCCCCGGCCCGCCTCACCTACTGATTATGGCACTTACCTGGCCTGGGTATCATTTTGTTTTGGCGGGTAGTAGGCACTCAAATATTCATTCAGTGAAGCTATTATTTCTTTTAATTTTCAAAGCAACCCTCAATTTACAGAGGAGGGAACTCAGACTAAAAGAATTTAAGTATTTAATTAAAGGTTAGGCAGTTTCTAAGTGGCCAAACCAAAAAAAAAAAAAAAAACCCAACCCATTGGCGTTGAGTCGATTCCAACTCATAGCGACCGTATAGGACAGAGTACAACTGCCCCATAGGGTTTCCAAGGAGCAGCTGGTGGATTCAAACTGCCTACTTTTTGGTTAGCAGCCATAGCTTTTAACCACTGGGCCACCAGGGCTCCCTAAGTGGCCAAGTAGGTACTTACTCACATCAGTTCCTTGATCTAAAGCTAGTAATTTTTCAGTAGATTCTCTTAAAGTGTTTATGGCCCAGACTTTCTAAGTAGCTGACTGTATACCAATTGCTCTTCAAGACAGGCACCTCTTGTGATTTGCTCTGAGCAGATGTTGTCACTAGGAAGTAAATGAAGGGGATGACTTACTGCTATTTAAGATGTCCTAGCATTGGACGCTTCTGTAAAATATGCATACTTCAATGTAAAAAGTTTTCCTCATATCACAAATTATTTCTTTTCCCAAATAAACTCATAAAGGTTTTGGTGGACTAGATAATATGTTTTGAGACTTGCCTGTTTTCACCGTGGGGGTGGGGAGAATTCTGAGTAAAATTGCCTGTCGTGTTCCACTGTTAAATCAAAGCGCAGCGTCTAACACTCAGAATTGGGAAGTGGTATTTGTGTCCCTCTTCCCTTCCTCTTTCCTTCGCTCTCTGTCACTGTGGGTTGCTGGAAGCCAAGTCCAAAATTGAATCTCTTCCCTAACCATCTTTGCCTGCTGAGTTAAATACAGACTCCCCCTTCGTGCTCACCACCCCATTGACAGTCAAGATCTTGGTTCCGTTCAAAAAATTTCCCCTGCCTTTTTATTTTGCAAAATTTTAAACCTGTGGAAAAATTGATAGAGAGGTATAGTGAACATCTTATTGACCAGTTAACATGTCACGTTTATTTTAGATACGTGTACACACACACACACACACTCTTTTTTGTGTGTGCTGAGCCTTTGAAAATAACTTGTAGACATCATGATGTTTTACTCCTAGATACTTCAGTGTGTGTCTCCTAATAACGAGGATTTTTTTTATATAACGTCATTTTTCCATCCAAGACATTTAACATGGATACAGTGATACTGTCTCATACATAGTCCATGTTCACATTTCCCAGGGTTTTTTTTTTTTTTAAATCTGTTCTGTCTTCTAAGTCTCATTTACTGCTGCTTTTCTTCATTCGTGCTTGTGCCTTACCAGCCTGGCCAGCTTGCGCTTCCGGAAGTGCATGCATGCATCTCTGCCTTCAGACCTCTGCCCGAGCTGTACCTTCCTGTGGAATTCTGGCTCCTTCCCCCTTTAGCTGGTGAACCCTTGTCCTTTCAAGCTCATTTTCAGTGGTTCCTTCCTTGTCCATGAAATGTTTCCTGATCTCCCCTGATGTGATTGCTTCCTCCTTTAAGCTCCAGGGAGTTTTTTGTACTGAAATATTTATTACGTCCTGTCTTGTATTAAGTATGGAGTTACGGGCTTCTTTATCTCTGCTTAGGACTGTGAGCTTCTTGAATCAGACTCTCTGTAGCCTGTGGTGCCCGTTTTTTTGCTCATAAAGTGTTTGTTTAATTGACTTCAATCCAGGATGTGTTGCCTGGTGTTTTATTTTTAGTATAATTCATTTATTTGTAGTGTGTTCTCTATTTTGGAATGATGGCCTGAAAATTCTATTTTCTGACATCATATTTAAGAATGGAAAAAACTAAGGGATATGGACTTTCACATGCATACAGGGATGGGAACCTGAATTTTTTTCTGCTCTTTGGGATTGTGTCCCCAGGGTCACAACTGTTAGACGTGACATTGTCTGGTCAAATGTGTGTACGGGATTGTATTTGCGGTTGCATTGGTAACTGTATCAGTAAACTGGGGGTGTGTGGCCTGCTGAGCCCCAGCAGGAAGTGCTGTGGAGTGACCCAGAGCGGCTGTGTAAGATCTCTTCTTTTACACCTAGGTTCGAGATGCAGCAATAAACAGCTTAGTGGAAATTTACAGACATGTAGGAGAACGTGTGAGGGCAGATCTCAGTAAAAAAGGATTGCCACAGTCCCGGTGAGTTCAGACTTTTTCCTTGCTTCTTCTCTTTTGTCCCAATCTTTATAGCTACCGTTTTGGATTGTACTACCTTTCTTTGTTGGGGTAATTTTATTCCAAGAATATATGGGTAGAGGATCAGTGGTCGGGGAGCTTGTCCAGATCGGACGTCAGCGCCCCCGCCCGTTCCACTTTTTCAGAAGTGAGATAGACACCCTCACCCACACGTCTAGACAGGTCCCATGGTATGCACTGGTTTAGGTGATCACCAGGTCTTTTCTCCTGTGGAGCGACTGGTCGGTTCCAGCTGCAGACCTTTTTGGTTAGTAGCCTGGCAATCAACCATTGTGCCACTAGGGCTGCTATTGGTGCCATAAACTAAAAAAGAACAAAAAACAAAAAACCCCTTGCTGTCAAGTTGATTCCAACTCATAGCAACCCTATAGGACAGAGTTGAACTGTCCCATAGGGTTTCCAAGGAGTGGCTAGTGGATTCGAACTGCTGACCTTTTGGTTAGCAGCCTGAGCTCTTAACCACTATGCCGCCAGGGCTCCACTGGTGCCGTATGACCCCACAATTCCACTTCTAGGTATATATCTAAAAGAACTGAAAATAGGTGATCAAGTACATGTATATGATGTAATAGCAGCATTATTCAGAAAAGCCAGAAGTGGAAACGGCCAAATACCCACCAATAGAAGAACAAACAAATTGTGGTGTATCCACACAGTGAAATATTGTTGAGCCATAAAAAGGAATGAAGTACTGATACATGCCACAGTGTGGATGAACCTCCAAAACATCTTGCTGAGTGGAAGAAGAAGGGCACAGAAGGCCACATATTATGTGGTTCCATTTCTGTGAACTCTCAGAATAGACCAGTCCATAGAGACAGAAGGTGGATTAGTGGTCACCAGGGGCTGGGGCGGGGGCTGGGCAGCAGGAGGATGGGGAGAAGCTGCTGAACGGGTAAAGGGTTTAACTCTGGAGTGATGGAAGTGTTTGAGACTAGACAGAGGTGGTGATTGCACAACATTGTGAAGGTACTAAATACTGCTGAATTGTTGACTTTAAAATTAATTCCATGTTTGTGAGTTTCACCTTAAATTATTTTAAGAAAACAAAAACGTAGTTAGAAAAATCATAACTTACAGAACCATATCGTCTGGACACACAGCGCCTAGTACAGTCAGTTTTTAAAATATATTTGAATGAATGGAGCCTTTGCAGAATGAGTTTGGATAGAATACATAAGTAATAATTCTGGAGAACTTCACGGAAATGCCTGCTTGCCACGTAGCCATGTCAGTCTCGGGGTATAGAAACCAGCACAAAGGAGGTAGACATCTTCTCAGACCGGAGACAACTCGAGCCCACCAGTGTCTGTTTGTTATTTAAAAAGAATGAACCCTTGGGTATCTATCGTTTAACTGGGATGAAAAATCACCAAACGAATTTTAGACCTTTTGACCCGCCGTGTTCTTTTAGGGAGACAGTCACGGACAGTCCTGGAATGTTAGTGTGGAGGTGGACTCAGAGCAGCCTGCCTGTCGCTGTGCCCACAGGGATGACGTGGCTTTTCAGAGATGACACGGCTCGGAGGAGCCTGGGCTGAGACTGGGCCCCGGTTCTTGTGGCCCATCTTGATGTTTTCAGCCCGTTTCACGAGGCTTTCAGAGCCTGGGCACCTAGCTGTGGGGTGGGAATTATCCGTCCGTGCCTGTCTGTTGTTTTCCTTGGGTGCATGTGACAGAAGAGGGCCCCTTGCCCTGAAATGGGTGGTGTCATGAGTGGCCACGTGGGGGTACGTTCTGTGTTGTCAGAGAACGCTGACCCAGCTTCGCTCTCAGCATAGCCCTTGGGCTGTGGACAGGACAGAGAGATGGGAATACAACCGCCTTTCCCGCTTTTTACAAAAGGCGGTCTCTGAGAGCAGTTTCTCATTCCTGTGTTTGATGAACCTCAGCCTTTTTTGAGCATGTGCTGAGAACACTTAGAAGACAAAAATACCGCACGTTAGGGAAACAGGAAATCCGAGGGAAGCTTGGAGAGCACAGATGAGCAGGGCGGGCAGGGGCTTGGAGGGAGAGGACCCTGTCGCGACGTCTAGGGAAGGCAGGCTGCTGCTCCAGGGATGGCCGCGCCCCGTGACCTTACTGTCCTACGCAGTGAGATGTCTGCGTAAGGCTGGAAGGTTACTCTAGCAAACTAACAGAACCGGGGGAGTTACATGGTGAAACTGAGATCCCAGGAGGCGAGCGTGCAGAAAAGAGTTAACCTAACAGGCCTGAGACCGCTGTCCTTGGAAAGGCCTGCTTGCAGGGTTGGCCTTTGCCTGATGCCTGGAACCTTGGATTTGGGGAGGGCTCCCACCATTCGCCAGACTGATGAGAGTGGCTCACCGTGCCCAAACTGTTTGTGCCAACAATGTGGTTTGTGCCGAACACCTGCTTTCCTTCTGGAGGCTGGATCTTGGTACATGCTAGGCAGAAGGTGCATATACATCCCACCCCCGATGAACACCTTGGGCGGTGAGTCTCCAGGGAGCTTTCCTGGCAGACAACGTTTTGCACGTGTTGTCAGCAACTCGTTGCTGGGGGATTCAGGTGTATCCTGGGTGACCCGTGGGCGAGGATTCTTGGAAGCCCACACCTCGTTTCCTCTGGACTGTACCCCGTGCCCCTTTTCTCTTTGCTGACTGGGCTTTGTGTCTGTTTGCTGTAATAAAACGCAGCTGTGAACGTGATTATACGCTGCGTCCTGTGAGTCTTCCTAACAAATCATCAAACTTGGGGGTGATCTTGGAGACCCCCAAAGGAAGCTAATGCCAGCTAGGGCAGAAACCTTCATTTTCAGACTGCTTGTCATGTTGTGTGCTTTCTACTGTCCCCCTCCTTTTTTTTGATATTAAAAAAGAAGCTACAGAAGAGCTTGGGACTGTGGGAATAGGAGTGATGGTTTCAGCTTATGTTACCTGAAACCCTTCCTAAAAATTTTGGGCCAAAATTGAAAGGGTGGTCCTGGGGAAGTGGACCCACATCCTACAGCTGTTATTGTGAAATTCTGGCAGACACAAGTGCTTGGAGAACTAGGCTCGTAGTTCTTTAAAAACCTTAGCTCTGGTTAAAGAAGTGGAAACATCATTTTTTTTTTTTTATTTGATTACAGGATAGTAACCCAAACACTCTCTGGGCCAGGGACCCTGGTACTTGCCTTTGTATGGTTGAATAGGCACCCAAGAAAGAGTCCTGGGGGAGCAAGGGTTAAACATTCAGCTACTGAAAGGTTGGCAGTTTGAACCAACTCAGTGACCCCATGGGAGAAAGACCTGGTGATCTGCTCCTGTAAAGATCACAGCCCAGAAAACCCTATGGGTCAATTCTCCTCTTTCACGTGAGGTTACTATGAGTCAAAATTGACTCGACAGCACCCATCAACAGCAACATGTACCGAAGTGTAACGCGGACTTTATTGTTTGGGAAATTCAGTATTTGCTGTATGTAGCGCCAAGTGGCTGGCTGGAATACTTGAATATCCTGGAATTCTGTTATATCATTATATAATTTCTGGTTATTTCATGAGTAGAGTTTTCAGCTTAGCAAGATTCCATAGACTGATAAAATCGTGTAGAATTTACTTAATCCTTTCCAAAACTTGGATTTAGTCCTGGAATAAGAATATTCTCTTAAAAGTTTGTTCACTTGAGTGAGTGCTATATCTGAGAAAGAATAAGATTAATTATATCTCTAATGAAATATACAGTGAAAAGGAATGCCTTAATGTTGTTGTTAAACCCGTTGCTGTTGAGTGGATTCCAACTCATAGTGACCCTATAGGACAGAGTACAAGTGCCCTGTAGGGTTTCCAAGAGGTGGCGGGTGGATTCAAACTGCCAGCCTTTTGTTTAGCGGCTGAATGCTTCACCAGTGGGCCACCAGGGCTCCAGTGTTGTTAGGTGCCATCAAGTCGATTTTGCAACTCAAAGCGACCCCATGTGACAGAATAGAACTTCTGTAATCTTTACAGGAGCAGATCACCACGTCTTTGTCTGTGGGTTTGAACCTCCAGCCTGTTGTTGAGGAGCCGAGTGCTTAACTGTTGTGCCACCAGGGCTCCTTAAATGATTTAAATAACAAGAGTAGTAGTCTCATTTGAACAGCAGTTTTCTTTGTCCTAAAGTAGAAGATTGTGTAATATCTTCATTTTACAGATGGGGGATAAAAAGACTTGGTGTACATTAAACAGCTTCGTTTTGGAGGAGCTGAAATTAGGGTTTTGGGCCATGGGTCATGTTGTTACATAACGCTTGTCCTCCAGTGGCCGAAATCATACTGACCCAGACAGTCAGGTGAAGGTATTCAACAAAGTCTTCACGGTAGACAGTCATTCACCCACGTGGGATCTTGGGATAGCTGAGCTGTGAACTTCAGTATACCAGTCAGTTCAGTATTTGACCATTTTCTATCGTTTTACACACATTATTTTCGCATTTCATGTACACAGCTGCTAGCTATTTATCATAATGTGTATTTTGTAAAGTTGTAACTGGCACATTAGTAAAATGTAAAGAGACCAGCTGTAACTCATTGTGACTTACAAGCATGAAGTGCATCTTTTGACATTTTTGAGAAATGTTTCTTTCATAAACATTAACTGTCACCCCATCGAATCTTCCAGAAATATTTTCAGTCAGTAAGGTATATTGTAGTTTGTGAAGTTTTGGAAAAAAGGCAGGTCGCTGGTGATAAATGTCTTCTGGGACCATCACTTGGGAACCAGGCTCCTAAAACAGCAGCTCCTTAAACTGGGATACTTGAACTTACAGACATAACGGATGCAGGCCACCTGGTGCATCTCAGCTCTCGGTAAACTGACCTGTGTATTTGAACAGCTCTCACGTTTACTTATTCAGCTATCAGCCGATTTTAAAAAGTTACAAACATTCAGTATAGATATTATTACTTGATTGTTTTCGAAAGATAAAACTGAAACTTTTAAATTTTTATTTGCTTGCTAAAACTTTAGCGTTAGAGAGGGCTCAAGGCATAAGCCAATGAGGAATGTACTCTGGGACATCTCCTCTCACTTTTAAAAATTTTTTGTCACAGTCCAGCTCCTGGCAATCAGTAGTGTGCTTTTTATTTCCATGGGTTTACCTGTTCTGGACATTTCATGTAAATGGAATTATACAAAATGTGGACTTTCGTGACTGGGTTTTTCACTTAGCATAATGTTTTCAAGGTTCAGCCATGTTGTAGTATGCATCAGTACCTCATGACTTTTTATGAGTGAATAATATTTCATTGTGGGGAAATACAGTTTTTTTGTTCATCTGTTCATCAGTAGATGGCCATTTGGCATGGTTCCACTTTTTGGCTATTATGAATAACGTGGGTATGAGCATTTGTGAACAGGTTGTTGTGTTAAATTGCTAGGCAGATAGTACGGTGAGTGTATGTTTAACTTTTTGAGGAACTGCCAGACTATTTTCCAGTGCATCTGTATCATTCATAGTCCCAAGAGATACGTATGAGGATTCCAGTTTCTCCATATCTTCTGCAATGCTTGCTAATATTTGTAATTCTTATTTTAGCCATTCTAATGATGTTGAGCAGCTCTTCATGTGCTTTTAATAGCCTTTTGTAGATATTCTTTGCAGAAATGTCTATTCATATTCTTTGCCCGTTTTCTAATGGGTTGTTTTTTTTATCGAATTGTAAAAGTTCTTTATATATTCTAAATACAAAGTGCTTGTCAGATATATGATTTGCAAATATTTTCCACATTCTGTGGGTTTTCTTTCACTCTTGATGTTTTTTTTTCCAAACACAAAAGTTTCAAATTTATTTTTAAGTCAAATTTATTTTTTCTTTTATCTTTTGTCATTTTGGTATTATATTTAAGAAACCAGTGACTGATCTAAGATTGTGAAGATTTACATCTGTATATTCTCTTAAGAGTTTTGTAGTTTAAACTCTTAAATTTAGGTCTGTGATCCCTTTTGAGTTTATTTTTGTATATGGTGTGAGGTAGGGGATCCAACTTCATTCTTTTGCATGAGGATATCTGTTTGTCCCAGCACTGTTTGTTGAAAACACTATGCTTTCCTAATCGAACTGTCATGGTGCCCTTTTTGAAAATCAGTTGATCACAGATGTGAGGGTTTATTTATGGACTCTCAGTTCTATTCCATCGATCTGTATGTCTGTCCTTCTACCAGTACAGCAATGTCTTGATTACTGTAGCTTTGTAGTAAGTTTTGAAATCCAACTTTGTTTTTATTATTCAAGTTTGTTTTGCCTCTTCTAACTCCTTTGCATTTCCATGTGAATTTTAGGATAAATTTGTCAATTTCTGGGAGGAAAAAGACATTTGGGATTTTGATAGGGATTACTTTGAATCTGTAGGTCAGTTTGGGGGCTGTCACCATGTTAACAACATTAAGTCTTCTAATCCATGAACATTGACTGTCTTTACATTTGTTTAGGGTTCTTTAATTTCCTTCACCAGTGCTATATAGCTTTCAGTGTACAAGTTTTGCACTTCTTTTATAAATTTATTTCTGTGTATTTTATGCATTTGATAGTATTGTAAACAGTTGTTTTCTTAATTTTAGATTGATCATTGCCAATGTATAGAAAGACAGTTGAGTTTTTATGTTGATTTTCAATCTTGCAATCTTGCTAGACCTGCTTATGAGTTCTAATAGTTTTGTTGTGAATTTCTTACGATTTTTATGTACAAGATCATGTCATCTGCAAATAGAGTTAGTTTTACTTTTTCTTTTGTAGTCCTGATGCCTTTTACTTTTTTCTTGCCCTGGTTAGAATCTCTAGGGCAATGCTGAATAGAACTGGCAAGAGTGAAATTTCCTTATCTTGCTCCTGATCTTAGGGACGTGGGAGGGAGGCTTGCAGTCTTTCACCACAGAGTGTGATGGTTAGTTAGCTGGTGCTTTTTCATAGATGCCCTTTATCGAGTTGAGGAATTGCTCTTCCAGTCTTAGTTTGTTGAGTATTTTGTCATGAAAAAAATTTTGGATTTTGTTAAATCCTTATTCTGTGTTTATTTTGATGATCTGTGGTTTTTGTTTTGTATTCTATTAATATGTTGTGTTACATCGATTGATTTTGTTTTCTGCATTTGTTGCTTTGTCTCCTTTGTTTCTCTCTCTTTGGTTTTATGCATTTAAAAAATAATAATAGACTATTTTAGAGCTACCATGCCTCTGTCAGTTTGTTGTAGTGTGGTTGCTTGAGGGTTGCTGTGATGCTGGAAGCTATGCCACCAGTATTTCAAATACCAGCAGGGTCACCTATGGTGGACAGGTTTCAGTCGAGGTTCCAGACCAAGACAGAATAGGAAGAAGGACCTGGTGCTCTACTTCTGAGAAAATTGGCCAGTGAAAACCTTATCAATAGCAGTGGAACATTGTCTGGTATAGTCCCGGAAGATGAGCCCCTCAGGGTGGAAGACACTCAAAATGTGACTGGGGAAGAGCTGCCTCCTCAAAGTAGAGTCGACCTTAATGACATGGATGGAGTCAAGCTTTTGGGATCTACATTTGCTGATGCGGCATGGCTTACAATGAAAGGAAACAGCTGCAAACAGCTGGATATTAATAATTGGAGCATGGAATGTACAAAATATGGATCTAGGAAAATTGGAAGTTATCAGTAATGAAATGGAACGCGTAAAGATCGATATTCTAGGCATTAGTGAGCTGAAGTTGACTGGTATTGGCATTTCAGATCGATAATCATATGGTCTACTATTCTACGAATAACAAATTGAGGAGGAATGTGGTCGCATTCATCATCAAAAAGAACATTTCAAGATCTATCCTTAAGTACAGTGTTGTCAGTGATAGGGTAATATCCATATGCCTACAAAGAAAACCAAGTTATTAAGACTATTACTCAAATTTACGTACCAACCACTAATGCCAAAGATGAGAAAATTGAAGATTTTTGCCAACTTTTGCAGTCTGAGATTGATCAAACGTGCAGTCAAGATGCATTGGTAATTACTGGTGTTTGGAATGCAAGAGTTGGAAACAAAGAAGAAGGATCTGTAGTTGGAAAATAAGGTGTTGGTGATAGCAATAATGCCGGAGAGCGTGTGATGATAGAAATTTGCAAATACCTTCTTTCAACAACATAAATGACTATTATACATGGGCACCTTGCTGGATGGAAAACATGGGAATCAAATCGACTACTTCTGTGGAAAGAGATGATGGAGAAGCTCAATATCGTCAGTCAGGACAAGGCCATGGTCTGACTACAGAACAGACCATACAGTTGCACGTATGCAAGTTTAAGTTGAAGCTGAAGAAAACTGGAACAAGTCCACAAGAACCAAAATAAGACCTAGAGTATATCCCACCTGTATTTGGCGACTGTCTCAAGAATAGATTTGACACATTGAACACTAATGACTGAAGATCAAACGAGTTGAGCGATGACATCGAAGGCATTGTACATGAAGAAAGTAAACGGTCATGAAAAAGACAGGAAAGAAAGAAAAGACCAAAACAGATGTCAAAAGAGATGCTGAAGCTTGCTCTTGAACGTAGAGTAGCTAAAGCAAATGGAAGAAATAATGAAGTAAAAGAACTGAACAGAAGATTTCAAAGGGCGGCTGGAGAAGACAAAGTAAAGTATTACAATGAAATGTGTAAAGCTGGGTGTTAGAAAACCAAAGGGGAAGAATAAGCTCAGCATTTCTCAAGCTGAAAGAACTGAAGAAAAAATTCAAGCCTCCGGTTGCAATTTTGAAGGTTTTTATGGGCAAAATATTAAACAATGCAGGAAACATCAAAAGAAGATGGAAGGAATACACAGAGTCAGTCTACCAAAAAGATTTGGTGGACATTCCGACATTTGAGGAGGTAGCATATGATCAAGATCCAATGGTACTGAAGAAGTCCAAGCTGCACTGAAGGCACTGGTGAAAAACAAGGCTCCAGGAGCTGATGGAATACCAACCAAGATGTTTCAATAAAAGGATACAGCGTTGGAAGTGCTCATTCGTCTATGCCAGGAAATCTGGAAGACAGCTGCCTGGCTAACTGACTGGAAGAGATCTGTATTTATGCCTATTCCCAAGAAAGATGATCCAACAGAATGTGGATATTCTCGAACAATATCATTAATATCACACTCAAGTAAAATTTAGCTGAAGATCCTTCAAAAGTGACTGCAGCAGTATATCGACAGGGAACTGTCATAAATTCAAGCCAGATTCAGAAGAGGACGTGGAGTGAGGGATATCATTGCTGATGTCAGATGGATCCTGGCCGAAAGCAGGGAATACCAGAAAGATGTTTACCTGTGTTTTATTGACTATGCAAAGGCATTCGACTGTGTGGATCTGAACAAATTATAGATAACATTGTGAAGAATGGGAATTCTAGAACACTTAATTGTGCTCCTGCGGAACCTGTACATAGACCAAGAGGCAGTCTGTTCGAACAGAACAAGGAGATACTGAATGGTTTAAAATCAGGAAGTGTGTGTGTCAGGGTTGTATCCTTTTACCATACTTATTCAATCTGTATGCTGAGCATATAATCTGAGAAGCTGGACTATATGAAGAAGAATGTGGCATCAGGATTGGAGGAAGACTCATTAACAACCTGCATTATGCAAATGACACAACCTTGCTTGCTGAAAGTGAAGAGGACTTGAAGCACTTAACTGGTGAAGATCAAAGACTACAGTCTTCAGTATGGATTACACCTCAACATAAAACAAAAATTCTCACTACCGAACCAATAAGCAACATACTAAAAACGAAGAGAAGATTGAAGTTGTCAAAGATTTCATTTTACTTGAATCCACAATCAACATCCATGGAAGCAGCAGTCAGGAAATCAAAGGATGTTTTGCACAGGGCAAATCTGCTGCAAAAGACCTCTTTAAAGTGTTAAAAAGCAAAGGTATCACTTTAAAGACTAAGGTGTGCCCATCTCAAGCCATGGTATTTTCACTTGACTCATATGCCATGCGAATGCTGGACAATGAATAAGGAAGACTGAAGAAGAATTAATACCTTTGAAGTATGTTGTTGGCAAAGAATATTGAACATACCATGGACTGACAGAAGAACGAACAAGTGTGTCATGGAAGAAATACAGCCAGAGTGCTCCTTAGAAGCAAGGATGGAGGGGGACTTCATCTCATGTACTTTGGACATGTTATTAGGAGGGACCAGTCACTGGAGAAGGACATCATGCTTGGTAAAGTAGAGGATTAGTGAAAAAGAGGACGATCCTTAGCGAGACGGCTGCAACAGTGGGCTCAAACATTAATCAACAATTGTGAGGATGGCACAGTACGGACATTGTTTTGTTCTGTTTTTCATCGTCTCTGTGAGTTGGAACTAACTTGACAGTATCTAATAACAGCAACGACATATTTTGGAGGAGTTTTAGGTTTACAGAAAAATTGAGCAGAAAGTACAGTGTGCATGTCTTCCCCTGCTCCACAATTTCCTTTTTTATTAATATCTTCCATTAGTGTGGTACATGTATTACAACTGATTAACCAATATTGATACATTATTGTGATGGTTAATTTTGTGTGTCGACTTGGCTAGGCCATAATTCTAAGTTATGTAATGATGTATTTTGGCAGTTATGTAATGATGTAGTTTGGCAGTTATATAGTGATGTAGTCATCCTCCATGATGTGATGTGTTGTCATCAGCCAAATCAGTTGTAAGGGGAATTTCCTCTGGAGTGTGGCCTGCATCCAATGTATGTACATGGACGGTCTGGCGAAGCTCACTTGCTTGCTCTGGCTTATGCATCTGGCTCATTGTCTTCTGACCTCCTGTTCTTGGGACTTTTACCAGCGGCCTGCCATTTTACCTTCCAGTATTGGAATTTGTCAGCCTCCGCAGCCTTTGAGCCAGCAGCCTGCTGTCTTACCTGTCTATCTTGGATTCGTCAGCCTCCGCAGCCCGTGAGCCAGTGTTCTGACGTCTGACTTGCTGATCTTGGGTTTGTCAGCTCCTGCAGCTACCTGAGTCAGGGAAGCCTTCAGACTAACGTCTGACTCACTGACTTGGGACTTGCCAGCCTCTGCAACTGTGTGAGCCATTTCCTTGAGATAAATCTCTCTCTCTCTCTCTCTCAGTGTACGTATGCTTCACTGGTTTTTACTTCTCTAGAGAACACATCCTAACATAATTATTAACTAAATATACTTTACCTTAGGTTCACTGTTTGTACTGTACAGTTCTATGGGTTTTGACAAATATATAATGTCATATATCCACCATTAAAGTATAATACAGAAAAGCTTCACTGCCCTAAAAATTCCCTGTGCTTCACCTATTCAGTCCTGTCTTCTAGCCCCCTGACACTTACTGATCTTTTTACTGTCTCTACAGTTAGGCCTTTTACACAGTGTCATAGTTGGAGTCCTGTGTGTGGTCTTTTCAGACTGGCTTCTTTCATGTAGCAGTACACATTTAAGGGTCCTCCCTGTCTTTTCATAGCCTTTTTACTGCTGAATAATACTCCATTATATGGATGTGCCACAGTTTATCCATTCACCTATTAAGGGACATCTTGACTGCTTCTAATTTTTGGCAATTATGAATAATTGAGGTGCTATAAACATTCATATGCAGGTTTCTGTAAGTTTTCAACTCATTTGGGTAAAAACCTCAGAGGATGATTGATGGGTCATATGGTAAGCCTGTGTTTAACTTTCGAAGAAGCTGCTAAACTGTCTTTCACAACGGCTGTCCCATTTTGCATTCCCATCAACAGTGAATGAAGGTGCTTGTTCCACATCCTCTCCAGAATTTGGTTTTATCAGTGTTTTGAAATTTAACCATTCTAGTAGGTGTGTGGAGCCTTGGTGGCACAGTGGTTAAGAGCTGTGGCTGCTAACCAGAAGGTCAGCAGTTCATACCTACCAGCCATTCCTTGGAAAGCCTATGTGGTGGTTCTCCTCTGTCGTGTAGGGTCGCTAAGAGTCATGATCGACTCAACAGCAACAGGTTTTTTTAGTAGGTGTGTATCTCGTTGTTTTAATTTGCAATTTCCTAGCAACGTATAATTACATCTTTTCAAATGCTTATTTGCTACCTATATTTTCTTAGGTAAGGAGCCCTGGTTGCACAGTGGTTAAAGTGCTTGTCTGCAAACCAAAAAGGTCAGCAGTTTGAAACCACCAGCCACTCCACAGGAGAAAGATACGGCAGTCTGCTTGTGTAAATATTTATAGGGTTGGAAATCCTATGGGGGCAGTTCTGCTTTGTCCTATACGGTTGCTATGAGTCGGAATTGACTCGACGGCAGTGGGTTTGGTTTGGGGTTTTATGGTGGCACAGCTGATTAATGTATGTGCTGTCAATAAGTTGTATACCTGTAAAAAGTTCGATTGGCAAAAGTTGTCTGATAGATATATTTACAACAATGACCCAAAAAAAAAAACAGTAGCTGCTGAGGCTCTTTATATACAACCAGACACCTCTCTGGATTTGGTTCCTTGGTTTGTTGGTTTAGGATCATGCTTTCATGAGACATTCCAGTTAATTGACCTGATAATGTGTTTAGTGCTTCTGTTCTACCTCCTGGTTGGTTGCATGGTGCCTGGGGTCTTCAAAGCTTGCATTTGGCCGTCTAAGGTTCAACAATTGGTCTCTGCTCGGCTGAAGGAAAAGAGGAAGAAGAAGAGTCAGGAACAGGAGGAGGAAATGGAATATGGGGCTAATTGCCTCCATGAACGACTGCCTCCTTTGCCAAGAGACCAGGAGAACTGGAGGGTGCCTGGCTGTCATTATTGAACATTTTGATCAGAGATTCCATAGAAGAATCCTGATCAAAAGGGGAAAAATGCAGAATATAAAATTTTCATAGAATCCAGAATTTCTGGAGCATGGAGGCTGGATGAACCCCTGGAACTATTGGCCTGAGATAATCTTTAAACCTTAAACCAAAAATATCTTCTTCTTAAAACCAAACAATAGTTTAGCTTCACTAGTAAAGAATGTCTGTTTTGAGCGTTGTGCTGTTTTAAGATCTAGGTATATGGGGTCAAATTGACAACTTAATGTAAGTTGAAAGATTATATAGGAAACCTAGGGGAAAGTGAATGTATGTTAATGGGGGAGGAACAACTCCAAAAAGGAGAGTGAGAATGGTTGTGCAACTCAAGGAATGTAATCACTGTCCCCTTATTGTACATGTAGAAATTGTTGGATTGGTGTATGTTCTGCTTTGTATATTTTCAATAATAACAGAAATAAAATAAATTATTTAAAAGAAAGTCATTTCCATACTCAAGATTTCCTAGATTGGTAGTTTTATGATCTTATGTTTTACATTTGGTCTGTGATCTGTCATTGATTTGATTTTTATACATTGAATCAGCCCTGTTTTCCTGGGATAATTCCCACTTGGTCATGGTGGAAAGTCCTTTTTTATATGTTGCTGCATTCAGTTTGCTAGTATTTTTTTTTTTGAGGATTTTCGCACCTCTATTTAGTAGAAATAATTGTTCTGTACTTTTATTGTAATGTCTTTTTCAGGTTTTGGTGTTATGGTAATACTAGCCTTATAGAATGAGTTGAGAAGTTTACTTGTAAAATGAGGGTGTGACAAAATTGGTGTTAATTAATTCTTCATTAAACGTTTGGCAGAGTTCACCACTGAAGCCCCGTATTGACTTGGACTTTTCTTTGTGTGATGTTTTTTGACAATTAATTCAGCCTCTTTGCTTGTTTATGGTCTTTTCAGATTTTTTATTTCTTCTTGAGTCAGTTTTGGTAGTTTGTGTCTGTCCAGGAATTGTTTCATTTCATCTAGGTTGCCTAATTTGTTGGAATACAATTGTTCGTGGTATTTCCTGTGAATCCTTTGTATTTTTGTAAAGTTGTTAGTGCTATCTCCTCTTTCATTTTTGATTTCAGTAATTTGAATCTTTTCTCCTTTCTTCTGTTCAGTCTAGCTAATGGACAGAGACTTGGACAGAGACTTCCTTAAATTAAAGCAATTTTTGCTTTGTTGATTTTTCTCAGTTGTGTTCTTATTTTACTTTTTTCTGGCCTAATTTTTGTTCTTTCTTTCTTTTTGCTTGGTTTGGTTTGCTTTTCTTTTCCCAGTTTTTGAAGTCTTTCTTCTATTTTAATATAGGAATTTACAGCTGTAAATTTCTGTCTAAAAAAACGGTTTAGCAGCTTGCCATAGCTTTTGTATGTTTTTTTGTTTTCATCAGTGTCAAAGTATTTTCTAATTTTCCTTTGGTTTCTTCATTGACCTCTTGGTTATTTAGGAGTGTTTTTTGTTTATTTTCCATATGTATGTAACTTCCTCATTTCTTTTTATTATTGATTTCTAATTTCATTTCATTATGATCAGAGAATATAATGTGTTTGTTTTCAGTCTTTTGAAATTTATTGAGACTTGTTTTATGGACTAGCATGTGTTCTATCCCGGAGAATGTCCCATGTGCACTTGAGAACAATTTGTATTCTGCTGTTGTTGGTTGGAGTGTTCTATAGATGTCTGTCTGATCTAGTTGCTTTTCCTTTTGTATTTTCTTGTTGATCTTCTTTGTAATTATTCTGTCCATTGTTGAAAGTGAATATCGTGAGGTCTCCACTTAATATTGTTGAATTATCTATTTCTTTCTTCATTTCTGTCACATTTTGCTTCATGTACTTTGAGGCTCTGTTGTTATGTGTTTATAATAAACATACAATTTTTATGTCTTCCTGATACATTGACCAATGTATTATTATTATAAAATGTCTTTCTTTGTTCCCAATAAAAATGTTTGCCTTAAATTTTGGTTTATCTGATATCTGTATAGTTATTCTAGCTCTCTTTTGAGAGGAAGTATCCTTTTCCATCCTTTTACTTTGAAGCTATTTGTGTCTTTGAACCTAAGTGGGTCTTTTGTAGAGCATATAGTTAAATCATGTACTTTTATTCATTCTGCCAATCTCTGCCTTTTTATTAGAGTGTTTAATAATTCATTTATATTTATTGTATTACTGATAAGGTAGGATTTGTATTCTACTGTTTTGTCTATTTGTTTTTTATTTGTCATGACTTTTTTTTACTCCACTACTACTTTGTGTTAAATGGATATTTCTGGTGTATCATTTTAATGCTCTTATAGTTTCTTTTACTGTATATATTTTTTAAAATATTGCATTTAGTTGCCTGTATTTTTTGGAATTATTTTCTTTTGGTTACCTGGATGTTTTAATTAACATCTTAACTTACAAAAATCTAGTAGATTTAATTCCAACTTAGTTTCCGTATTATACAAAAACTTTGCTCTGTATTCTCTTACCTCCTTCTTTTTGCTATTCTTGTAAGCCCACCAGCACAGACAGTTTTATAGTTTTTGCTTTATGCAGATTTTTCTTAAATCCTGTGTGAAAAGGAAAGGTATAAAAACAGAAGAATCCATTTATACTGTCTTATGTTTATCTGTGTCTTTTATATTTACTTTTACTGGTTTACTGGTTTTTTAAAATTATTTCTTTATGTGAATTTGAGTTACTATATCCCCCCCCCCCC
>NW_004444139.1:1869929-1874964 GCF_000243295.1 Trichechus manatus latirostris | reverse complement strand
CCCCCCCAGTTTCAGCCTAAGGTACTCTGTCATTTTTTGTTTATCTGGGAATGTCTTCATTTCTCTTTTGTTTTTGAAGAATAACTTTGTTGGATATAGAATTCTTGGTTGACAGTCTTTTTCTTTCATGACTTTGAATATGTCATCCCACTGGTACCTGGCTGTCTCTGTTTCCCAGGGGAAGACAGCTGTTTATCTCATTGAGGAGCCATAGTAATTGATGAGTGGCTTCTCTCTTGCTACTTTCAAGATTTATCTCTTTGTCCTTTCTTTTGATAGTTTGATTGTGTCTGGGTTTGGATCTCTTTGATTTTATCCTGTTTGGAGTTTGTTGAGATTCTTGAATATGTAGATTAATGGTTTACATCAAATTTAGCAAATTTTGGCCATTATTTCTTCATATATTTTTTCTGTCCCTTTTTCTTTTCTGTTTCTGGTACTCCCATTATACATAGGTTGGTAGGCTTCATGATATCCCACAGGTCTCTTAGGCTGTTTTTTTTTTTTTTTTTTTTTTTTTTCAGTTTCTCAGACACAATAACCATAATTGACCTATCTTTACGTTTTTTGATTCTTTGTTCTCCCAGCTCAAATCTACTGTTGAACCCTCTAGTGAGTTTTTAAAATAATACTGTGTTTTTGGTGAAGGGTTACACAGCAGTTTAGGTTTTCATTCAATTTCTGCAGAAGTTGTTTGGTGACGTTTGTTATATTCTTCACCATGTGTGAACATTCTCATTATTTCTGTCTAGTGAATTTTTTTATCTCAGTTATTGTACTTTTCATCTGTAGCATTTCTATTTGGTTATTATTTTATGAGGCATTGTTCCCATACTTTTATTTTGCTCTTTCGTATGTATAGTTTATTTAAAGTCTTATCAAGTAAGTCGAACATTTGTGCTTCTTGAGGGGAAATACTATTACCTCATTTTTTTCCTGTGTACAGGCCATACTTTTGTGTCCATAGCTTGAAATTTTTTGTTGAAACTATACATTTAAAATAACATAATGTAGTATCTCTGGAAATCAGATTCTCCCTGCTCTTCAGATTTGTTGTTGTTGTTGCTCCTATTTGTTTACTGACTTTCCTGAACGAATTCTGTAAAGTCTGTCTTTTTTGTTGGGTGTGACCATTGAATTCTCTGCTTGGTTAGCTTAGTGGTCAATTGATGATTGGACAGAGAGCTCCTTGAATACTTTGAACCAGTAACTCTCCCAGTCTTTGCTGAGGGGCTCTTTTCACGTTGTGGCATGTCTTCAGTGCTCTGGCAGGAAGAGGTAGGACTTTAAGGCCTTGTGGCCAGCCCTCTACATACGCATGGTCTTCTAGATTCCCCAGGAGTATGTCAAAGCTTTTCAAAATTCCCTGTGGACGTCTCCTTCTCCATCATTTAAGTTTTTTAGACATCTTTTTGTTTATCATGATTGTTATTGTCACCTCAGGCAGCTGCATGGTTAAACAATTGCTGCTGATTCTTTCTTTTAAAGGTCAGTGAAAAGGGACTGTCAACAAGCTTTGAGTCAGGTCAAATAGGAAGAAGCTCTGAGAGGGGGGTTTCCAGGGATGTGGGAGACAGGTCACATAATGACATTTGTTTGGAAATGGAGATCTTTAGGAGGCTCCAGAATTGTCCAGCTGTTTCTAGTCACTACTTACCAGTTGCCGTCAAGAAAAACTGCACTCCATAGGGTCTTCATGGCTGTGACCTTTCGGAAGCAGATCGCCAGGCCTTTCTTCTGAGGCATCTCTGGATGGGTTCGAACAGCCAACCTTTTTGGTTAGTAGCCATGTGCTTACCCATTTATACCATCCAGGGATTCCCCAGTGGCTGACAAGCTGCTAGTTTTCAAACTTGT
The DNA here is from genome assembly GCF_000243295.1 of Trichechus manatus latirostris. Taxonomy (NCBI): domain Eukaryota; kingdom Metazoa; phylum Chordata; class Mammalia; order Sirenia; family Trichechidae; genus Trichechus; species Trichechus manatus. The sequence continues at coordinate 1,873,107 of NW_004444139.1, read as the reverse complement.
GATTGTGAGCCTGTTAGTTTTCAGGGTTACTGCAGAACTAGGGAGCTGGTGGTGGAAGTAAGTCACAGTAAGTCAATGGAAAGCTCACTGCTGTTACTGAGATTCAGTGTTTCTTTTTAAGTAAACACTTCTCAGATTGTTGCAAGGCTTTGAGTATTTCCCAGAGTTCTGGAAAAGCTGATTTGGACAGTTTTTGCAGATGTGTTCTTATTGTGTCTTTTGAGGAATGGATTTTCAGAGGTCCTCATTCTGCCATTCTGAAGGGTTTTACCTGTGTTTGCTTTTATGATTGCAGTATTTTATCTCTTTGAAACTATTAATGATATATTTTAAAAACTATTTTTTCTCCTTGCATTGGCTTTTGTTTCCTCCCTGTTGTTTTTTTTTTGTGTATGCTTGTGTTCATTTTGATGTTTTTCACATTAGGAGCTCTGTTCATTTGTCTAGCAATCCTTGGTTGTCTGCTCCTATCTAAGGGTGGGTGGTAAAAGCTAATTAGAAGCTCTGAGTATGTGGATGGGGCTTGTGGATTATGAAGTAACCAGTATTTGCTTCTAGGAGGTTATTTAAAGTTTATATTTTATACTATAAATTTTTTCAGGAAAGAATTAGATTTAAATCTTACAGTAAAACAAACCAAAATTGTATTGAAAAGTTAAGTATAATAATTTAAATTCAGAAAAACTAGGGAACAATGGTACTGATATTTGTCAAACTAGTAATTTTTTTTTCAATTACAATCTAAGAATTTAAAATGAAAAAAAGAAAAAAATTTGGTGGACTCAGAAGGTAATTATTAGTTATGTGTTAAAACACTTTGAACGTATAAAACTTGCCCTTTTAGACTTAGGAAATTGATTGTCCCTCAGAGAGGTGTTTTGTCATTGCTCTGCTCAGAGGTAGCCGATGCTTCCATTTCTAAGGAAAGTTAGACTGTTGTAAAGCCACATCACTGATCTCTTGAGGAGGTAGTGGGAGCCATTTTGTAGGCTTTGATGAGCAGAGAATGAGGGAGCTAGTGAGACAGGAGTGGCCAGGCAGAGAGAAAGGCACGCCTGCCTGTGACAATTCTGAATTAAGGTATAGGTGCCAGTATAGTAATCTTGTATATATACATACATATATATGATTTTACTTATTTTGTTGTTGTTGAGAGTATACACAGCAAAACATACACCAATTCAACCGTTTGTACATGTACCATTTAGTGACATTGATTACATCCTTCGAGTTGTGGAACCATTCTCACTCTCCTTTTCTGAGTTGTTCCTCCCCCATTAACATAAATTCACTGTCCCCTAGGGTTCCTATCTAATCTTTTGAGTTGGCTGTTGTCAATTGATCCCATACAGACGTTCTTAAAAGAGCATAATGCTCAAGGCAGGTATTTTTTTACTAGTTAAGCTTAACTATTGTTTGGTTTTAAGAAGACTTCAGGGAATATTTTTGGTTTAAAGATTATCTCAGGGCAGTAGTTTCAGGGGTTCTCCAACATTCATGGCTCCAGGAAGTCTGGAGTCCATGAAACTTGAAATTTTCTTCTGCATTTTCCCCCTTTCAATCAAGATTGGACAGTAGTCCTTTTAGAATTCTGGTACCTAGTTGCGTGGGCCTGCCAAAAAAAACAAAAACCAAACCCATTGCTGTCGAGTCAGTTTTGACTCGTAGTGACCCTAAAGGACAGAGTAGAACTGCCCCATACGGTTTCCAGCGCGTGCCTGGTGGATTCGAACTGCCGACCTTTCGGTTAGCAGCCGTGGCTCTTAACCACTACACCACCAGGGTTTCTGTGGGCCTGCTGGGTGTGAGTAGTGTGGCCTCATGAGTACTCATTACCACAGACAGAGACTGTACACATTCTCCTACCCTTGCCATTGATGCTGGTGAATACTGTCCCAGGAACGGAAGGAATACATGCTGCCTCGCAGTAACTTCGGGAACAGCCAGATGAGAGGTATACCTTGGCCCCAACTTGCCAACTTGCAGACATGATCACGTCAGAGGGTGTGGCTGTGACACAATAGAGCGGTACCTTGGTTAGGAAATGCCCTGGCAACCTGTTTACTATGATCCTGTTTATGGGCTTGTTGAGCCATTGGAGATCTTTGTGACTTGTAAAAGGGAAGGTGATGGAAACATCTTAAGAAGTTGATTCTCAGGTATCTTCCCAGGCTTTTAGTAACCACTGGACTTGACAGTAAGTGATAGAGTTACTCCTATCTGTTCTTGAGATGGCAAATAGATTTTTATTTCAATGCCAGCTTCGATTAATTGGTAGTTTTTCTTGAAGCAGTTTTGAGAAGGATTCTGAGACTACACCTGGGCTTAGTTGGGAAGAAGACTTAAAGATTATCCCTGTGTGCCATGGAATGGGAAGCAGGAGAGGCAGCACATCCGGCTCATTCATCCCCTTCTTTTTACCTCTGTTGTTTATGTGTAATTTTGATTCTCTATCAGAATACAAGCTCCAGGAGAACAGTACCGTATTTTTGCACAAATAATGCGCACCTTCTATGTTTGTTTGCCAACTCTGCCCCTCCCCCCATGAAGTATTTTCATTAGCGCTGCTATGCCAGTTTTTTTTAAATGTTTCTGTAAAAAAAAAATTAGCATATCATACTTATGAAAATACCTCTCTAGGAGAGGGCATGGTTGGCAAACAGACACAGAAGGTGCTCGTTATTTGCATAAAAATATGATAATTTTACATATTTGGCATCTAGCTAGCACTGTACTTGACTCATCATGGGCAGTCAAGAATTTTTGAGTAAATGAATAAATGAAGAAACTAAGACCAGAATGTATGAAACATTTAAAGATTTCCAGAGTGAGGGCGGGATGGGATTAGGTACCAGCTGTCTAACACACAGTGCCGCGACTCTTGCTGGGCGAGCATCTGTAAGACATGGTGTTTAGTGTCTGTGGAATACCAAAAGAGTATAATTCACATCCCTGCCCTCAGAGAACTTCCATTCTGGGTGGGAAGAAGAGACAAACATGTTTGAAATGATTAGAGCTTGTATGATAGGACAGTTTGGAAGAAGGTACTAAAATAACTAGTTCGTCCTAGAAATGGGTGGCATAGATGTGAATGCAAAAGTACGTGTCTTTGGAATCTTCACCTCTCCTCTTATTCTAAGTGTCTGTGTTTTGGTTGTGAAAGTCTCTTTTTCTCTTG
>NW_004444139.1:1812945-1869829 GCF_000243295.1 Trichechus manatus latirostris | reverse complement strand
CCCCCCCCCCGCCCCCACACCTTTTCCTCTCATTTTTGGTGTCATTGGGATGGAATATTTTGACTGATAAAGGAGTTTTGCTTCAATTTAAATGCCAAGGTAAAAATGAGCCGTTAGTAAAAAATAAATGTCAAGGAGTTTTTTTTCAAGCTGAAGCCAAAACACCTGTTTCTAGAGAAATTACAGCATTTCTGAATTAACCGTAAGTCACAGAAAAGCCTTTGTATTACAGTATTAGTGCGTTTTAAAAAGCTTTATGCTGAGTAATTGCCAGTGTGTACTTAGAAAGAAATGGGAGAAATACATATTTTCACAGTATGTATCTCTTGTATAAGGCACTCAGTTGAATGTCTAAGAGCATAGACTCTGGATTCCAGCTGTCAAGGCTGGCATGTCCTCCCTGTTAACTGGATCACCAGTTACTGGGTTTTGATTTCCTTATCCTCAAAGCTCTTGTGAGGATTAAGTGAGATCTTTCAGATGAGTGCTTAGAACAGCGCTTGGCCCGTGGTGAGTACCTGGTTATCGCTGGTTATTGTCAGTGGTATTGGTATAGCTACTCTTGTTACTAAGTGTGTTTGTATCATTGAATTTTTTTTTTTTTTTGAGGAGATGACTCAACTTCACATCAGTATTTTAATATTATCATAAATGGTGATGGTTAATAGTTTTTATGTTTTTGCTTTCATATAGGTTGAATGTAATTTTTACAAAATTTGATGAAGTCCAAAAATCTGGAAACATGATACAGTCTGCAAATGGTGAGTAGAAGCAGCAAGCCAGTCGGTCCCTGGGTTACAAACATCTGACTTACGTGTGGCCCGTAGTTACAAGCCAGCCTCCATAACGGCTGTTATGTTAAAACTTCAAGGTACATACGATTGTTCGTAATAATAAACAGGTGCTACTTTGCCACATACATCAAAACCTTATTGTTATTGTTACTGTATTATTATGTTGAAGATGTTTTAGTGCATCTGGACATGTTTCTTTAATGTTTTTATGGATAGAAAGGCACACTATATACTAACAAACGTTTAGCTAACTGACGTTAGATACAGACCGTACCTAACTGTTCCGACTTACGTACAAATTCGATTTAAAGACAGACTTCGGAATGGTATTTGTTCATAAGCTGGTGACTGCCTGTAACTCTACTTCTGATTTTTCAGTTTTTTGTTAGTAAGGCTTATGCTATTTCTGAACAGCTGAATTAGATAATGTTTTTATTAAGGGTTTTTAAGTCTTAAAACATAACCTCCACTCACCCCCTTTCCTAGGTCAGAAACCATGGCGTCACCATTGACTTTCTGTCATAACCACATTGAATCCATCAGGTGATCTTGTTGGCTTCACTTTACAAACACATCCTGAGTCCAGACCTGTCGCTGTCACCGTTGCAATCCTCCTAGTGCCGCCGTCACAGCATTTCCCTGGGCTCTGGTGGTGTACTTGCTTCTCCCCTCTCCCCACACTGGAAGTCTGTTTTCATGCAGCAACCAGAGTAATCCTTTTAGAATGTAAAGCAGATTAATGTCAAACCCTTTTCACAATCTCCAGAGGCTTCCCATCGTGCGTAGATGACACTTCGGTGGCTTACCAGGCCTGTGTGATCCGGCCCAACTCCCATTCTGATGTCATCTTGTATCATTCTACCCCAGGCTCTCTCTGTTCCAGCCACATTAGCCTCCTTGCTTCTTTGAACACTCTGAAGCATCTGCTGCTTCTCATTCCTTCAGCCTGAGACACTTGTCCCCTGGGTATCATTATGGCTCTGTCCCTCGCTTTGTCCAGATCTCGGCTGAAGTATCCCTTCATTACAGAGATGATACGGAATAACACATTCCAGTCCCTCTCCGTTCCCTCGCTCTCCGTCATTTTTCTTCTTAGCATTTATCGCTACAAGTTATTTGTTTACAGACGAGCGCCCAAGACCTTTGTTTCCTTTATCCTTGGTGCCTCAGAAGGTCACTGGCATATGGTAGATAATACAATAAATATTGTTGAATAAATAAAATAATGAGTAGAACTTGAATTACAACCTGTTGTTTCCAGTTTCTGAATTCCTTTCACTATGGTTTGTGATGATATTTGAGGACAGGTGGGTAGTTCTTGTGATTCCAGAAGGGGAGAAAAAATAGGGGTGAATTGGTGTGTGACTGACAGGGCATTAGAAGGCAGTTGCCAGCAAGCACTGTTTCTAACTCTCATTACCTCATTGCATCATAGCTACTTTAAGATAGTAATCTTAGATCGTGGTATAGCCTTCAAATTTTGAATGTCTTGAGGTTATAAAAAACTTTGAGTCAACAGGATGCATGTAATTAATGTCACTGAATTGTACCTGTAAAAAATGCTAAAATAGGAAATGTTTTTATTTTTACTACAATTAGAAAAAAAGATAGTTTGATCTTTTACCCAAAGTGACTTGGTACACAGGGCAAAGCAGGTACCAGAATGCAGGACTTTAGTGTCGTACTCTGCTTTGTACCTACCATGATTTGAAGTAATCGTCCTTTTCTCTATTTCTTGGCAAGCCCCAAATCCGTAGGTCAGGCAACAAGAAGAGTAAAGGAGTTCTGGCAAAATGCCTGTAGTTTGGAGACAGAACACACCCTTTTTGCTCTTAAGACCCTCGACTGACTGGTTGAGGCCCACCCCCGTTATGGAAGGTAATTTGCTTCCCTTAAGGCCAACCACTGTGATCACCCTTAACTACTGGTAGTCCACACGAATAACTAGACTAGTGTTCGACCGGACAGCTGGGCCCTGTAGCCTAGCCAAGTTGACCCATAAAAGCAACCATCACAGCCCCGATATGAACTCTTTTCTTCAGTGTTCATCTCGTGTACCAATCTTGCCTCAGAGTTGTACTGCCCAACATTTCCTTTTGTGTTTGAGACATGCATCTCAAACCAGATTTCTGCTCTGTTTCATGCTGAAAGACAAAACACAGAACAGTTCAACGTAACCCCATCCTGGATCTTTGCTGTGCTTCCTGGGTCCTTTACCAACCCCAGCGCGTAAACTAAAGCTTAGGAGTCATCTTTGATACCTCGTCTTCCTCACGTCCCGTAAATATTGTCATTTATTCCTGTGGATTTTAACTCCTCGGCTTTTCCTGAACCTGCTCTCTTCTCCCCATCTCCAGCTGTCTCATCCAGTCTACAGTCATTCTCTGCCTGGACTGTTCAGATGACCTGGCGGAGTTTTCTCACGACCTCCATTCTTGCCCCTCCACTCTGCTCTTCTGTTTTAGAACTTTACCAAACTGAGGACTGACCTCCTTCTCTGGACGAAAACTACCCTGAGGTGACAGAGACTGGGACTCAGGAAAAGACTTGCCACTGCCCCCTTGTTTGCTTCACCCAGGACAGTGTTAGAGCACGTTCAGTTTTACCCACGCTGTCGTTCAACTTTCGACTGTGAGGTTGTCATCTCTCAGAGGCCTGAGCGGTTGAACCTCTGCTTTCTGGGTGTGGACACAGCTCATAGCCAAACTCTGTAGCTTACTTGGGTGTTTGCTTCAAAGCAAGGCGGTGTCCTGACACCCCCTCTTGTACATTCTTTAGTATGGAAAATTTCAAATACATATGAAAGTAGATAGACTAGGATAATGAACCCCCACGTGTCCATCACCCACCTTCGACAAGCATCAGCATATAGCCAATGTCTTTTTGTCTCTATCCCACATATTATATCATTTCATTTCCAAGTATTTCAGTATGTATCTCTAAAAGATAAGCACTCTTTATTTAAACATAACCATGATACATTACTGCCTTACAAATTTCTTAGTATCAAATATACAGAGTTCAAATTTCTCTAATTTTTTTGTGCCTCTGTATTACTTCCCTTGGGGCAGAAATGATGGACCATAATGACAGACATTTATAACTGATGACCTCATTTGACTCAGGTTCAAGAAATGGGCATGTCCTATTCTAAAATTTTTAGTAGAAACATTAAGATAGAAAATAAGCATCAGTTGCAGACAGATATATTCTTCAGAGGAAGTTGGCAAGCATCAACTTCCTGAAAGCTCCATACAGAAGTCATTGTCATCTGTTAAGGATAGAAGATGACAGGTACAATTTATGACTCCCATTTGTTTACCAAAAGAAAGGAAAAAAACTAACATCACCACAGTAGTGATATGGTGTGTGTGGTGCAGGCAGTGGGGGGCTTCAGTCCCCTGAAGGGAATGTTGACTAAGGGTCTTTGGGAACATCTCCATCTTAGAGCCGTATTCTATCTCCTGCCCTTATCACACGTGTTTAAAAACAAAAAAGTCCTTTTATGACTTCCGTTTATTGCTCTCAAGATAAGCACAACATTCTTCACACAGGCTGCGGCGACCAGGCTCTCTCTGGCCCTACAGCCTCCACAGCCCTGACTCTGTCTAGCCTCATCTCAGCCTCTGCCCCACCCCTGAAGCTAACCTCAGCGTCCTCGCTCCTTTTTCCCCACCGTTTACCACCTCTCCCTTTTTGATCTTGGCACAGGATATTTCTTTACTTCTCTTTCTTAGTTAACTCCTACACTTCTTTCACATGTTAACCCAGCTCAGTGCTCCTTGAACTTCTCAAATTGTGTCCAGTTTTCTGTTGGATGCTTCCAAGCATCCCCTACTCTGCTGCTTCAGAATTCACCACGGTTGTGTTTCTGTGTTTGGTGATTATTTGGCGAATGTCCATCTTCTGCATTGGACTCAGTCCCCTGAGTAGAGGGGACGGTGTGTCTATGTTTGCAAGTTCTAGGACATGTCACAGTCTGTCCTCTGCTCTTGGTCCAAGTGGGTCCTTTCTGGTTAGCTCGTTTGGCAGAAATCAAACGGTTTTCCTCTTTGTCTTGTAGTAATCGTGAGCACACATATGGACACTTTGTAACTCAGGTGGCTGGATTCTTTTTTGTCTCTACTTTTCCCATGAGGTCTTATTTAGTAACTGGATTCTGTAGTCTGGCATGTGAGATGGAGCTGAGGAAAAACTAAATAAAAATAACACAAGGGTAGAATGGCCACGTGTGTCTCACATCCAGCCTCTGGGGCCGAGGCTCTGATCAGCTGGAGGCTGTTAGGTTTGATGAGCACTCTGTTCACCGAGGTGCTTCCTAGGTTGCCCGAGAAGGTGTCTACTAAGTGACCTGTATTTCAGATTCCCACTTGTGAAAATTCAGCAGCCAGTCCTCAACCAAAGGACTCGACAAGGGGTCCGTTGAATGAGTGGTGACCGTGTTTGACAGAAGTGGTTAGAGTTGTTGATTTTGGAGTGAGGATGCCCATTTTCCCACACAGGGAAAGCGCAGACAGTGTCAGCGAGAACTTCGGAACCTCAGTGAAGGCTTCTCTGGTCGGCTTTCCCACTCTAGCCCTGCCACTTCTGAGCCACAGTTTGCTCGTCTGTAAAACGGAGCGTATCATGCAGAGATGTTGTCAGAGGGAATGAGACTGTATGTGAAACTCTTAGCACAGTGCCTGAGACATACTGGTGCTCAGAATGGTAGGTTTCTCCTCCTGCTGTACCATCTTAGGAGTATTTCCTAAATAAAGAGAGGATCACTTGGGAATAACTGTTATACTTGTGTTTTTTCAGAGCTTTAGGTATTTTGGGGTATGCACTTGAAGTTTAATGTATGTTTTCTTTAAAGTAATGCTCTTTTAAGTAAGAAATAAAAGCTCTGGATTTTGAGCTGAATTTTTTAAAAAAATGTTAATATCATAAGGGCAATGCTTTAAAAAAATAGGTTTCATCCTGGGTTGTGTTTTTTGACATAGTCAAGATTATGGTGTTCTAAGATGTTTAATTGATTTTATTTGTATAAAACCCATGGACTAAATTTTTGAAAGTGTAATAAAATTATCACTAAAACAGCAGTGAAAAAGCAGCTAAGTAGTAATTAAAAAAAAAAAATTATTGTGTTTTTGGTGAAGGTTTACATAGCAGTTTAGGTTCCCATTTAACAATTTATACACAAATTGTTCAGTGACATTGGTTACATTCTTTACAATGCATGAAAATTCTCATTATTTCCATTCTGGTGGTTTCATCTTCATTAATTTAGTTTCCCTGCCCCTTACCTTCTCATCTTTCTTTTAAAGTAATTATTGGTTGTTTAGTGTCATATAGATGATTTTTGGTGAAAGGAGCACATCACTCACGGGTGATGTTCTTTATTTTGTGAGCCGATTTGTTATTTAGCTACAAGGTGATCTCAGGGGCTAGTCCCATTCAGAGGTTAAAGAGTATCTCAGGGCAGTAGACTCAGGGAGTGCAACAGTCTCAACTAGTCCAGTAAGTCTGGATTTTTTTAAAAGAATTTTAGGTTCCATTGCACGTTTTTTACCCATTCTCTCAGGATCCATCTATTGTTGCCCTGATCAGAGTGGCTGGTAATGGTAGCTGGGCACCATCTAGTTCTTCTGGTCTCAGGGTAGATGACGTTCATGTAGACTGTTAATCCTGTCAGACTAGTTTCCTCTTTGAGTCTTTGGTTTCCTTCTTTCTCTTTTGCTCTGGATGAGTAGGGACCAGTAGTTTTATCTTGGATGACCGCTCGTAAACTTTTAAGACCCCAGGCACTACTCACCAAACTAGGATGTAGAATGTAACTTTATGTAGTATATTATGCCAATTGACAAAAATGTTCCATGAGTCTGTGGTCCTAATCCTTCAAACGCAGAAAACCAGTCCTGCTAGGTGCTTGGTTCTAAGAAGTATTTGTAATTGTGTCCCCTGTGTGCTTTATTATATATATGAATATATATGCATACACACACATACAATGCATGTACATATACATGTGCATACACTGGTATGTACACACATATATACATACCTATACACATACATGCCTACACATGTACACGTATGCCCGCAGATTTATTTTTTGGTTGTTGTTGCAGAATTATGTATGCCATAGCAGTTAGCCAAAGGTCCTTTTTTCTTGTGACATCGTTTACCTTGGTGAGACTGTGCACACTTCACCCTCATTGATGTTCCCTTTCCCATCACCAGAAAAACAAGTATCTACTATCTAGTGAGTCAGTCCCCCCCCCCCCCCCCGCCAATCCCTGGTTACCACTAATGAACATTAGTTTCTGTATATTTACCTATTCGTGTCATTTTATAAAAGTGAGAATATACAGTGTTTGTTTTTTTTGTTATTGTCTTGTTTTGGTCAACATAATGTCCTCCAGGTTCAACCATGTTGCAAGATGTTTTGGGAACTCATTTTTCTTTATCACTGAGTAGTATTCCATTGTGTATGTGTACCACATTTTGCCTATCCATTCATCTGTTGATGGGCACTTAGGTTGTTTCCGTCTTTGTGCTGTTGTGAATAATGCTGCAGAGAACATAAGTTTCCATGTGTCTGTTCATGTCACTTCTATTAGACCCCTAGGGTATATACCTAGGAGTGGAGTTGCTGGGTCATATGGCAGCTCTCCCTTTAGTTTTTTGAGGATCCTCCAGACTGTTTTCTACAATGGCTGTACCATTTTACATCCCCAACAGCAATGGGTGAGAGTTCCAATTTCCCCACATCCTTACCAACATTTGTTATTTTCTCTTTAATTTTTTTATCTGAGGTATTCTAGTAGGAGTGAAATGGTATCTTCTGAGGCTTTGATTTGCATTTCTCTGGTGGCTAATGACATTGAGCATCTGTGCACGTGCCTGTTGGCCATTTGAGTATCCTCTTTAGTGATGTGTCTGTTCATGTCCTTTGCCCAGTTTTTGATTGAGCTATTTGTCTTTTTGCTGTTAAGCTGTAGAAGTTTTCTATATATTTTAGATATTAGACCCTTATCGGTTATATTGTTCCCAAAGATTTTTCCTAGTCTGTAGGTTGTCTCTTTACTCTTTTGATAAATGTAAGTATTTAACTTTAATGAGGTCCCAGTTATCTATTTTATTTTTTGTTGCTCACGCATTCGTTGTTGTGTTTGATAATCTATCACTGAAAAAAATTAGGTTCCTGTGCTTTGCTCCTGTATTTTCTTCCAAGAACTTTTATGGTTTTACATTTAACATTTAGGTCCTTGATCCATTTTGAATTTGTTTTTGTGTATGGCTTCGGATGTGGATCTTATGTCATTTTTTTCTGCAAGTAGAAATCCAGGTTTGCCAGCACCGTTTGTGGAAGAGACTGTTCCTTCCCCATTGAATGGATTTGGCACCCTTGTTGAAGATCAGTTGACCATAGATGCTTGGATTTCTTTCTGGGTTTTCAGTTCTGCTCCATTGGTCTCTGGAGCTAAGTAGTAATTTGAAGCCGACTTTCTGTCTATAACAGAGCCTTTCATCTTTGTATGATTCCTTCTTGTTGCTGGGATACCCAAAGGCCTTTCAGCTTTGGATGGCTAGAATATAGGAGTTAAAATTATGTTGTTTTGTAGATATTTCTTTTTTTCCCCATCTCCATGTAATTAACAAGTCCCTTGAAGCAAAAATAACAGTTTTTCGTACCATGGGTTTCAAAAAGCAAATTATTTTCTATGTAAGTTTTTTAATTGTGCAGATGTGCTTGTGCTCCTGGGAGAAGTGGATTTTCAGCTTGAAAGAGCCAGTAATTACAGACTAATCAGCATCCTTTATTTGCCATGACTTAATGATCTTTAATTGGATTTGATTGAAGTGAGCCCCATGGACATTAATTCGGGTTAAAAATACACATGCTTTTGCGTTTTTAAGCAAAGTTAACATGTTTACGAGGAAAGAACGTGTCTTGTTGGTTAAATCCATGAAAATTTAATAATAAATCTGTAACTAAAGAAAAAGCCAAAATATTTATTTGCCGACAAAACTGTAAACTAGATAACAAGATAGTCAAAAAATTATTGGCCTTTATACTTTAATGAAGGAGCCCTTGTGGTTAAGCGCTTGGCTGCTAACTGAAAGGTCTGCAGTTCGAACCCCACTGGGGAGGAGACCTGGCCATCTGCTTCTGTAAAGATTTCAGCCTGGGAAACCCTGTGGGGCACTTCTTCTGTGTTCGGTAGGGTTGCTGTGAATCGGAATCAACTCAAAGGCACATAAGAAGACCACACTTGAATGTACCTGTTATATAATTTTGCTCCCAATGCATCCTGCCTTATGTTTTTATACTAAAATACATTTTTATAATTTGAAAAATGTTACTGATCTTATTTCTGAGTTACTGCAAATGAGAACTACGTGGGCAGGTGAAAACAAATAGGCCAGGCGTGAATCATTTATTAGGTAAGATCGAAACTGTCGATAGAGCAACTGGGACCAAAGAATCATTTAAAAGTCAATAGGATTCTCTTTTCTTTTATTAAGAAGCCAAGCCACTGTTCTCCATTAGTAGTCTTTAAAAATAATGACTGTGAATAAACGTATTCCCTCACCCCACCCGTGCCCTGATTTAGTAGACTGTGTTCATTACAGGATTGGGGATGCGGGTTCAGTGTCTCAGGAAGGTGTTAGAGTTACAGGTAATACACAGCAAGGCTGGCAGCTATGCTGTGCCGTGCTTTGCCAAGGACATCACCTAAGATGGCCTGGAGGAAGAGGTTGTTTTCCATACCAGCTTGGGGAGCTTAAGCTGCAGCTGACAGCTTACTTTACCTTCCATGTGCAAATAAGGCTGTTCTCTGATATTAACCTAATTCGAGGTATATAATAGGGATATTTCTCTTTCCTATTTCTTGATAGGGAAATCAGTTGGTTAAAAACATTTTTTTTTTAATGCCAGTTTTAAAGAAAGCTCTCTTAACTTGAGTAAAGATGTTCGGAGAAGGTTCAACCCCTCTTCTTAAAGATCAGTGTTATATTTAGTCTCGGCTTTTATTTTGGAATGTGGTGGGGGTTATCAGTGGTGCTGGGTCCCACTGAAGAAGTTGCGTGGGTGGAGAGTTGCCGATGCTTCGGTGGCTGTGACTAGGTATAGCTTTCAGAGCGGTGTTGTTATTTGGTGCCAAGATCACCACCGATCCTGACTCTTGGAAAAGGTAGGCTATTTAATGTATTCTGAAAAATGTTCACCATTACTGTCATTTGAGCAGGAAAATATTTAAAATACTTTTAATCACTCTGATGACTGAAAATTATGGATGAAACTTAGATGTATAATTGCTGTACGTATTATTTGTATTTAGGCAGGAAAAATTGTGAAAGCTGCAGGTATATTGTTAACAACCTCAAGGGCTGGGAGAGAGGCAGTCGGAACAGTGAGACACTTCCATCAGCCTCTATTTATTTTATGTGCTTCTAATTGTTTCCTGCTGTCCTGTGCTCATAGTATGTAGGTCATGAGAACGAATCTGATTTACAATTACAAGGCATATTGTAAATATAAGCTGTCTTGAAAGGACTCTGTTGGCTAGAAATGTCTTTAAGATTTCCCCTCGCGTTCAGAGGAAAAGCACAAATAAACCCCAGCGGTGCAAGGGTGCTGCTGCTGCCTGGAGAATCAGCATTTAACATTTTTTCCTCCCTTTTATAGATTTGCATTTCTAATGCAAATTTCTAAAATTTCTAAAATGCAAAAGTGGGAGAAAAAACCACAGAGAGGTGTTGTTTACTAAAAACCTTATTGATTAGCCTTCAGGGATGGTTTCATCTTTCCACCGAGGCTCTCCGCAGGTTTTGGCACCAAAGTAATTTTGAAAGAACTCCGTGTGCACAAGGTTTGCGTCTGAAGGAAGGGTGCAGTCGATGTAACGCGTGTGACTGCCTTGCTTTCAGATGGGATGTTTGTCCCGGCAGGCTTTTAATGATTAAATTTGTTGTCTCTGAAGGCTGTTTACAAACCTTTCAGCTGAAACAGGCAATACACAAAGTAAGGCTGTGCACACTAACAAGTGTTCATTTGCCTCCGCCTGCGGGGGGATTGGCACACTTCCAGCAAGTTTGTTCTGTGTTTATTTGATAGGGGAGTGTTTAGGTGGTTGTATCCATCTTCCTAAACTAAATTTGGTTTAGTTTGGATGAAAATGGCCATGTTGGAAGATGCTACATTTCTGCTTGTTATGTTTTAAAATTGAGAATTTAAAGTACTATACAGTACTTTTATTTCAGACATCATTACAGGATTCTGTTTGTAGGTTAAGGAGCTGTAGGTAGTCAATACGTGGGCAAGATTGTTCAATAATTCATGTTCTGAACTGACCCCTCTTCAGGTGCTTTCACTGGAGGGAGGATTGGAAAGTGCGTCACTTGTAAACAGCATTTGTCTTCAGTTGTCGCGTTTTAGTGCGGTTTTTAAACAACAGGGAAAATAATTACAGGAGTCGACTCTTTTACATTAAAGGCCACAGAGAAGGCCACTGTGGATCTGAGTTTAAAAGAAAAATCGTTCTTTTGCTTGATAATTCCTTTCACACCGCCTACCTCCTTAGTCACTGTTACCTGAAATGCATGCTAGAAGGCTTGCTAACTTTTACCCTAAGTAGCCGCAGATGTGGCAGGAAGCAAGGACTGAAAGTGAGTTCCTGTAGCGGTGGCATGTTTGAACCTCCGCCTGTGTGAAACCATGGTTAATAAAAGGAACCCGACAGCCCGCAAAGTACGGTCCCAGCGAGTCTACATACCGTCTGTGTGCGGTGTGTTCAGAGCACTTTCTCCCTCACGTTTTCCACTTCTTTTTGTTTTAGGATCCTCAGAACAACCCATCAGGAGTAGGAGGGGTTCAGGTTTTCTGTAACTGGGTTAGTGATGGGCCAGCGGGCAGAACCCGGTCCTCCTTCCAGCAGGCCATCTGGCCAAGCTAAGAAGCCATCGGTGCTACCTAGTCACGGTTGTGATAAAACCTGGAGTTTGTTTGCTGCTTTGATTCCAAAATTGTGCCGTTTTCAATAGCTACCTTAGAAAATAATTAAAAAATGAAAGCATTCGGAAAGATGATATGAAAACATGCACGAGCACTTCATAACCAGGTTTTAGTCCCTTTGAAAATGTGATGCTTTCAGTAAGAGTTTGCCAGGTGGATGGGTTGGAGGAAAAGGTCAGGAAATTATAATATAGACGTGGTGACTTTGTTTTTCAAAGCAGTTTGGTGGTGTGGATGGGAGAGTGCAAGGGAAGACGGACAGGACCTTCCTTGTGGTGCAAAGAAGCTGGGGGTTTTGTATGTGCAGCCTGTTTCCTTCTCAGAGGGTTAAATTTTAAAAATGGGTGTTGAGGAAATTGATCCAGGATGGTCAGCTTTAATTTTACCAAATACAAGAAAAAACAAGATAACCCAGATTACAGTTACAAGGCGTATTGTAAGTATAAGCTTTCTCGAAAGGAATGAGATCATCACCATTTCATAAACAAAGGGCATTAATACCAATAAAATCATAAGAAAGATTTAATTTCAGAATAAGGGGATAGTCCTTTAAATGAAATAAATTTAGCTCTATTAGAAATTCACAACCTGCAGTCTTACGTCGGATCCAGAGTCCCCTCCTGGCACGCCATGAGACTCCTCCTGTCGCTCCCGGTCCTGGTAGTGGTGGTTCTGTTGATAGTTTTAGAAGGCCCAGCCCCAGCCCAGGCGGTCCCTGACTTCTCTTGCACCTTGGAGCGCATCCCAGACAAGCTGAAGGAGTTTGGAAATACCCTGGAAGACAAGGCCAAGGCAGCCATTGACAGAATCAAACAGAGTGACATTTATGCTAAGACCCGCAGCTGGTTCAACAAAATGAAGGAGAAACTCAAAACTGCCTTCTCCTGAACACCGGGAGGGCTGTCTGCCTCTCTTCTATGGCCAGTCCCTGCTCCACACTGAAATGTCAGAGCCCCTAGGCTGAGGACTCCCGCCATGATGCCCCTTATCCCCCTACACCAATAAAGGTCTTATGGAAGGGGAAAAAAAAAAAAGAAATTCACAAGTTTTTCCTTATTTTTCTCAGTTTGTTGCAGACTGGTGTAGGTGATCCGAAAAATGTCACAGGCCTCTAATTGGCCTTTGGGACTCCTGTTGTAGGTGACGGGAGCCAGAGGCAGATTGTGAGGGGGTGAGTGCCTTCAGGGCTGGACTGAGTGGGGGCGTGGACTTGGCTGTCCCTCATACAGGTGTGAGTGCTGCCTGTGTGCACCGGAGTGACCTGGGCAGGTGACGGTGATGGTCAGGCCCAGTTTCCTCGTGTGTGGCGTGGTTGGGATGATGATAGGCTGTGCCACTGGAGGAGTAGAAGAGACGGTCTGTGTAGACAGCTTGGCACAGGGCCGGGCACATGACAGTCCTCCTGTGTGATACAGGCGTATGGCCCCTCTCGCAGCGGTAGAAGGTCTGCTAGCAGGAGGTGAAGGTTGGCCTCTGGTTTAACGTGATAAGGTCAGTCTATATGTGTAGATACAGAGAGCTCTCTTAAAACAAACAAACAAAAAAACCCCAAAACGTACAGTCAGATGTTTAATAAGATCTTTTATAAAGAAACTGCCACCCAGTGCCCAGATCCTGGTTTCTAACATTGTTTCCCAATGACAGGAATCAGCGTTTCTTGGAGAAATGGCTGGTTCTAGGCCCGGGGCAGGGAAAGTACAAGATGAGCCAGAGGTAAGGAAGTGGTCAAAGCACAAAACAAAACAGCAGTGGGGTGTGTCAGAGGGACGCAGGAGCCCCTGAAAGAGCTCCGCGGCCACAGCTGGAATACTTTGAGCAAACGATAAATAAAGTAGTATTGGACTGTAACCCAAAGTATACAATGTATGTCCACGAATCCATACTGATATAAATATATGATTGAATAAATATGTAAGTGGGGGAGGATAGACAAATCTTAATGTTGAGAAGAATTCAAGTCATTTCTCTGGATATTCCACCCTCTGGGAGGAGAGCATAACTCCTGCTCGTTAAGTGGAGCTGGCGCATGGTGACTTCCTTCCCAAGAGTACAGTGTGGGAAGGGGAGCAAATAACTCTCCAGTGGAGAGACGTGACAGATACACCTCAGTCAGGAGATGAAGGTCAACCTCAACAGTCCTGCTGATAGCATGTAACCTCAGTCTGATGTGATGAGAACTGCGGCTCACCTCTGTGGTCTTCCACAGGAAAAGCCTGTTACCTCTGTCTAATTACGACAAAACCGCAGATAAACGGAAATGGAAGGATAAGCTCTAAAATAACAAGCTCTGAAGACTGTCAACGTTTTCAAGTCTCAGAAACTGTTGTAGCTGAGAGGAGTCTGGGGAGACATGACAAGGAAATGTAAATATGATTTCCTGGATGACACTGTGGAGTGGAAGGAGGACATCAGATGGAAACCAAGGAAATCTGAATAAACTGAACAAACTGTGGTTGATAATAGTGTATCAGTAACCAGTGTCACTAAACAATTGGTGTAGACCTTGTTGATCGGGAACCTAAACTGCTGTGTAAACCTTCACCAAAAACACAACAAAATATTATTAAAAAAATAAGGCATCAATATTAATCGTAACAGTTGTACCTTACTAACGTTAAATGTTACTAATAGGGAAGACTGGGTAGAGGATGGACGGGAACTTTCTGCACTACATTTCTACTTTTCTGTAACTCTAAAACTGTTCTAAAATTAAAATTTTATTAAACATAAAATACTGCTAAGAATGGTTACCTTTTGCAAGAAGTATGGGTGTTAGGAGAGAAGCTTTTTATTGTCGTTTGGTTTCTTCTGATGGTATTTGAAGTATTTAACCACGTTCATACGTGCGTTGGAGTCCCTGGGTGGTGTAAACAGTTAATGGGCTCCACTGCTAACCAAAAGGTTTGTGTCCACCCAGAGGCACCTTGGAAGAAAGGCCTGGAGATCTACTTCTAAAAAATCGGCCATTGAAAACCTTCGGGAGCACAGTTCTACTCTGACATGCATAGGATTGCCATGAGTCAGAATCGACTTGACAACAGCTGATACATACGCATTAATTTTGTTGTTTGAAAAAGGCAGTAGGGTTTATCGGGGTGGTGGGATTATGTGATTTGTTGTTGTTTATTTATGATCTGTGTATTTAAAACATCTGCAATCATTTATTTAAAAAAAAGATGGCAAAACTGGATATCCATATGCAGAAAAATGAATCCGGATCCATACCTCACACCATGCACAAAAACTAACTCAAAATGGATCAAAGACCTAAATGTGACAGCTAAAACTGAAATTTCTGGAAGATAACATAGGGGTGAAACTAGGGGACCTAAATTTCAGCATAAATAGTCTATCAAACAAAACTAAAAATGCACAAATGACAGAAGATACATTAGATAACTGGGACCTCCCAAAAATGAAATACTTACGCCCACCAAAAGACTTTACTACCTTTACTACCAAAAGAGTAAAAAGAGATCGTGCAGACTGGGAAATAAATCTTCAGCAATGACATTTCCGATAATTAATCTCTAAAATGTATAGAAAACTTCAACAACTCAGCAACAAAAAAGACAAGCAGTCCAATCAAAAAATGGGCAAAGGACATGAACAGACACTTCAGCAAAAAGGACATTAATGCGGCCAAAAAATACAGGAAAAAATGCTTGAGGTCAGTAACCATTAAAGAAATGCAAGTCAAAACTACAATGAGATACCATCTCACCCCTGCAAAAATGGCACTGATCAAAGAATCAGAAAACAACAAGTGAGGTTGTGAGGAGATTAGAACTCTTGTACATTGCTGGTGGGATTGGAAAACGGTACAATCACTATGGAAAACAGCATGGTGCTTCCTGAAAAAGCTAGAAATAGAAATACCTTATGATCCAGCAGTCCTACTCCTAGGTATATATATATATATAGTAGCAATGTAAGAGCAGTGATAGAAATAGACATGCACACCTGTGTTCATTGCAGCATTGTTTACAGTAGCACAAAGATGGAAACTAAGCACCCATCAAAGGATGAATGGATAAACAAATCTGTGGTACATACATACAGTGGAATACTACGTAACTATAAAGAGTGAGGAGCCCATGAAGCATAACATGGATGAATCTGGAGGACATTGTGCTGAGTCAAATAAATCAATCACAAAAAGACAAATATAGCATGGTCTTACTATTATAAAAAGTCTAGAACAGATACACACACAGAAAGCTAAGTTTTTTGATGGTTGCCAGGGATGGAGGGGAGAGGGAGGGGGAATCACTTTCTAGATAGTAGATACTTGTTACTGTTGGTGATGGGAAAGGTGATCCCAGATAGGATAAAGTTGGCACAATTTGACCAAGGTAAATAAAGACACTGAGAAGTACTTGGTGTGGGGCGAGGGGAAAAAGATTTGGAGGCCAGGAAACCAGTTAGGAGGTTATTTCAGTAACAGAAATCCACCTAAGAGATAATAAAGACCTGAATTAAGACAAGGGGCTCGAGAGGAGGGAGTGGAAGTTGGTGATGATTGGAAGTAACACTGGCCACACTTAACAGTCATGTGGGTGGAGTGGGGATGTGGCAGGAGATGGTAAGGGGGAAGGAAGACTTGAGACTGATTCCCATGTTTGGGCTTGGATGACTGGTTGAATGGTGGTAGAACCAACTGAAGTGGGGAGCCTGGAGTGTGAGTAGGCTCGAGGAGCGAGGGGAGATGATTATAGTTTGGGACATTTGGACATTGACCTTTGACTGTATGTGGATTTGGTTCATGTGGGTTTGTGAGGATTAGAAATCTGGGCTGGTGTTGGGGAATTAAGATTTATTAGAATGTAGTGAAGGATCCTTGGTGGCTCAGTGGTTAAGAGGCTGCTAACCGATAAGGTGGGTGGTTTGAATCCACCCAGTGGCTCCGTGGAAGAAGGACCTCGTGATCTGCTTCTGTAAAGAGTACAGCACAAAAATCCTATGGGACAGTTATACTCTGTCACATGGGGTTGCTGTGGGTTGAAATCGACTAGATGGCACCTAACCACAGCAAGTGCTTATTTTAAATTGCAATCTTACTTCTCTTTGTCTTCTTACGCGTGAGCATTGTTATTTGACTCTAGCTAAGAGGGTTCTTGAGAATGAAGTCATTAAAACAGAGATGGGTTAATTGAAATTATTTTCGCAAGGACAGATAGCTTTTGGCGCAGTCACTTTAAAGTATGGAGAGAGAGTTCTGGGAGGAAG
Organism: Trichechus manatus latirostris; assembly: GCF_000243295.1. Lineage (NCBI taxonomy): Eukaryota > Metazoa > Chordata > Mammalia > Sirenia > Trichechidae > Trichechus > Trichechus manatus. The sequence continues at coordinate 1,852,804 of NW_004444139.1, read as the reverse complement.
CTTTTCCAAATTTGGCTCCGAGTTTTTTCAGCTGACTTACTTTTGTGTCCGTGTCGTCAGCGCCAACAAGAGTTGGGTCAGGGATTGGTACAGGGATAATGAAAATGACATTTCCAAGAGAACGAGAAGTGTAGATCTGATATCTGTGGGGTTTGGGTTCTGACATTTGTTAAGTATAATGCCCTTTCAGCGCAAGATCGGGATTAAAATAAGTCCCCTGGTCAAAAAGGAGAAACGAGTATTCTCATGGAATCCAGACTTTCTGGATGAACCCCTGAAATTTACCCTGAGGTAATCCCGAAATCTTAACCCAAGTTATCCTCTGAAGTCTTCTTTAAACCAAACAATAGCTTAACTAATAAAAAACGTCTGCTGTGGACATTGTGCTCTTTTAAAATACTGTCTAGGATCAACTTGACAACAACAACTCGAAACAGTGGGTAGGAAGCTTAGAGGGCAGTGAGTTTTTGTTAATGGGGGAGGAACAGCTTGGAAAAGGAGGGTGAGAATGGTTGCCCAACTTGAAGAATGCAGTCAGTGTCACTGAATTCTACATGGAGAAGCTGTTGCATTGCGTATGTTCTCTGTGTGTATTCTCAACAGCAACAACAAAACAAAAATAAATTATTTTAAAAAAGGAGATGTGAGTATTTTAATCAGAGGGTACATGACGTGATGATTCTTGTTGATATGCCATTCAGAGTGTGGTAGTGGAACAAAGCACACGCCTGTGTAGTTTACGAACTGAGTTTTATTACGGCGAGAAAGCTCTTTGCAGAGTGGAAAACAACAGTGTCGGAATAATCTGAACAAAACATTTCAAGGGGCTGGAGTAATACACAGACTTACGAAGAAAAAGCCCGCAAACAGAATACAGCTGGAACAGTTTTGATTGGTTAACATTTACACGGTGTAGGTGGCAGAGTCTCGGTTGACAGCTTTGTAGGAGTTGGCCTCCTTTTGCAAGGGTGGTTCTAGGTGACAGGATTGGGCTGACCCTGAGTTTCCTGGAACATTTACAGTATAGTTATACCTAACATTTTAAAGGGATCAGAAAAACAATTTTTTAAGGGGGCCTAAAGGAGACTTGGAGCCCTGATGGCACAGTGGTTAAGTGTTCAGCTGCTAACCAAAAGGAATCCACCAGCCAGTCCTTGGAAACTCCCTGGGCCAGTTCTGCTCTGTCCTGCAGGTTCTCTATGAGGCAGTGGGTTTGGTTTGGTAAAGAAAGCTTGGCTAACCACTGAGTCAACGTGTTTAACACTTCTGTCTAACACCTGTGTAGGTCTCAAATTATCTTTTTCTAACATGGGCTACTTCTCACTGTAAGCTCACCTTCTTAGAACCTTTGGACAAGGAGGATAGGGTGGGCAAAACCACATTTTTCTGTAGAATTGCGTGTTTCGAGGTCACAGGTCCAGTGGAAGATTTTACAGCTGCATTACATGACAGAAGCCTCATTTAGAAATTCAGAATGGAGTCTCTTAGGATGAGGAGGGATTTGGCCTAGACCTTAGCCAGGAACTCCAGTCATGTCAAGAAGCCTTAGTTTTGGAAAGCCTCTTTCTCAAGAGCTCATCTAAGGCATTGAGATATTAGGTGTTGACTCTTAGAGAAATTCACTTGTAGTTCTCAGGCAGAGATACAGACTGTTCATATCACTTAAAGTGCTTAAAGCGCCCTCTCCCCCATGAAATAGTAAAATTGTAAGTCAGGATTTGCTCACTTAAAATCAAGGTCTGCACTGTGCCTTTTGAGTTCTTTTGTGAGGGATAGGTAACAATTTAAATGCTGTTCTATTCTCTACCTTCTCACCGTGAAGAAGTTTGGGGTCATTATTATTACTGATAGCTGCTGTTTCTTGTTCAGCACTTACCCGTGCCAGTCCTCACAGCGGCCTTGGCTTTTCTTGCCTTTAGGGGCTTCCCGTGTTTTGTTCCCACTAGAACACACTTCACGCTTGTCGTACCTGAACACTTGCTGCTCGTTTTTCAGGGCGTGGTGTCCAGGCTCCCTCAGGGACCCTTCCCGTGGACGTCTGTTGTTAGCTGCTGTCAAGTTGATGTTAACCGTGGTGACCCCGTGTGTGCAGAATAGAACTGCTCCATAGATTTTTCCAGACTGTGACCTTTTGGAGGCAGATTGCCAGCCATGTCTTCTGAGGCACCTCTGAGTTGGTGTGAGTCACCGTTTCGGCTAAAAGTTGAGTGCTTAACCCTTTGTGCCACCAGGGACTCATAGGCTTCTGTAACTGCTGGGAATTTACTTTCCTAAAGCTCACCATGCTGACCAGGTTGTCAGCTCTGTGAGAATTGGGACAAGGTGCTGATTTGTTCACCTCTGAATTGCTAACAGCCAGCCCAGTGCCTGGCACCAGGTGGGCATTTAACAGATATTGTCTGAATATATGCTGAAAGGTAGGTCAGACGATCCTCATTCCGCAGACGTGAACACAGGCTCGGAGAAGTACAGTGTCTTATGTAGGCTGGAAGGAGCACCAGGATTCTTGATGTCTGGAGAACATTTGAACTCTGGGCACATTCCATTACTGTACTTGCTGCCTCCCAAGATTTGGGTCATATATAGTGAAAGGGCACATTTCCTCATTGATTTTGCCCCTTGGGCTAGAAACGTCCAAACCTTTATTCAGCATGAAGGAGTGACACTGTGGGGTCAAGAGGCCGTCACTCTCCTGTCTGACGTTACGTACGCGCGCACTGAGGCTGCTTCTGGCTTCTGCTGCATCATCTCCGTCACTCCGTGTGACTGTACCCCACCTTGTATGCGCTATCTCGTCTGGCACGGATGCCCAGTCAGTGAAGACAAACCTCGGCAAGTGGACTGAGCAGGGCAGGGGAAGGTTCTTACAACATGGCTGGGGTGGGCTTCATGTCATCATCTGACAGCCAGGTTCACGGCTGAAAAGGTATATGCGTTTGATTAAAAAAAAAAGAAATTGGAAAAAAACCCAACTGAAAGGCCTTTTCTATTTTAAAATTCATTTTTGCAGCCTTCAGTTTTCAGGGGTTTCCTGGTACAGAAATGAAAATGGTGTTGAGTGTGATCCACAGTTAGGTCCGGTTCTCACAAGCAGCCTATGCACTGGCGGCCAGAGCAGCCCTCCGAAGGGCCCCCTTTCCCTGCCGAGAACGCTGAAGTCCTACCCTGCTGCTTGATCAAAGGCAGCCTTTTGCTTCACTGTTCATAGCTTTGCTCCCACCCTTTCTCCTCACTCCTACTTCTGAATTCCTGGTCCGTGGCAAAGATACCTGAGTAAGCCTCGCCATGGAGATGAGCGTCGTGCCTTCCGTGAAAGCCCTCCAGCATGACTGGACCTCCCTGAACCACCCGCCTCCAAAATGTCTCTTACTCCCTCTGCCTTTCCACTGCCTTCTATCACAGTACACTCTTCCTTTCCTCATTGCCCTTACCACAAGTTCATCATCATGTTTGTGTTTACAAGTGTCAGTCTCCCCGTCTGTACTAGGGGTTCCCTGTGGGCAGGTAGATGCTGTTTTGTGCGTACTGTATTCCCAGGGCCAAGCAGAGTGCCTGAAGTGTAGTAAATCATCATGTATTTATTGAATGAATAGACAGAGGGAAGAGATAGTTATCTAATTCAGGTGGCAGCTAGCCTGCTATTCCTTCTATGAATCGCCCTGGCCGCTGTTTGTTCAGGTAAATGAATGCTTTGCTCATGAGCTTAGAACTTCAGAAAGAGAGTCTGTTCCTTTGCCCTTCCCACTTCCTTCCATTCCCCTCTTCTTTCCTCCATTTTTTCCTCGTCTCTGTTCATTTTTCCTTCCCGCTGTAGTTCTCCAAAGAGAATCCTAGCCTCTAGGTCATAGCACATCTGGGGATGAACTGAGGGTCTGTGGTGGGGCCCGGGAGCCTAGCCCCCATCTGGTTGTCGTCTGCATTGCTTTGTTAGGGTGCCGACAAGGCTGTCATTTGCCAGGCAGGACAGAGGGGACCGTGGGGTGTCAAGTGCTTATAAATTGGGTATGAAATTTCTCACTAGTCTTCTTTGGCACAAGTTGGGCTGTATGATTATCATGTGGGGAATTGCGCGGGAGATGGGGAGCGGCGTGCAGCGGCACGTGTTGGGGGTTGGCCAAGATGACGGTGACGTGGGGTGTGATGCGCATCCTTGACGTGTTCTTTGAGCTGGAAAATAAACACGTGACCAAAGTGTAAGGACAGTTGTCAAGCAGGTAGTTTCAGTAATAATGCCTGTAATTTATGGTAAACTCTACAAGGATATTCTCTCTGTACCTTATATAGTATAACTGCACATACTTGCTCGCAGCCTTCCATGATGCTGGTACCCCCAGCCCCAAGCTTTCCGTTGCTTATTTCTGGTTCTGCACTTGTGTTTGTATGCTCACTACACAAGGCCGTGCCTCAGAATGTCTATTTCAGATGCTCTTAGCAGGGAGAGACGAGATTTGGACAATTTTCTAGACATGTAACAGCAACAAACCCAAGCGCCATTTGCAGTTAGATTTGTAATTGTACACAGGTGTAATTTAAAAATTTTCAGAAAACTGACTGCGTTGAAATTTTGGAAACAAGTTTTTATGGTACTGTTGCTCTTTGTAATTACAGCAGTGTGAACAGGTAGCTGTTTGAGTAGGCTCAATAAACACTGCTCAGACAGCAGTAAACTTGTTTTGGGCATGTGTGTGCAATAGTTTCTCCAAAGGTCTTTCTCTTATTAAAACCGTAGAAAACAGTCCATTGTAATGCCACTTTGAACTCTGCAAAATTGTAAGTCTAGAATTATTCAGATTTGAATTAACATTGCCCTGAAGAAACAAGACATATTAATTGTTGGAGAAAATAAAACAAACCCAAACTCTTGGTATATTTACTAGGAAAAACCTCCAGATTCTTAAAACAAAAACATAATTATTTCTTTACTACAGTGACTAATTCCTTCTTAGCATCTTTTTTGGAGCTGTCCTGAGCTTGACTGGTCAGTGCAGACTCTTAACTATCATCGTATTTTTGTTGAGAGAAACTTGAAAATAGCTAACAGTTGATGGCCAGAGCGTACAGGAGTCAGCAGTGAATCACTGAGCTAACCTGGCGCCAAGCGCCGTGCACAGGACTAAAGCAGGTGCCAGGATGTGTGGGGTCGGCCTTCTCTCCGGGGGAGCTGGATGTCTAGGAGGGAACACTCACTTCAGCCGCGCCCTCTTCTCTCCTCTGCTGCCCTTACCCCGCTGAAGGAACCTTGGGTTTGGTGGCTCAGGGAGGTGAAGAGGATGGTCGTGGTTCTGGGAGCCCAGAGGGCAGTGGAAGAGCAGTCCCTCTTGGGGAAGGAAGGCTCCTTCTTCTTTCCCTTACCGTGGGTCTTCTCCACTTCGGGCAGAGTTCAAGGCACTACTGCACCTGCGTCTTGGGACAGTGGTCTTTGCCGAGATGTGAAGCCAGGTTTTCAGTCTAAGAGTCCCCATGACTCCCCAGGGGACAGTAACGTGGCATCAGCTCAAGTCCCCACAGAGCTCCATGACGGGACCAGCTATTCTGGCAGGAAGGACAGTTCCTTCCCGTCTTCCCCAGTTCACCCTCCGGGGCGCTTCAGTACTCAGGATGGTAAAGCCTGCGTGTGAAGGCGCAGCGGTGCACAAAGGGGAAACAGACGTAGTTCTCCTGTTCTCTCCCTTGGCCTCTTGGTTCCCAGGGTGAGCTCATAGTCTTTCTGAGGTATGTTGGGAGTTACTCTTCTTCAAGACTGACCTTACATCTCTGATTATTGCTCTGTCACTATTGGGTCTTTTCTCTGGGGAAGGCATAATATTAGCAGGGTTAGTTTAAATTGGGTCAAGAGATACTGACTTCAACAACCCTAACTCCTGGGCGTGACTTGAGGACTTTTGCCTTCAGTCCTCTGCTCCTTGGTGCCTAAGGTGGGGACAGTCCCAGAGTAGTGGGGCTCCTGGACCTGTCCAAGTGAAGAGCACAGTCGGCTAGTTTTTTATACCTGCCAGAAATCCTTGCCCTACTTGCTTCTGTCCAAAAAACAAAACAAAAAACATAACCGATTGCCATCGAGTCGATTCCGACTCATAGCTGACCTATAGGACAGAGTAGAACTGCCCCGTAGGGTTTCCAGGGACCACCTGGTGGATTCGAATTGCTGACCTTTTGATTAGCAGCCCAGCTCTTAACCACTGTGCCACCAGGGCTCCTGTATCTGTCCAGGAGGGGTCTTTTAGGTTTATTTGATCCTATTATATTTACCCTTATTCTGTAATTATGATGTGTCCTGTCCTTACCTTTTAACAAGTATCACACTGAATTATAACTGCTGCTGGTTGTATGTCTGTTCCCCATGATAGACTGTGAACTCCAGAGTAAAAACCATGACTTTGCTTTTTGCACCCGAGCTTCTAGCATACTACATGGGACACAGCTGTGGTTAATAGATGCTGAAGAGCTAGAGGAGATGTCCTGTCTGGTAGCCTCACAGTGATCGGAGTCATTGTGAGGACTGAGCTCTGGCAGTCCGCTGAACTGTGTTATAGGAGCAAAAACGGATTCTTTGGAGACCAGATCACCACTATGGTGACTCTGTGCTCTGGACTTGAATTTCCTTGTTACAGGGAGGCCACAGAGCATTACAGAGAATTTCAGTAATTATTGCCATTTGATAGAAGCATGTTCCTAATTTAGCTTTTTTTCCCCTCTCATAAATGACATTTCTTTCCTGTGACCTAGAGTATATTGTCACTGAAACTATCCCAAGGCTTCTTGACAAGGGGACAGGCAGGTCCTTTCCATGTGGAACCAGCTCTAGGGAAGGTGGTCTGACTCTGCCTGCCTTTGTCACTCAGTAACGTCCACACGTGTCTGTCTGCTGCATTAGTTACGTCCCCATTTAACAGCATGTTCTAAACAGTTACTCCTAATTCTTCACCTCCATCCATGTATTTTTCAAGTACTTGCTTTTTGTACTGAAGCGTAAACAGCTGCCCTTGTTTTAGTACCTACAGTTGTCCTGTTTGATGTATATCCCAGCTAATCTGAATGACATCCCTTTAATGTAATGCAAAAATTCTTTTGGTTGCCAGTGACACAACCCTATTCCAAGTGGTTTCTGTAGGCAGAGGACCTGATTGTCCTGTAGCTGAGAAGCCTGGGGTAGACTTTCCTGTAGACATGGCCCCGGCCGGAGGCCTCAGCTCCCTTCCACCACCCCCTGCTCCGCTGCCTTGTTCCCTCTTCGGCAGGTGCCTCCATTTTGTAGGCTCTGTCAGCTCTAGGCGTACATCCACACAGCGCCAAGTGCAGAAGAAAGAGACGTTCTAGAATTAATTACTGTAGTGGGTGGGGTGCAGCCTTGATGCTTTGGCCAAGCCTGGGTTTGGCCCATCTCTCCTGGAAGGGACGGCTCCCCCAGGAAGCTCAGCGGGCTGTCATGGGAAGGAGGGGTCTGACACTGGGCAGGCAACAGGCAGGTGTTTATTACAGTAGGCAAGGAAGACAGCAGCCTGCTCATTTTCGTTTTCTTTTTAAGCCTCATTATGAGGTTGGTCTTGATGAAAGTGTGGGCCTGTGACTCATAGCCCTGCCTAGGCTGGGCTCCCTGCCGAGAGCCAGCTGGGTGATGCCTCCCCCGTGGAATCCTCCCAGTGCTCGGCACTCGGGAGCCACACCTGCATCTCCGGAGCTGCGCCTCGCTGCCTTCTCCTGCCTTAGAGAGCAGTAGCCAGAACCTTTTCCACCTGAGAACCGGAGAGGAAACGCGCCTCGAGCTGCGTGTGCGGAAGGCATCCCTCAGCTGTCACTAAAGTGAACTTCTAGTGCCCGCAATGCCTCTGAGGAGCAGGTATTGGTGGGAGTCAACTTCATGCCTCTGTACGTTTTGCTTCTTTCTCCAGCGTCTGATGGTGTTTTCCTTACTTGTCTCCTTCCCACTTTGTTTCCATTTTAGCTCCCTTTTAAAATATTTGCAAAATGGAAATGAAGTTTTGAATTGTCAGCCTGTCCTTGCTAAGTTCTCTGTTCTAGCATTATCTGTATCAGAGGTGGTGTAGTTGATAGTCTTACAATGCCAGCCCAGCCATCTGGCAGGCAGCTCTTGGGCTGAAGGAAGTACAGTGATCCATCTCTCACTGTAAAGCTGTGTTAAATTTCAGTCTTGCTTCTTCTGTGGAAGAGACTGGGTTACTAGGACCAAAAGGGCTGAATTAGCAGCCCGTTAGCAACCTGGTAGCCCCCACTGTGCCATTGCCATTTTTGTACTGTGAAAAACGGCAGTATTTCCAGCTAGGCTGACAGTGTTAATATCCGTCTTGCTCTGATGAAAAGCCTTTCTTAATTTTGTAAACGGGAAAGGAATTTCTCTTTCAGAATGTGGATATTGAAGAATGTATTTCACAAAGCAGTGTTTAGTAGGAATGAAGACTGGCCAGTATTGACTGAATTTAGGGAGATGCATGCATCCGACTCTTCATGTTTTGAAGGAGGAAAGAATGTAGAAACTGAAGAAGAAGTAGTCCTTTTCCCAGCGACCCAGCACAGACGGCGGGGGTCGCACTCTTGGGCCTCTATTCAGACACCAAGGAACCCTGATGGCACAGTGGTTAAGTGCTCGGCTACTAACTGAAAGGTTGGCAGTTTGAACCTACTAGCTGCTAAGTGGGAGAAAAGACCTAGCGATCTGCTCCGGTAAAGATTTCAGCCTGGGAAACCCTATGAGGCAGTTCTACTGTGTCCTGTAGAGTCGCGATGAGTCAGAATCAACTTGACAGTACATGACAGCATTTAAACACCATCTAACTTTGGATAACATTAAAAGCTCAAGGGAACGGATGTACAAGAAGTATAGTTTGGATAATGAACAGAGTAACTTTTTTTTTTTTGTTTAAGTCTTTTGATACATGAACATGGGATGTCTTTCCATTTATTAAGCCTTCTTTATGTTTTGTAGTTTTCTGGGTACATATCTTAGATTTCTTTTGTTAAATTCATTCCTAAATGTTTTATTCTTCTTGATGTTATTGTTAATTGTTTTCTTAATTTCATTTTTGGATTGTTCATTGCTGATACATAGAAATAAGATTGAATTTTGTATATTGATCTTATATCCTGTAACCTTGGTTTATTCTAATAGTTTTTTAGTGGATTCCTTAGAATTTTCAGTATGTAAGATCATGTTATCTGCAAATATTGTTTTACCTTTTCAATCTGGATGAATTTATTTATTTTTCTTGCCTAAATCCGCTGACTAGAGGCTTCAGTGCAATGTTACGTAGAAGTGGTTAGAGTGGATATCCTTGTCTTGTCCTGATCTCAGGAGGAGGGTATCCAGTATTTCATGCTTTTTTTTATGGTAGATGGCCTTTATGGGTTAAGGAGGTCTTTTAATCCTTGTTTGTTGACTTTTTAGCATGCGAGAGTTTTGGATATTGTCAAATTCTTTCACAGTGTCTGTTGAGCATGTTGCATTTGTCTTTCAGTCTGTAGGGTCACTATGAGTTGGGACTGACTCGATGGCAGTGGGTCTTTTTTCTTCGGTTATTACATGAATTGCTTGTCCAACATTGTATTCCTGGGATAAATCCTACTTGCTCATGGGATGTTACTAGATTTTGTTTGCTAGTATTTTGTTGAAGATTCTTACAACTTTATTCCTAAGAGATAGTGATGATTCTATGTGTAAGAAATTATCTTAAGTAATTTTCTCAAGTAAGCAAACGTGCTATAAGAATTAAATAAAATAATGCACACAAAGCACTCAGCACAGTGCCTAGCACATAGTAAGCGGAGGTTTACATGAATTGCTTTTTTGAGGTGTTGGTCATTTACTTAATACAGTGATCCAGAGCATAGAATCTTGAGTCAGACAGATCCGTATTTGAATCCTGATTTCATATACCCTCTAATTAGCCATGCAACTTTGGGTGCATTACATCTGGATGCCTTATGTTTTCTCATCTTTAAAACTTGGGTGATACTAGTACTTCCCTTTTAGGATTGTCAGAAGGGTTAAATGAGAGTATGCCCAGCACCACACACAGTGCCTGGCATACAGTTGTGTGCTGTGTCTGTATTAACTATTGCTTCTTTTTTAAATTTTAATAGTGACTTTTTTTTTCTTTTTAAGTAACATTGTGTTTTTGGTGAAAGTTTACACAGCAGATTAGGTTCCATTCAACAGTTTCTACACAAATTGTTCAGTGACATTGGTTACATTTTCCACGGTGTGTCAACATTCTCATCAATTCAATTCTGGATGTTTCTCTTCCAGTGATCTGGTTTCTCTGTTCCCTTACCCTTTCATCTTTGCTTTAGAGAAGTTGTTGACCATTTAGTCTCATATAGATAATTTTTTAAAGATGCACAGTACTCATGGGTACTATATTTTTTGAGCCAGTTTGTTATTTTGCTAAAACGTGACCTCAGCGGGTAGTTTCGGTTCAAGGTTTAAGGAGTATCGCAGGGCAATAGTCTTGAGAGAGTCCTCTAGTCTCAACCAGTCCACTAAATCTGGGCTTTTTGAGAATTTGAGTTCTTTTCAACATTTTTCTCCCGTTCTGTTAGGATCGATCTATTGTGGCACTGATCAGAATGGTCAATAATGGTAGCAGGGGACCACCTAGTTCTTCTGGTCTCAGGGTAGATAAGGCTGTGGTTCATGTAGACTGTTAATCTTGTAGGCTAGTTTTCTTTTCTGAGTCTTTGGTTTTCTTCTTTCTCTTTCGCTCCAGACAAGTAGAGACTGATAGTTGGATCTTAGATGGCTGCTCACAAACTTTTAAAACCCCAGACAGTACTCATCCAATTGGGATTTAGGAGATAAACTTTATAAGCTATATTATGCCGATTGACAGTTGTCCCATCAGACTGTGGTCCTAAGCATTCCAATCCAGAAAAGCTATCCCACAAGGAGTTTGGTTATATCTGATTAGTATCCATGACTGTGCTCCCATGTGGCTTATGTGAATGAATATACATGAGTGCATACACATACATGTATATACACATACATGCAGCTACATCTTTGTGTACACACATATATACCCGTACTTATTTATGTGTATACGTACATATGTAACCACACACATTGTTCTGTTGTTGTTGGTGTCTCTGCAAGATTATACGCATCATAACCTTCATGAGAAACATCCTTGTCTTGTGTCCTTCTTAGTGGCCTCATTTACATTGGTCAAGCCATGTGCTCTTCACCCACATTCAGGGCTACCTTTCTCACCTCTCTCCCCACAAAAAAAGGAAAACTAAAAGGTGCCTATTATCTAGAGGCTGAGTCTCCCTCTCCCACCCCACCCATCCCTGGTTACCACTAATGGACGTTGGTCTCTGTTTATATACCTAGTCCTGTCCTCTTATAAAAGTGAGGTTATACAATATTTGTCTTTTTGTGATTGACTTATTCCATTCAGCGTAGTGTCCTCCAGATTCATTCACATAATATTTCGAGAGCTCATCATTATCCTTTATGACTGCATAGTATTCCATTATATGTATGTATGTACATCCATTCATCTGTTGATGGGTGGTTAGGTTGTTTCCATCATTTTGCTATTGTGAATAGTGCAACAGTGAACATAGGTGTGCATATGTCTGTTTGTGTCTTTACTGTCACATCTCTAGGGTATATACCTAGAAGTGGGATCACTGATCACAAGGCTGTTCTATTTCTAGTTTTTTTAGAAAGTGCCTGTGATGCTTAAGATTGTGTGTCAGCTTGGCTGGGCCATGATTCTCCGTGTTTTAATGTAATCACTCCCATGATTGAATATACTGTGAGTAGCCAATCAGATGAAAGGGAGTCTCCTTGGGGGTGTGGCCTGCATCTCTGTATAAGCAGACGTTCTGACTTTTTGCTCTCTCTGGATCCTGTGGCTGTTTCCTGTCATCTCATCTCCTGTTCTTGGGACTTGAGCTGTCAGCTTATCTGCTGAACCTGGGATTCGTCGATCTGTACAGCCTGTGAGCGGGAGCCTTGCTCTCTGACCTGCCAATCTTGGGCTTGCCAGCTTCTGCGGCTGTGTGACTTGGGAGAGGCCTCTACCCTGATCCACAGACTTGGGACGTTCTAGCCTCTACAGTCACATGAGCTGTTACCTTGATATAATCTCTCTCTATATATATACTTATACACTTACTGGTTTTGCTTCTCTAGAGAACCCAGCCTAAGACAGTGCCATATTGTTTTCCACAGTGGTAGGACCAGTTTGAAGTCCCACCAGCAGTGTATAGGGTTTCAGTCTCCACGTATCCTCGCCAGCATTTGTTGTTTGTTTATCAGTGCCGTTTGCCATTGTAGCAGGGGTAGGTTGCTATCTCATTGTCGTTTTGATTGGCCTCTCCCTAATGACTTATAATCACGAGCATTTTTTCATATGTTCGTTGACCACTTGAATGTCTTCTTAAGTGAAGTGTCTGTTCATGTCCTTTGCCCATTTTTTAATTGTTTGTCTTTTTGTTGTTGAATTGTTGAAGTTTTCTATATATTTTAGAGGTTAGAACTTTATCGGTTTTGTCATTCCTGAAGATTTTTTTCCCAGTTTCTAGGTCGTCTTTTTACTCTTTTGATAAAGTCTTTTGATAAGCATAAAAAACCAAAAAACTCACAGCTGTTGAGTTGATTCCGATGCATAGCAACCCCATAGAGTTTCCAAGACTGTAAATATTTACGCAAGTTGACTGCCACATCCTTTTCCTCTGGAGCCGCTGGGGGTTTCAAACTGCCACTGCGCCTCCAGGACTTTTTTTTCTTTTAATTGTGCTTTAAATGAAACTTTACAGTTCAAGTTTCTCATACAAAAATTGATACATACACTGCTGTGTGCCCCTAGTTGCTCTCACCACACTGTGACAGCACACTCCTTTCTATTCCGGAGTTGCTGTGTCTGTTCAGCCAGTTCCTGTTCCTTTCTGTCTTCTCATCTTGCCTCCGGATAGGAGCTGCCCATCTAGACTCATGTATCTACTTGAGCTAAGAAGCACACTCTTCATAAGTATCATTTTATGTCTTATAGTCCAGTCTCATCTTTGTCTGAAGAGTTGGCTTTGGGAATGATTTCAGTTCTGGGCTAACAGAGTCCAGGGGCCATGTGTTCCGGGCTCCCTCCAGTCTCAGATGATTAAGTCTGGTCTTTTTACTAGAATTTACACCCCACTTTTCCCCTGCTCCGTTAGGGACTGTCTGTTGTGTTCCCTGTCAGGGTGGTCATTGGTGGTAGCCGGGCACCATCTAGTTCTGGTCTCAGGCTGATGGAGTCTCTGGTTTATGTGGCCCGTCCTGCCTCTTGGGCTAATATTTTCCCGTGTCTTCTTGGTGTTCTTCATTCTCCTTTGCTCCAAGTGGGTTGGGACCAATTGATGCATCTCAGATGGCCGCTCCCTAGCTATTAAGACCCCAGACGCTAGTCACCAAAGTGGGATGCAGAACATTTTCTTAATAAACTTTGTTATGTCAGTTGACCTAGATGTCCCCGGAAAGCATGGTCCCCAGACCCTCGCCCCTGCACTCTGTCCCTCAGAGTGTTTGATTGTATTCAGGAAACTTCCTAGCTTTTGGTTTAGTCCAGTTGTGCTGACTTCCCTATAGTGCGTGTTGTCCTTCCCTTCACCTAAGGTAATTCTTGTCTACTATCTAGTTAGTGAATACCCCTCTCTTCCTCCCCACCATCGTAACCATCAAAGAATGTTTTCTTCTGTGTTTAAACCTTTTCTTGAGTTCTTATAACTAGTGGTCTCATACAATTTTGTCCCTTTGCAACTAACCTCACTTAGCATAATGCCTTCCAGATTCATTCATGTTATGAGATATTTCGTGGATTCATCGTTATTCTTAATTGTTGCGTAGTATTCCATTGTGTGAATATACCATAATCTGTTTATCCATTTGTCTGTTAATGGGCACCTAGGTTGTTTCCGCCTTTTTGCTATCGTGAAAAACGCTGCAGTGAACATGGGTGTGCATATATCTATTCGTGTGACAGCTCTTATTTCTCTAGGATATATTCCAAGGAGCGGGATTGCTAGATCGTATGGTACTTCTATTTCTAGCTTTTTAAGGAAGCACCAAATCAATTTCCAAAGTAGGTGTACCATTTTACATTCCCACCAACACTGTATAAGTGTTCTAGTCTCTCCACAACCTCTCTAACATTTATTATTTTGTGTTTTTTGCGTTAATGCTAGCTTTGTTGGGGTGAGATGGTATCTCGTTGTACTTTTGATTTGCATTTCTCTTATGGCTAATGATCATGAGCATTTCCTCATGTATCTGTTAGCTACCTGAATGTCTTCTTTGGTGAAGTGCCTGTTCATATCTTTTGCCCATTTTTTAATTGGGTTATATGTCTTTTTGTTGTTGAGGTTTTGCAGTATCTTGTAGATTTTAGAGATTAGACGCTGATCAGATCTGTCATAGCCAAAATTTTTTCCCCAGTCTGTAGGTTGTCTTTTTACTCTTTTGGTGAAGTCTTTTGATGAGCATAAGTGTTTGATTTTTAGGAACTCCCAGTTATCTAGTTTCTCTTCTGGTGTTTGTGCATTGCTACTTATGGTTCGTATTCCTTTTATGCCATGTGTTAGGGCTCCTAGTGTTGTCCCTATTTTTTCTTCCATGATCTTTATTGTTTTTGATTTTATATTTAGGTCTTCAATCCATTTTGAGTTAGTTTTTATGCCTGATGTGAGGTATGGGTCTTGTTTCATTTTTTTGCAGATGGATATCCAGTTATGCCAACACCATTTGTTAAAGAGACTGTCTTTTCCCCATTTAACAAACTTTGGGTATTTGTCAGATATCAGCTGCTCATAGGTGGATGAATTTACATCTGGATTCTCGATTCTGTTCCATTAGTCTGTGTATCTGTTGTTGTAGTAGTACCAGGCTGTTTTGACTACCGTGGCGGTATAATAGGGTCTAAAATCAGGTAGTGTGAGGCCTCCTACTTTGTTCTTCTTCTTCAGTAATGCTTTACTTATCCAGGGGCTTCTTCTCTTTCCATATGAAGTTGGTGATTTGTTTCTCCATCTCATTAAACAGTGCGGTTGGAATTTGGATCGGGATTGCATTGTATCTGTAGATGGCTTTGGGTAGAAGTGACATTTTTACAATGTTGAGTCTTCCTTATCCATGAGCAAGGTATGTTTTTCCACTTATGTAGGTCTCTTATGGTTTCCTGCAGTAGAGTCTTATAAGTATAGTATAGTATAACTTGGTATACGTTTTTACTTCTCTGGTTAGATTTATTCCTATTTTATCTTCTTGTGGGCTATTGTAAATGGTATTAATTTGGTGATTTCCTCTGTTAAGTTCTCCTTCTTGGTGTAGAGGAATCCAACTGATTTTTGTATGTTTTTCTTGTATCCTGATACTTTGTTGAAATCTTCTATTAGTTCTAGTAGTTTTCTTGTGGATTCTTTGGGGTTTTCTGTGTATAAGCTCATTATCATTTGCAAATAGAGGTACTTTTACTTCTTCCTTACCAATTTGGATGCCCTTTATTTCTTTTCCTAGCCTAATTGCTCTGCATAGGACCTCCAGCACAGTGTTGAATAAGAGTGGTGTTAAAGGGCATCCTTGTCTGGTTACTGTTCTCAAGGGAAATGCTTTCAGACTCTCTGCATTCGGGATGATGTTGGCTGTTGTCTTGTATAAATGCCCTTTATTATGTTGAGGAATTTCCCTTCTATTCCTATTTTCCTGAATGGGTGTTGGACATTGTCAAATGCCTTTTCTGCATCAATTGATAAGATCATGTGGGTGTTCTGTTTTATTTATGTGATGCATTACGTTGATTGTTTTTCTAATGTTGAAGCATTCCTGCATACCTGGTATGAATCCCACTTGGTCATGGTGAATTATTTTTTTGATGTGTTGTTGAATTTTATTGGCTAGAATTTTGTTGAGGATTTTTGCATCTATGGTCATGAGGGATATTGGTCTGTAGTTTTCTTTTTTTGTGGTGTCTTTACCTGGTTTTGGTATCAGGGTTATGTTGGCTTCATAGAATGAGTTTGGGAGTATTCCATCCTTTTCTATGCTCTGAAATACCTTCAGTAGTGGTGTTAACTCTTCTCTGAAAGTTTGGTAGAAGTCTGCAGTGAAACCACCAGGGCCAGGGTTTTTTGTTGTTGTTGTTGGGAGTTTTTTAATTTCCTTTTCAATGTCTTCTTTTGTTATGGGTTTATTTAGTTTTTCTACCTCTGTTGGTGTTAGTTTAGGTAGGTAGTGTGTTTCTAGAAATTTGTCTATTTCCTCTAGGTTTTCAAATTTGCTGGAGTACAATTTCTCACAGTATTTTGTTATGATTCTTTTAATTTCAGTTGGGTCTGTTGTGATATCACCCATCTCATTTCTTATTCGGGTTATTTGCTCCCTCTCCTGTTTTTCTTTTGTCAGTTCGGCCAATGGTTTATCGATGTTGTTGATCTTTTCAGAGAACCAGCTTTTGGTCTTGTTAACTCTTTCAATTGTTTTTCTAGTCTCTATTTCATTTAATTCTGTTCTAATTTTTAGTGTTTCCTTTCTTCTGGTACTGGTGGGCTTCTTTTGCTGCTCTCTTTCTACTTGTACGAGTTGTAGGCTTAATGTTTTGACTATGGCTCTTTGTTCTTTTTGGATGTGTGCATTTATTGCTATAAACTGACCCCTGAGGACTGCTTTTGCTGTGTCCCAAAGGTTCTGGTAGGATGTGTTTTCATTCTCGTTTGATTTTATGAGTTTCTTTATTCCATCCTTAATTTCTTCTATAACCTAGTAGTTTTTGAGCAAGGTGTTGTTCAGTTTCCGTGTGTGTGATTTTTTTTTTCCTTGCTTTTTCTGTTATTGAGTTCTACTTTTATGGCTTTATGGTCAGAAATGATGCTTTGTAGTATTTCGATGTTTTGAATTCTGTTAAGGCTTGCTGTATGGCCTAATATGTGGTCTATTCTGGATTATGTTCATGTGCATTGGAAAAGGAAGTATATTTGGCTGCTGTTGGGTGGAGTGTTTGTATATGTCTATGAGATCAAGTTGGTTGATTGTGGTATTTAGATCTTCTGTGTCTTCAGTGAGCTTCTTTCTGGATGTTCTGTCCTTCACCGAAAGCAGTGTGTTAAAGTCTCCCACTATTGTTGTGGAGCTGTCTGTCTCTCTGTTCAGTGCTGTTAGAGTTTGTTTTATGTGTTTTGGAGCCCTGTCATTCATTGGGTGCATACATATTTGTTATATTATGGCCTCCTGGTGTATTGACCCTTTAAATCCTTATATAGCGTCCTTTCCTTATCGTTTGTAGTGGATTTTACTTTGAAGTCTATTTCATCAGAGACTAATATTGCCACTCCTGCTCTTTTTTGGTTGTTTTTTGCTTGATATATTTTTTCCATCCTTTGAGTTTTAGTTTGTGTCTTTAAGTCTAAAGTGTGTCTGTTGTAGGCAGCATATAGATGGATTGTGTTTTTTAAATCCATTCTACCACTCTGTCTCTTTATTGGTGCATTTAGTCCATATACATTCAGGGTAATTATTTACTGGTATGTGTTTAGTGCTGTCATTTTGATGTCTTTTTGTTCCACTTAATTTTCTGTGCTCAGTCATTTTTGTTCATGTATTTTTTTTTTATCGTTTTCATTGTTGATTTTGTATGTGCTTTAGTCTTCATGTTTTTCTTGGTTTTTATTTTGATGTGTAGGATTGTTTTTGCTTATTTATTTTTGTTACCTGAATATTTACCCCTATTTTTCTAAGTTTAATCCAGACTTTTATTTCTTTATATGGCCTTGTCTTCCTCTTCATATGAAAGATCTGTGACTACATTTTTTAGTCCCTCTTTTTTGTTTTAATGTTGTCATGTTTTACATATTAACATCTTTGTTTCCCTATTTTCAGAGTTGCAGCTTGGATTTGTTTTTGTGTCTTCCCTGTCTGGGTTTGTATCTGGTTGCTTTGTCCTGTGTTCTAGTCTTGGGCTGTTATCTGATGTTATTGATTTTCTAACTTGAAGACTCACTTTAGTGTTTCTTGTAATGTTGGTTTGGTTTTTGCAAATTCCCTAAAGTTCTGTTTATCTGGAAATGTCCTAAGTTCAACACCATTATATTTTAGAGACAGTTTTGCTGGATCTATAATTCTTGCCTTGCAATTTTTTTTCCTTCAAGGCTTTATGTATGTCATCCCATGGTCTTCTTGCCTACATAGTTTCTGCTGAGTAGTCTGAGCTTAGTCTTATGGACTCTCCTTTGTAGGTGGCTTTTAGTTTGTCCCTAGTCACTCTTAAAATTCTCTCTTTATCTTTGATTTTGTCAAGTTTGATTATAACATGTCTTGGTGACTTTCTTTTGGGATCTTTCTTGTGTGGGGTTTGATGAGCATCTTGGATAAATATCTTCTCATCTTTCACAATATCAGGGAAGTTTTCTGCCAACAAATCTTCAACAATTCTCTCTGTAGTTTCTGTTATCTCCCCCTGTTCTGGTACTCCAGTCACTTGTAGGTTATTCTTCTTGATAGAGTCCCACGTAATTCTTAGGGTTTCTTCAGTTTTTAAAATTCTTTTATTTTTTTCTCAAATAAATTGGTGTCAAGTGCTTTATCTTCAGTCTCACTAACTGACTTCCATTGTCTCAATTCAGCTCCTATGACTTTCTATTGCGTTGTCTAATTCTGAAATTTTAGTGTTAATTTTCTGGATTGCTGTTTGCTGTCTCTCTGTGGATTCCTGTAGCCTGTTAAATTTGTGATTTTGCTCTTGTTTAATCTTGAGTTCCTCTATTGCTTTTTCTGTGTGTTGCTTGGCTTGTTTTGCATTTTGCCTGATTTCCTTCCTGATCTCTTGAAGATTTCTTTGTATTAACCTTTTGTATTTGACCTCCAGTAGTTCCAAAATCTTCTCTTCCTCTGGAAAATTTCTTGATTCTTTGTTTTGGGAGCTTGCTGAAGCCATCATGGTCTGCCTTTTTATGTGATTTGATATTGACTGTTGTCTCTGAGCCATCAATAAGTTATTATATTTATTTATGTTGTTTGCTTACTGTGTCCTAGCTTCTAGTTTTGCTATGTTTTGATATGCCCAAATTGGCGGCTGTGTGAGCTCTTTGATTATTTGCGCCTTTGAATGTCTAATGTCCTGTCACCAGGTGGTTAGATCCGTTACTAGGTGTGTGAGCTCAGGAGTCTGTTTACTTTTCTTGTACGGTTTCAGCTTAGGTGTTGAGGTAGTCGGTCACCAAGTGTGTGGTGCAGACTCTCAGCTACAGTCCTAGATAGGCTGGGTTGATGGGAGTTGGCACAGGTACCTGGCTGCAGTAAGGGGTCGTACGCTGAGTGGTTCACAGACTGAGCAAGGCGGGGGGCTGATGCCCCTGAGCGTCTGGAAAGAAAGCATGCCCCTGTTCCCTAGAGCCCATAGGTGGGTAGGTTTTCCAGCTGGACTCTGGGCATCCAGTGCTGTTGGCTGTAAGGACTGGGAGGCACCACTTATTCTTGGGCCCCTGTCACGAGTGGCTAGGTCACGTGAGTGGAACCACCAGTTCTCAGGCCCCTGATTTGGGTAGGTGAAGACCCTGCTTAATGGGCATAGCAGTGTCAGATGTGAGGAACATGCCACTCCACCATATAGCTGATAGTGAAGTTAGGCTTCAGGTATATACTCTGTTTTACGGTGCTAATGAGGGCCTATGCTGTTGAAATGGGCCCACACAGGTCTGTGCAGGGGTGAAAGGCATTCAAAGTCTGTGGACCCGTTATGCCTGTGTCTAGGCAAAGGAGCTGCACCTACCCTAAGTTCCCGGCTTAGGGCAGCTGGCAGATTATGTATTCCTGTTTGTTAATTTGTTCCCTCTGCAAGGCCGGGAGAATGGCTTAGGGCACATGATAGGTCCTTCCTTGGGGCCCCGGGGACTTGACAATGGCTGAAGCCAACCCAGGACCAGTTATGAGCGGGGAGGGTGCAGGTACATGGGAGAGTGGTTGTCTTAGTCATCTAGTGCTGCTCTAACAGAAATACCACAAGTGGATGACTTTCACAAAGAAAAATGTATTTTTTCACAGTCTGGTAGGCTCGAAGTCCAAATTTAGGGCATCAGCTCCAGGGGAAGGCTTTCTCTCTCTGTCAGCTCTGGAGGTAGGTCCTCGTCATCATCAAACTTCCCCTGAACTGGGGGCTTCTCTGTGCAGGAACCTCCGGTCCAAAGGATGCGCTCTGCTCCTGGTGCTCCTTTCTTGGTGGTATGAGGTCCCCAATTCTCTGCTTGCTTCCATTTCCTTTTATGTCTTGTAAAAGGAGTTACAGGCCACACCCTAGGGAAGCTCCCTTTATATTGGATCAGGGATGTAACCTGGGTAAGGGTGGTGTTACAATCCCACCCTAATCCTCTTTAACATAAAATTACAATCACAGAATGGAGGACAACCACCCAATTCTGGGATTCATGGCCCAGCCAAACTGATACACACTTTTTAGGGGGGGAACATAATTCAACCCATGACAGAGGTTTTACCCAAAGGAGGTGTTTTTTGATCTGCGTGGTAGATTAGATGCATGTACTTACCTTTTGTAGTTGATGGTCGCATTTCACTAATTCTGGAGGCTTGAGTAGACTCTCCGCCGCCCAGGCTCTCCTGATGTGGGAAGCGCGTCCTGAGCGCCACTGCTCGCCTCTCCGTTGGCGCTGGCTGCAGGTTTCTGGTTCCTGCCAGGTGAGATCTGGCAGCTCTTCACTACTTTTGAACTGTCTGTCCCTCCCCCTGCTGCTCAGTCTGATTCCTGAATTTTGCCTTTGATGTTCAGGGCCCCTAAATTGTCATATAGAATCAATTCACTTGTTTTCTTGGGTCTTTGTTGTAAGAGGGACCCCAGGAAGCGGCTGACTACTCCACCATCTTGGGCCCCCCACCCCTGACATTTTTTTGATGAGCATAAATGTTTAATTTTTATGAGGTCCCCATTATCTAATTTGCCTTCTATTTTTAAAATAAAATTAGATCCCCTAGTATTGTCCCTATGTTTTCATCCAAGAACTTTATAGTTTTAGGATTAACATTTAAGTCTTTGATCCGTTTTGAGTTAGTTTTTGTGTATGGTGAGGTATGGGTCCTATTTCGTTTTTCTGCAAGTGGATATCCAGTTTTGCCAGCTCCACTTGTTAGAGAGACCCCTTCTTAAAAATCAGTTGTCCATAGATGGATGGATTTATTTCTGCATTCTCAGTTCTATTACACTGGTCTGTGTCTCTGTCATTGAACCAGTACCAGGCTGTTTTGATCACTGTAGCTGTATAGTATGTGTTGAGATTGGGAAGTGTGAAGCTTCCTACTTTGTTTTTCCTTTTCAATATTTCTTAGGCTAATGGGAGCCTCTTTTCCGTATATAGTTGGTGATTAGTTTTTCTGTTTCAGTAAAGAATGTTGTTGGAATTTGGATGGGATTGCATTATATCTATATATCACTTTGGGTAGTATTGACATTTTTACAATATTAAGTCTTCCTATCCATGAGTAGGGAATATCTTTCCATTTATGTAGATCTCTTTTAGTCTCTTGTATTGGTGTTTTATTGTTTTCACTGGTTTATTCCCTGGTTAGGTAATTTCCTATTTTTGGAATTTTACCATTTTAGGGGCTATTGTAAATGGTATTGTTTTCTTGATTTCCTTTTCAGATTTCTCCCTGTTAGTCTCTAGGAACTAGGAACCCAACTCATTTTTGTATGTTGATCTTGTATCCTGCAACATTGCTGAATTCTTCTATTAGATCCAGATGTTTTCTTGTGGACTTTCAGGTTTTCTATGTATAGGGTCACGTCATCTGTGAATAGGAATAGTTTTATTTCTTCCTTTTCAATTGGATACCCTTTGTTATTTTCTTGCCTTATTGCTCTGGCTAGAACTTCATACAATATTACATAAGAATGATGATGGGGGCATTCTTGTTCTTTTCCTGTTTTCAAGAGGTAGGTGCCTAGTCTTTCTCCATTGAGGATAATTGGCTGTTGGTTTTGCATATATGCCCTTAATTATGTTGAGTAATTTCCCTTCTATTCTGTTTTGCTGTGTTTTTATCAGAAAGCCTGTAGGGTTTAATCAAATGCTTTTTCTGCATCAGTTGAGATGATCATGTGATTCTTTTCCTTTGTTTTATTTATGAGGTGAATTACATTGATTTTCTAACATTGAACCACCCTTGCATTCCTGGTATGAATCCCACTTTATCATGGTATATGATTTTCTTAATATGTTGTTGAATTCTCTTTGCTAGAATTTTGATGAGAATTTTCACATCTATATTCATGATGGATATTAGTCTGTAATTTTCTTTTTTTGTGATGTCTTTACCTGGTTCTGGTATCAGATTGTTCCTGGAGTCATAGATTGAATTAGAGAGTTCTTTTTTCTTCTGTGTTTTGGAAGATTTTGAGTAGAATTGGTGTCAACTCTTCTCTGAATATTTGGTAAAATAACCCAGTGAAGCTGGCTTTTATTTGTTGGGAGTTTTTAGATGACATTTTCAATCTCTTCTTTAGTTATGAGTCAGTTTAGATTTTCTACATCTGTTTGTCATAGTTTAGGTAGATGATGTGTTTCTAGGAATTTGTCTATTCTGGGTTTTCAAATTTGTTGGAGTACATTTTTTTGTAGTATTCCGTTATGATCTCCTGAATCTCATTTGGATCTGTTGTTAACATCTCTTAATTGTATTCCTTCTTTTGGTTATTTGCCTCTGCTCTTTTTATTTTCTTTTGTCAGACTAGCCAGTGGTTTGTCTGTTGATACTTTCAAAGAATCGACTTCTGATCTTGTTGATTCTTCCTGTTATTTTTTTCTTTTTTCTATTTCATTTATTTCTGCTCTGGTCTTTATTTCCTTTCTTCTGGTAGCTTTGGTCTTCTTTTGCTCTTTGTTTTCTGTTTGTTCAAGTTGTTTGGTTAAGTTATTGATTTTGAATCTTTCTTTTGAGAAATGTAGGCATTTATTGCTATGAATTTCCATCTGAACACTGCTATTGCTGTGTTCCAAAGGTTTTGTTGTGTTTTCATTTTTATTTAATTCCTTTTTTTTGTTTTTTAATTTCACTTTTGACATCTCCCTGGTGGCACAGCGGTTAAGAGTTCAGGTACTAACCAAAAAGTCAGCAGTTCGAATCCATTCGCCGCTCCTTGGAAGCTATGGGGCAGTTCTCTGTCCTATAGGGTTACCATGGTTAGAATCAGCTTGATGGCAACAAGTTTGGTTTTTTGGTAGATTTTATGACCCAATATATTTTATAGTAGCGTGTTAGTTCATTTTCATGTATTTATTTATTTTTTCCCTTATTCTTGCTGTTACTGACTTCTAGCTTTGTACTGTTATGGTCAGAGAAGATACTTTGTATGATTTTAATCTTTTTAAATTTGTTGAAGTTTGTTTTGTGGCGTAAAATATGGTCTATTCTGGAGAATGTTCCGTGTGCGTTGGAGAAGAATGTTATTTGCTGCTGTTGGGTGGCGTGTTCTATATATGTATGTATGTTAGTCCAGTTTTTTGATACTGTTATCCACATCTTCTGTATCTTTACGGATTTTCTTT
The DNA here is from genome assembly GCF_000243295.1 of Trichechus manatus latirostris. Classification (NCBI taxonomy): domain Eukaryota; kingdom Metazoa; phylum Chordata; class Mammalia; order Sirenia; family Trichechidae; genus Trichechus; species Trichechus manatus. The sequence goes on along the minus strand of NW_004444139.1, from coordinate 1,829,266 downwards.
CTAGTTGTTCTGTTGCCAGAAGTGGTGTAGTGAGATCTTCTACAGTTGACGTTGATCTGTTTGTCTCTTTAATTTTGTTATTGTTTGCTTTATCAATTTTGGGGTGCTGGCATTGTGTGCGTAAATATTTATAATTGTTATGTCTTCTTAGTGTATTGCCCCTTTTATCATTAGATAATGCCCTTCTTTGTCTCTTATATTGGATTTTTGAGTTAAAGTCTATTTTTCAGTTACTGATATTGCCGCTCCTACTCTCTCTTTTTTTTTTTCTTTTACAGGTTTTTTTTCCTTCATCATTTGATTTTTAGACTATTTATGTATTTGTACCTAAGGTATGTCTCTTGTAGACAACATATTGATGAGTTGCTTTTTTTTTTTTTTTTTAATCCATTCTGCCAATCTCTATCTCTTGACTGGTGTATTTAATCCATTGACTTTGTGATTATTGATAGGGAAGATTTTATTGTGGCCATTTTTATTTGCTTTTGTTGTTGTTGTGTTCATGATTTCTTTGTTCTTCTTTACTTTCTGTGCTGTGTTCTTTTTGTTTTATGGGTTTTCTTTTCCTTTTATGTATTATTCTTGTTTAAGTGTTTCCTGGGTCTTTTTGCTTTTCCTCTTCTTTATTTTGGTGAGTAGATTTATTAATTTTCTTTATGGTTACCATAGGTTTTACATGTGACATCCTGCATTTAAAACAGTTCTTTATATCTTTAAGTCATGGTAATTTCCGTACCATATGGTAGTTCTATAACTACACTAGTCATCCCCCCGCTTTTGTTTTGATGTTGTTGTCGGTTATAACTTTGTATCCCAGATACCCTGTAATCATTTTTTAACATTGTTTTGTTGTTGTGATTTTTTTTCATCTGACTTGGTAATAGGGTGATGCTGTTGCATATCTTTACCTCAGGTTGTTGTCTGAAGTTGTTAGTTTCTATCTGAAGGACACCGTTTAATATTTGTTGTAGGGCAAGTCTAGTGGTTACAAATTCCCTTAATTTCTGCTTATCTGAGAATGTCATTATTTCTCCCTCATTTTTGAATGACACATTTGCTAAATATATAATTCCAGGTTGACAGTTGTTTTCTTTTAGGGCTTTGAATATGTCATCCGATTACCTTCTTGCCTGCATAGTTTTTGGTGAGAAGTCTGCATTTAATCTTACTGGGGCCCCTTGGTAGGAGATCTTTCTCTTTTCACTTGCTGCTTTCAAGTTTCTTTGTCCTTGGTTTTGGAAAGTTTTATCATGATACGTTTTGGTGAATTTCTCTTGGAGTCTATCTTGTATGGAGTCTGTAGAGTTTCTTGGGTGAAAATCTCTTTTTTTGAGATAGTTGAGAAATACTCTGCCATTAATTTATCAAATATTCTTTCTGTATTTTTCTCTTTTTCTGGAATTGCCATTATGCAAATATTGTTCCTTTTGATGGCATTACACCTAACCCTTTGGCTTCATTCATTTTTTGTATTCTTTTTTCTTTTTGTTCCTCCAACTGAATAGTCTTGAAAATTGTCTTCTGTTTTGCTGATTTTTTTCTTCTGTTTTTTTTAAATTCTGTTTTTATGTCCTGTGGAATTGTTTATTTCTGTTATTTTATTGTTGAGCTTTGGAATTTCTTGTTACTGGATTCTTAGGGATTCTATCTTTCTGCTGAATTTGTTGTTTTGTTCTTGTGAATTTTTTTTTTAATCTGTGCTTTCTCTTTAAGTAATCTTAGTACTAATTTTTTTTAAGTCTTTATCACATGGTCGCAATATTTGTTCATTCTCCGAGATTGTTTCTGTCCTTTTATCTTGTTCGTTAGATTGGACCATCTTTTTCGTGTCTTCATATGCTTTGTAATTATCTGTTGTCTTCGAGACACTCATGTTTTTTATTGTTTGCGTATTTGTTTGATCTTGTTTTGATATATTAGTATTTTAGTTTATTTCCTATTTCCATGAGTTGTTTCCTTTTGTTTGTATTATTTTAATTACTGTTGTTTTGTAGTATTGAGGTATATATGTCTTTGGAGGTGCCAGTTGGTTAGTTATGGTTTCCCTTCACTGGAATGTATGAAGAGTTGAGTACACATAGGGCCTGTGGTGTTAAGCACCTAAAATTTACGTTTGGCTGAGTGCTTGGAATTGAGTGAATAGTGTTCTTCCTTTTGGTAAGCTGCGAGGTCCGTCTGCACTGTGTGAGGAATGGTGCAGACTCTTTGTGTTGATGCAGGTAGATGCTGTGCCCCCTGCTTTGCTGGGCTAATTGTCTGTTCGTGCTGGATCAGGCAGCGCAGCTTCGTGGTTGGGTAAGCCCTACTGTCAGTCTCGGGCAGATGTTACAGTGGGTTGGGGGGGCAGGTGGTTTCTGTCAGTTCTCAATGGGCAGGATCCCTCCCTGCACAGTTGTTGATGGATGGGGGAGACCCCAAGAGTGGGGAGGGGAAAGGGTGAGGCTATCTCACTCAGTTGGGCACCTAGAGAGTGGCTGCCCAGCTGTGGGGGAATCCTTCGGAGGAGGGGTGGGAGGAAGTCCTACATGGGAGTGTGTGTGTGTGTGTGTGTGAGTGAGTGTGTGTGTGTGTGTGTGTGAGTGTGTGTGTGTGTGTGTGTGTATGTAGGCAGCCTAGCTCTCTCCCTACTCTGTACTCGCCTGGCCATTGGGGCTAACACCCTCCCTCCTTTACCTTCCAGTTTGTTGTTGCCCAGTTTGTTGTTCCTTTACAGAGCTGTTTATGGAGTATCTCTGTCTCAGGCTTTGTATTTCTTGATGCTGTCTTCCTGGGCTCCTCACTCAGGGATACTGCTTGTAGGGCGCCCCCCACCACTGCCCAAGGTGGCTACATTGCTCCGTGGTAGCAGGCAGGTTGTGGACGATCCACGAGTCCCCAGTTTCCCACTGTCCTTGTTCTCTCTCTCCTTGCAGTCAGTGTTTGGCTTGTTTCTTCAGTCCATCATTTGCTGTTCACAGATCTGAGATCTCTGTGACTGTTGGTTGTTTACGTAAGACTTCATTGTAGGAGGACGCTGCGGTGCATCTGGCTATGCCCCCGTCTTGCCCCCTTCTCTGACTTTTGTTTCTTTTAAACATATTTACTGCAGTGGTGTTAGGAAGGTTAAAAATTGGAAACAATCCAACTGTTCATCATTAGGGAATTAATGAAACATAGTACATGTGAACAGTGTGATAATAGTCTTTAAAGATTGGTTAGAGTAATACAAATATAGAAAAATATGTAGTAAATATTGGTAGTTGGCAAAAAACCCAAGTTTTTTTCTGCTTGTGTGTGCAAAATTGATAGGTTGATATATATGCATTAAAGTTCAGAAATGCATTTATGTCAGAGTATTAACATTCAAATTTGGGGGTTATCATTGTTTATGGAGAGAACTTTGGCTTTTAATTTTAAAACAGGCAGATAATTTATTAGGAAATAAGATGATTAAAGATATTCCTGTTTGGGGGCAGAAATCAGGAGCCTAGATAGATTTACAGTTGTAATTCGTTAGTTTTTTGATTTGCTCTCCAATGGTTTCGGAGCCTTGTTTGACTTTATTTATTATCTGATGAAACTTTATACATTTTATAAAAGCTTAAAAAAAAGATATATGAGGAAAGGTTTGTTTCTGTCATGAATTGGATTGTGTCCCCCCCAAAAAATGTGTGTATCAGGTTGGCTGGGCCATGATTCCCAGTATTGTGTGGTTGTCCTCCATTTTGTGATTGTAATTTTATGTTAAAGAGGTTTAGGGTGGGATTGTAACACCCTTACTACAATCACATCCCTGATCCAATGTAAAGGGAGTTCCGTGGTTCTGGCCTACACCACCTTTTATCTTATAAGAGATAAAAAGAAAGGGAAGCAAGCAAAGAGTGAGGGACCTCAAACCACCAAGAACGCAGTGCCAGGAGCAGAGCGTGTCCTTTGGAGCTGGGGTCCCTGCGTGGAGAAGCTCCTGTCCGGGGGAAGATTGATGAGAAGGTCAACAGAGAGAGAAAGCCTTCCCCTGGAGCTGACACCCTGAATTTGAACTTTTAGCCTATTTTACTGTGAGGAAATAAACTTTGTTAAAGCCAGCCACTTGTGGCATTTCTGTTATAGCAGCACTAGATGACTGAGCTTCCATTCACAAATTTTACCTTGCTTCATTAAAACTGCCAGAATTAACTGTTTGATTGCCTACTGTGTGTTGGCTCAGGCTCTGTTTTTAGGTGTTGGAATACCAAAAAAGAGTATGAAATGGTCCCTGCTCCAGGGACAGGAAAACAGGTTTGCAAGCAACTGATTGCAGTGTGAAATGGAGTCAATGGCATATGCATGGTGTGGGGGTGTAGCGCAGAGGAGGGCTCGATCTGCCCTTTCTGGGGCAGAGCTGGGCAGGCATCTCCTAGAGCTGACAGTAGTGTTTTAAGAAGGCCTAGGAATGCATTAGGCATCAGGGGAAGGACTTGCAGTGGAAGAAATGGCCTTTGCAAAGCTTGCTATGAAAGATGAAGAAAGAAGAATCTTGGGGATATTTATGAGAAGCAGCAAGGCTTTGGGCTTATTAACAGGTCTTTGTGCAGCCTCCTCCTGGGAATGCCAGTTATATTCCAGTTAATAGGCTGCCTCATTTCTTACTCCCGTGGAGGAGAATTTCCCTAACAGGAGGTGGATGAATGTGATGCGGTGGAGCAGAGAGTGAGTTGTCTTCACCTTAGAACAGGAGATGTTTCCTCCCCACTGTACTTTCCAGGTCAAAGACTCTGCCTGTCTGCTCTCTGAGGAGAGGAAAGAGGGGAGGGGAGGTGTGTGGTTTAGCGTCTGGCCTTTCTGGGAGGTGGGCAGTAGCACAGATATTTCTTAGTTCTGTAATGTTTTCTCAGTCCTCATAGATGGGTGTTTAAATTTTCTCAGTGGACAAAATAAGCCACGTTTGTAATCCCAAATTCAGACACCAGGCTTGAAGGCTGTCTTTAGATTGATACGTCTCTTTGCTGTACCCTGCACCCAATCCTGTTGTCATGGGTCGGTCCCATCATTTTTCACCCATAAAATCTGTCTCTGCTTGTTGCCCCAGTCCCATTAAAGTTCACTTCTGTAGCACTGCTTGGGCTTCCTTATCAGGGGCGGATTTACCCAGTAAGCAAGGTACGCATGGGCTTACTTGTGCGTACTTACTAATCTGTAGTGCACAGTTTCACCCATTTTTCACCGCATCAAAGATCAGAGATGTAGCAAAACCCATGTGAAATTGTGCACTGCAGATTAATCGGTGAACACAATTAAGCCCATGTGTACCTTGCTTACTGGTTAATCTGCCCCCGTTCCTTAGAGACTTCTGGATCAAAGTCACTAGAGTCTGATTAAGTTCTGACTTCCTGGTGCCAGCCTTGGCCGTTCTCCAGACTCTACCCAGCATCTTGAACACAGCTTCTAGAGTTCTGCTGGTTTGCCTTTAAGTACGCAAATGACTGTGTGTGTATTCTGGCCTTTTGGTTTTCTTCTAAGCTTTCTGTCTTCTCCGTGGTTTAAAATCTCTTTTGTATCAATAGTCCTTTTTAGCATGCTCTTTTGCCACTGTTTTTTACTTCACTGTGCCTGCTAAATGAATCACCAGCAGTGGGATGATTGAGAACTGGAGGAAAAATTCAAAGTCACTCTGTAGAAATGTCGTAAGTCATTTAAAATGTCTTATCCCAGTGCTTCTGGAAAAGGAGAGGTGATATTTAAAGGATTAAAGGAGGTAGTGGAACTACCTGGAATTTCTACCCCAGATTGTCAAATGAGCGAAGTGGGCCTTTGCTGTGATGACTGAAGATAGAATCAGTCGTTTCTTTGGGCTTAAGGAGAATTAATCCTTCCGTAAGACTACTTTTTGTGTAACTTGTGTGAAAAATTTTAGATTGATGTGATAGCGTGAAAACACTTATTTTCACACATTTTTGCCTTGGTTAACGCTTTAGAAAAAGAGGTTATATGCTAACAGATGTCTGCTTAGCTGAATAGCCTTAAAAGAAAATGTGGATTTAAATGTCCACTAAAGTGTGGTCTGGACTGCTTTAGTTGAAAAATACTGAGCTGAGTTAGAACCTGGGACTCTGAGGTTTGTTGTCATGGACCGAGTGTGGATCCAGTCTGTATGTTGCAGGCATAGATGACTTGCCCACTTAGGGAATGATGCATTCTGTGAAGCAGAATTTTCCAGTTAACTGAAACTAGGTACCTTTTTGAAGGCCCAAACGTCTTTTTTAATTTGATTTAAATCACTGGTGTTCAGAAAGATGGGGGAACATTGGGTAAGCTTATTTTTAAACAGGATGTTAGTTAAGTTCAGTTAATATGATCAATTTGTTTTTAACCTCAAGATGCCTTTTTAGGTGAAGTACTTCTAAATTTAAAGCAGTGTGTCCAACTGTTAATCTGGAAAATAAATCCACAGTTTTCCCAGTGGTTCCCTGAATTTCCAATTCAGATAAAAATTTCTGTGAATAGCTTTCTTCGTTAATTCACAGATCACATGGAAAAATAATTTAACCTTTTTTTGATGACTCAGGGTCATCCTTATGAGAACCTCCTGTTGTGCTGTTAAGTTGTATAGATGTGATGGGACCCCTGCACTAACCGCTGCTGAATTCTACACATTTTGGGCCTGAGGTTTTTCTACGTGTGTGTTTGCCTTTTATGGTTTCCATTTAGCTATCAGACTGTCAGCTGTCACTTCTTGTTACATCAGTGTGTTCAACTTCTGCATCCCTCTGTTCACCACTCCCTGTAATTATTTGCTTCCCATCTGGTTAGGAGATCAGAGAAGTCAGCTTGGTAGGTTTGTTTCCGTAGGGTAAAATGGAGAGTGGGGCTCTTAGGACTCAGTTTGAAAAACCCTACGTCAGCTGCTCCGTCTGCCGCCTCTTCCCCCCCCTTCCCTTCCTTGGAAGGCGTTTTCATATGAATATTGGTGATGAAAGGTGTACATTCCCGGTGCAGATTGATTTACATTACACAACTGTGTGACATCTTCATTACATTTGGATGTTATAATTAACCTTTAAAAATACAAGCTCTTTGAGGATAGAACTTGTCCATTTTCTTCATGCCTTCCCTGTGCCTTATCTTCCCTACAGTTTCCTATGTGGCATCTGGTACAGCAACATGTATCCCAATAATTGCAGTTTCTCTGGCCACCAGCTTTTCTGACCATACTAGGAGATTATAAAAAGAGTGAAAACTAAATGTTGGGTGATAATACTGGGAATTAGGCTTTACTTTTGCTTTCAACATTTATCTTTTAAAGAAATTAAAATACGAAGGAAGAGTTTTATATTTACCCATGTACTCACTACTTCCGTTGTTCTTTGTTTCTTTATGTAAATATGAGTTTTCATCTGCTGTCACTTTCCTCTTGCCTGAAGATCTTTCTTTTAACATTTCTTTGAGTGTAGGTCTGTTGGTGATGAATTATTTCTTTTTTTGTTTGTCTGAAAAAGTTTTTATTTTGCCTTCATTCTTAAAGGATATTTTCACTGTGTAATAGGTTAATACTGTTCTTTCACCATTTTGAAGATGTTAGTCTGTTGTCTTCTGGATTACATGGTTTCTGATGAAGCCTGCTGCCATTTTTATTTGTTGCTTTGTATGTAGTGTGTCTTTTTCCTCTCCTGTAACTGCTTTTCATTGGTTTTAAGCAGTTTGATTATATTGCACTTTATGGTGATTTTCTTTGTGTGCCTCTTGGGGTTTGTTGAGTTTTTTTGATCTGTGAGTTTATATGTTTCATCAAATTTGGAAAATTTTGGGACATTTCTTGCAGTATTTTTTTCTGTCCACCCTATCGTCCATCCTCCTGGAAGTGCAGTTACGTATATGTGTGACTGATTGCTTTATCCCACATGTCTTTTGAGGCTGCATTCCTTTAACTTTTTCAGTTTTTGTCTTATTCTTCATTTTGGATACATTCTATTGCTATGTGTTTGAGTTCACTAATTTTTTTCTCCTTTTACAGTGTCTAATCTGCTGTTAATCCTAGTCAGTGAAATTTTCATTTCAGATAATTGTATTTTTTTTAACCTCTAGAATTTCCATTTTGTCCTCAATTTTTTTTTTTCATTTATGTTCATGTTTTCTTTTAATACTTGAACGTAATTTTCTTTTTTTTTTTTGGATAAGCGTTTTGGATATTTTATTTTTATTTACTGTAATCTATTTTTTATTGTACTTTAGATGAAGATTTACAGAACAAACTAGCTTCTCATTAAACAATTAGCACACATACTGTTTTGTGACATTGGTTACCAGCGCCACATGTCAGCACTCTCCGTTCTCGACCTTGAGTTCCCTATTACCAGGTTTCCTGTCCCCTCCTGCCTTATAGTCCTTGCCCCTGGCCTGGTGTGCTCATTTAGTTTCATTTTGTTTTATGGGCCCATCTAATCTTTGGCTGAAGGGTGAACCTCAGGAGTGACTTCATTACTGAGCTAAAAAGGATGTCATACTCTCAGGGTTTCTCTGTTAGTTTCTCTGTCAGTCTCTGTCAGGCCAGTAAATCTGGCCTTTTTTTTGTGAGTTAGAATTCTGTTCTACATCCTTCTCCAGCTCTGTCCAGAACCCTCTGTTGTGATCCCGGTCAGAGCAGTCAGTGGTGGTAGCCGGGCACCATCTAGCTGTACTGGACTCAGTCCGGTGGAGGCCTTGGTAGCTGTGGACAATTAGTCCTTCAGACTAATCTTTTCCTTGTATCCTGTTCTCTTCATTCTCCCTTGCTCCCGAAGGGGTGAGACCAGTGGAGGATCTTAGATGGCTGCTCGCAGGCTACTCACCAAAGTAGAATTGTAGAACATTTTCTTTATAAACTATGTTATGCCAGTTGAGCTACATGTTCCTGAGAACATAGTGGTTTTAGTCTTTTGTCTGCTAATTCCATCATCTCTGTAATTTCTGAGTCATTTACCGTTGTGTGCTTTTTTTTTTCCTTCATGGGCCACATTTTCCTGCTTCTTGTCATGTTTAGGAATTTTTTATTAGTTGCTATATATATTGTGAACATTACATTGTTGAGTGTCTGGGTTTTGTTATATTCAAGATTGGAATGCTTTGTTTTGGCAAAGTGATTATGTTACTTCCAGATCTGTCTAATCTCCTTGAGGCCTGTATTTAAGCTGGTAGGGCAGGGTTAGGATAGTCTTCGCCCCAGAAATAGATCAACCCTGCTACTAAGGCCTGACCTTAGTATGGGTTAGTCTCCACTGAGTGCCTTAGGTGGGGTCACCAAGATCTCTCTACTCTGACTGGTTGAAATGTGAACATCTCTCTGCTTCGTGTAAACTTTACAGCTTCCTGGTCCTTTTTTATCCTGCCTTGCGTGGTTTTAGTCACACGTGCCTGGCCTAGAACTTAGCACATTTCTGGACTCTTCTTTCTGTGTAGCTTTTCTTTTCTAGAGCTCTTCTCTGTAACTTCCAGTCACCTCCGTTGTTCTCAGCTCTGATCTTCATTTTCTCATTTCAGTAAGACTGCCAGGCTCTGTTTGGGTTCCCCTTCCCTCACCTGGTGGTCTGGAAATTGTCTCCCGGCTGAAAGCTGGGCTGATTGTATAGCTCACCTTGTTTGGTATCCTCCTTTCTGGGATCACACTTCTGTACTGCGTGTTGTCCTGTGTCTGAAAGCGGTAGTTTTATATATTCTTCTGGTTTTCTAACAAGAGGTTAAGTCTGGTCATTGCTATTCCTTTTCTACCGGAAGCAGAAATCCCAGGAATTCCCAAGCAGAAATCCCAGAAATCCCCTTTAAGTTGGTTCATTGAAAAAAGTGACTGAATATAGTTCTGAATAGCACACCTGTGTATATTAGAGGATGAAACATAATTAGCATCAAATTTTGAGTAAAGCATAGTAGTATCCTCATTTTCCCCTCCTCCATTCATTTCTTACCTTTCCCGCAGACTGGAACTGTTACTTTTCTTTTTTTAAATTTGTTAATTTGTTTCAATATAGCAATAAACCCATCGTATCCATTGCACGATAATATAAATAACATTTTAATAAAAGAAACCCAAGCCATGTTGAACAAAAGAAGGCATGTATTTGAAGTGGGTCTTTGGTAAATTTTAAAGAATACCATAATAAAGGGTAGAAAAAAGCCTTGACTGTTGAGAGTTTAGCTACTAAGCAGCTAGATCAAGAACAAAGGATGCTATTTGTATCTGGTTTTTGTTAACTATTACTTACTTCACGGAGCCCTGGTGGTTAAGTGCTTGACTGCTAACTGAAAGTTCAGTGGTTCAAACTCACTAGCCACTCTCTCCACAAGAGAAAGATGTGGCAGCCTGCTTCCATAAAGATTAACCAAAACCAAAACTGTTGGTATGGCGTCAATTCCAACTCAATAGTGACCCTACAGGACACAGTAAAACTGCCCCACAAGGTTTCCAAGGAGTGCCTGGTGGATTCAAACTGCCGACCTTTTGGTTAGCAGTCAAGCTCTTAACCACTGTGCCACCAGGGCTCCCCATAAAGATTAAAGCCTTGGAAACCCCATGAGGCAGTTCTACCCTGTCCTGTAGGGTTGTTATGAGTTGGAGTCGACTCGACAGCAATTTTTTTTTTTTTCTTTTTAGGGAGTAGTGAGTTTATGTTTACGGGGAGGAACATCTCAGAAAAGGAGGGCAGGAATGTTCGCAGAGCTTACTGAATTGTACATGTAGAAATGGTTAATTACTCTAGGTTCTTTGTTTAGCCTCCGGAATGACTCACATTTGCTCCAAAGCCCTAGGTACTCTGTGTAGTATACATACTACGGTAACTTTAATATTGCATCATCAGTGGTTGTTTATGAATACCTCGATTTTTTCTTTTTAATTTTAAGTGCAAATTGAGGAATAATGACTGGTTCCACTGAAGCTTAGAATATTTTGAAGTTAATAAACTTATAAAGAAAATGTTCAACCTCACTAAAAAATGCAACGTAGAAGAAACAGCATGTTGTCACTTATCAAATTGATTAAAGTGTAAAAATAACATTTTAATGCTGGCAGGAGTATAGTGAAATGGCTACTTCTTTGAACTGACAGGGGAAGTATACACTTACACAATTTTTGCAGATGAGTTTGGCAGAGATCTTTCAATGATACTTTCACAGAGTAACATTGCTTGTATGGATTAGTTTTCTTAAAATTGTTAGAAATTTGAAGAAACATATACATAGGAAGATGTTTGTTGCGATAGTATTTCTAATGGAAACGCTATAAATGTCTAACAGTAAAGGAGTGTTCCAGTTGTGGCATTCTCCAATTACAAAATACCATACAGGCATTAAAAGGGTGTTTATGGAAAATGTGGCATCACACAGGAAAAACTGATTTGAAGAAATACTATTCCCACATGATACGTAATTTCCTCTCAGCTGTTACTAAAAGAATGCATGAAAAATGGTTAGAAATATACTAAACTGTTAAAGTCACTGTTCCTAGGTGGTGGTTTTATGAGAGATTATTTTCTTCTTTATGTTTTCTCTATCTTCCAAAAGTGGGGTAGGTGGGCATTCTGGATATGTGAAAGCAAACAGGATCTCTGTAGCTATATTCTGGACTTGCCCTGGATAGGCACGTCTGTTTTCTAAAGAGTAGGCCAACCAAACATCTCTAAGGCTAATTGTTATTTTAAGTCTCTTGTTTTTTATAATGATTTCTCTGCTTACTCTTCAGATAAAAATTTTGATGATGAAGATTCTGTGGATGGTAATAGACCTTCCTCTGCCAGTTCTACATCATCCAAGGCTCCACCAAGCTCACGGAGAAACGTTGGAATGGGGACTACCCGCCGGATTGGGTCATCCACTCTTGGGTCTAAGTCTTCAGGTAAGACCATCCTGTCTGTGGTCTGGGGTCAGTGATGCCAGCTTTTAAAACCAGAGGTTCATGCTACTTGCCTTCTCGTGTCCTTCAAACATGAAGTAATTCAGCTGTAGTATGTTTCTGCTTAGAAATATCAGTGGAACATTGTCTGATATACTTCTGGGAGGTGAGCCCCTCAGGTTAGAAGGCACTCAAAATATGACTGGGGAGGAGCTGCCTCCTCAAAGTAGAGTCGACCTTAATGACATGGATAAAGTGAAGCTTTTGGGACCTTCATTTGCTGATGTGGCACAACTCAAAATGAGAAAAAAACAGCTGCAAAAATCCATTAATAATCGGACCATGGAATGTATAAACTATGAATCTAGGAAAATTGGAAGGCGTCAGAAATGAAATGGAATGCAAAGACATCGATATCCTAGGCACTAGTGAGCTGAAATGGACTGGTGCTGGCCATTTTGAATCAAATCATCATACGGTCTAGTGTGCTGGGAATGGTGTTCCATTGATCGTCAAAAAGAACAATTCAAGATCTGTAATGAAGTATAATGCTGTAAGTGATAGGATAATATCCATACAGCTACAAGGAAGACCAGTTCGTATGACTATTTTTCAAGTTTATGCACCAACCACTAAGGCCAAAGATGAAGAAATTGGAGGTTTTACCAGCTTCCTCAGTCGGAAATTGATCAAACATACAGTCAAGATGTGTTGATAATTACTGGTGATTGAAATGCAAAAGTTGGAAACAAAAGAGGGATCTGTAGTTGGAAAATAAGGACTTGGTGATAGAAATGACACAGGAGATCTCATAATAGAATTTTGCAAGACCAAAGACTTCTGCGTTGCAAATACCCTTTTTCAACAACATAAACAGCAACTATACACATGGACCTCACCACATGGAATACACAAGAATCAAATTGACTACATCTGTGGAAGGAGACTATGGAACAGCTAAATGTCATCAGTCAGAACAAGGCCAGAGGCCAACTGTGGAACAGACCATCAGTTGTTCATACGCAAGTTCAAGTTGAAGCTGAAGAAAATTAGAGAAATTCCACCAAGAGCCAAAATATGACCTTGAGGATTGTCATGGATTGAAATATGTCCCCCCAAAAATGTGTGTTTCAGTTTGGCTGGGCCCTGATTCCCAGTATTGTGTGGTTGTCCTCCATTTTGTGATTGTAATTTTATGTTAAAGAGGATTAGGGTGGGATTGTATAAAACCTTTACTAAGGTCACATCCCTGATCCAGTGTCAAGGGAGTTTCCCTAGGGTGTGGCCTGCACCACCTTTTATCTCTCAAGAGATAAAGGGAAGCAAGCAGAGAGTTGGGGACCTCATACCACAAAGAAAGAAGCATCGGGAGCAGCGCACGTCCTTTGGACCCGAGGTTCCTGCACTGAGATGCTCCCAGACCAAGGGAAGACTGATACATCACAAGGACGTACCTCCAGAGCCGACAGAGAGAGAAAGCCTTCCCCTGGAGCTGATGCCCTGAATTTGGACTCCCAGCCTACTAGACTGTGAGAAAATAAATTTCCCTTTGTGAAAGCCATCCACTTGTGGTATTTCTGTTAGAGCAGCACTAGATGACAAAGACAAGTATGTCTCATTAGAATTTAGAGACCATCTTGAGAATAGATTTGACGCATTGAATACTAATGACTGAGGATCAGATGAGTTGTGGAATGACATCAAGGACATCATACATGAAGAAAGCAAGAGGTCATTACAAAGACAGGAAAGAAAGAGAAGACCAAAATGGATGTCAGAAGAGACTCTGAAACTTTCTCTTGAACATAGGGTAGCTAAAGTGAAAGGAAGAAATGATGAATTAAAAGAACCGAACAGAAGATTTCTAAGGGTGGCTCGAGAAGACAAAGTATTATAATGAAATGTGCAAAGACCTGGAGTTAGAAAATCAAAAGGAAAGAGTACGCTCGGCGTTTCTCAAGCTGAAAGAACTGAAGAAAAAATTCAAGCTTCAAGTTGCAATCTTGAGGGATTCTGTGGGCAAAATATTAAACAACACAGGAAGCATCAAAAGAAGATAGAAGGACTACACAGAGTCGCTGTACCAAAAAGAATTGATAGACATTCATCTATTTCAGGAGGTAGCATGTGATCAAGAACCGATGGTAGTGAAAGAAGAAGTCCGAGCTGCACTGAAGGCATTGGCAAAAACAAGGCTCCAGAAATCGACAGAATACTGAGAGTTTTAACAAACGGATGCAGTGCTGGAAGTGCTCATTCGTCTATGCCAAGAAATTTGGAAGACAGCTTCCTGGCCAGCTGACTAGAAGAGATCCATATTTGTGCCCATTCCGAAGAAAGGTGATCCAACAGAATGTGGAAATTATCAAACAATATCATTAATATCGCACACAAGTAAAATTTTGCTGAAGATCATTGAAAAGCGACTGCAGCAGTACATCGATAGGGAACTGCAAGAAGTTCAAGCCAGGTTGAGAAGAGGATGTGGAACCAGGGATATCATTGCTGATGTCAGATGGATCTTGGCTGAAAGCAGAGAATACCAGAAAGATGTTTACCTGTGTTTTATTGACAATACAGAAGCATTCAACTGTGTGGATCATAACAAATTATGGATAACATTGTGAAGAATGGGAATTCCAAAACACTGTGCATGGACCAAGAGGCAGTTGTTTGAACAGAACAAGCAGATACTGCATGGTTAAAATTAGGAATGGTGTGCTTCAGGGTTGTATCCTTTCAGTCTGTATGCTGAGCAAATAATACAAAAGTCTGGACTGTATGAAGTAGAATGGGGCATCAGGATTGGAGGAAGACTCCTTAACAACCTGCGTTACACAGATGACACAACCTCGCTTGCTGAAAGTGAAGAGGACTTGAAGCACTTACTGATGAAGATCAAAGAGTACAGCCTTCAGTATGGATTACATCTCAACATAAACAAAAATCCCCACAACTGGACCAATAAGCAACATCGTGATAAGTGGAGAAAAGATTGAAGTTGTCGTGGATTTCATTTTACTTGGATCCACAATCAACACCCATGGAAGCAGCAGTCAAGTAATCCAAAGACGCGTTGCATTGGGCAAATCTGCTGCAAAAGACCTTTTTAAAGTGTTAAAAATCAAATATGTCACTTTGAGAACTAAGGGGTGCCTGACCATGCCATGATTTTTTCAGTTGTCTCATATGCATGTGAATGCTGGACAATGAATATGGAAAACCGAAGATGAATTGAATCCTTTGAATTATGTTGTTGGTGAAGAATATTGAATATTTCATAGACTACCAGAAGAATGAACAAATCTGTCTTGGAAAAAGTATAGCCAGAATGCTTCTTAGAAATAAGGATGGTGAGACTTTGTCTTACATTCTTTGGACACGTTATCAGGCAGGACCACCCCTTGGAGAAGAACATCATGCTTCGTAGAGCATCATCAAAAATAGGGAGACCCTAGACGAGATGGATTGACCCAGTGACTATACGAATGGGCTCTAGCATAACAGTGATTGTGAGGATGGCACAGGACTCTGCAGTGTTTTGTTCTGTTGTACATGGGGTCACTATGAGTCGGAATGGACTCTGTGGCACCCAACGACTACAACGTATTTCTGCATGATAGCCTTTGATTAAGTTAGTTCTGTGCTGCTGATACTGATGTGCTGGTAGGATATAGGTCTGAGCTGTGTACTGACTGGTGCCACTTTCTGGAAGGCAGAGACTATGGGAGAATGAAGCCAGCACAGAGGAAGGCAGAGCTCATAGAGCGAGAGTGTGCCCTGCTGGCATTATTTGAGTCCCCGTATCCAGCAATGACAGAAGCTACTGTGGGCCTTTTTAGGTCGTTTCTGTTCATTTAAACTGAGACTATCCCGAAGTCAAAATGTACCTTCTGTCTTTAAAATGTGTTTTGTTCCTACAAGTAGAATTATTGCTTATGAGACCGGTGTGGATGTTGAATTTAAGTAAATCTAGAGGACTTGGATTTGGTGGTAGGATTCCCAGAGGCTTTGAAAATTGATTTACGAAGATTTTGTCCATGAGTCCCACAAACCCCTCCACGCCCCAGCCTGTATACCTTGACTCCATGTCGTAGACAACTCTCGTTTTAGATTTATGTGCAGATTGCCTACTGTTTACCTCGGGAAGGTTGTGTGGCACTGCTTTCGGAAGTATGCTTACTGTTAGCATTGGACTTTTGAGCCTGGGGTGTTCAGTGAGGTTAGAAAGCCCACACTTACGGGCTAATGAAAACCGGGAGAGAGGGTTACCATTTGCCTGCTCTCTCCTGACGGTCTTTCATGACCGCTGAACTGGCCCTGGAATCTTGTCATCTTTAACTTGATCGGCTTGGTTCTGCAGAGTGTCACCAGCTTCCCTGTTGATGTTAAAGAGGCTGTACTGACAGCAGAGTCAGACCACTGACGTTAGAGAATCTGTACTGACAGCACAGGCAGGCCACTGACTGTAGAGAAGCTGTACTGACAGCACAGTCAGACCACTGA
>NW_004444139.1:1781195-1811489 GCF_000243295.1 Trichechus manatus latirostris | reverse complement strand
TACTGACAGCACAGTCAGACCACTGACGTTAGAGAGGCTGTACTGACAGCACAGTCAGACCACTGACGTTAGAAAGGCTGTACTGACAGCGGAGTCTGATCATGACTTTTCTTCCCCTTGTCCCTCACCTGTGTTTCTTCCAAATCTCCCTTGTGTAGAGTATGCCAGAATTATCAGCCCTGTCTTCCACCTCAGCGCTGCCCTCATCCTTTGTCCTTGGATTTCCTCGTTGAATCCTTCTCGTCAGATCCTTGAGCTGAGGGAGTGCGGTTGGTCTTTGAGTTCTTTGCAGAATGTGGTGTGGTGCCTTGCACAAAGGAGGTACTCAGTGCATCTGGCTGCGTCCTGTGGAATCCAACACTTACACAAAAAGAGACACAAAGACCTGTTGTCTGTTTATAGTAGTTTTCCCACACAGTATGCGTGATCTTCACCCAGATACCTCACAGTAACTGCTACCAGGAATGGTCTTTGAAGTCCTTTTCTGTTCAAACAGTCCGTCAGGACCCCAAACGCCAGAGAGCATGTCTGGTGTGAAGCTCTTAGAAGAGCAGTTAGTCTACTCAGTGTAAGTCATTAATCGGGGTTACAGGAGTGAGCATAGACGCTCATTTGGAACGTAGACACTTTACTATATTAAAACAAAGCCTGGTAAAATGTCACCTGATTTTCATGTGTGAAGCGGCATTCATATTAGCAAAAAAAAGGTAATTTTCTCCCCAAATGATAGCAATTAACTTGTAAGTATGCAAAAACATCCTGGGGTAGGTAGTTAATTCAGTGATTTTATGGGGGAAATCAGCAATCAGTGCATAAACGAAAAATTGATAATTACCGTGAGTTCAAGGAAATGGAAATGTTTTGATAGTAATATAAAATTGAAACTGTTAAGTTCTTTAGAACTTGTTTGAATATTTTACAAATTTGTTATGCTATATTCCTTACGATAATGTAATCTAATTGACTTCTTAAAGAATACAGTTTTATATTAGGAATCTTTCAAAAGATTTGTATATTAATACAGTATAAATCATCTAAATACTTTAAAATCCAGCCTCTCCCTGCCTAAACAAGTAGTCTCTAAATGACTTTAAGCTAACATAGATAACATTGTGGAATACTTAATATTAGAAATCTATAATGTTTGTCAATTGTAAGATGGTCTGAATTTTTAATAAGCCTTTTAAGAAATAGAGGTGCATCTTCTAAAATGTAATATTGATTGTGTACATTTAGACTTCTCCAGTGTGTTTTATGCATTGTTACACATTAAGTTTTTAAAATTAATTTTTTCAACAGCTGCAAAAGAAGGAGCTGGTGCTGTTGATGAAGAGGACTTTATTAAAGCATTTGATGATGTACCTGTAGTACAGGTGAGTGTGGAGATTTGAGTATGATCAAAAACAAAGATAGACTCATTCTTCAGTTTCATTTTTTTTAATATGCCTTAAATGAAGTTCCTTACTAGATCAGATAATTTTAACTCTCTAGACTAAAGGATATCTGAGGTTGCAGACTAGAAAATGTCGAAGCCCTTTATATCTGAAATGAAGAACAAAAGTCAAGGCCCAAGATGATCTCTCAGTAAAAACTGGAGAGAAGTTGCTTGTTCTAGGAATAAGTTTGTGGGGCAGTTCAGATAAAAGAGAAAGAAAAGGTTAAGGTAGAGAAGAAAGAAGCAAGTTAGTTGAGGAATTTTTCTCAGAAAGTTTTGTATATTTGAAGAATTTGGGTGCCCGGGAAGCTATAGAGAATGGTTTAATAAAAGCTTGCTTCCTACCATCTTTGATGCTTCGCTTAAGTACCTAACAGCTAGAGGAAAGAGTATAACAGCTGGAGTATAGTCAGAGATTTTTTTCCTGTTTTGTGCCATAGTATCTTCATGTGCTGACGGGGACTAGGTAACAATGTCCTTCGTCAGCCCACATTCAGTGCTGGATTTCTGTAGCATTGACTGCGTGATCCCTTGCCATCTGCTGCTTGCTTTCCGTATGTATATAAATCCAGATAAGAAGTGTCTGAGGCTCAGTTCATTCTGAAATGCTTGACCTTCCCAGCGTGCCTCATTCATGGTTGATTATTCCCCTGCCCATCTCAGAAGTAAGTTGTGGGAATAAATGAGAAAGTAGACTTTAGAGTTACAGGTCTTGCGTGGTGTTAGAAACGATACTAGGAGTAACAGATCACGTGAGCATCAGTGACTGTCCCTTGCAGGCATCTTTGTCCTTTCACACGTGAAGTTTATAGCGAAGCTGTGTATGCATGAGAGGGTTGTGCACACGTGGCCAGCAAATCTCGTGGGGACACGTTCCCAGCAGAAAAGCAGCTCATTCTCAGAAAAATCTGCTGAAATGTTATTTACAGATAATTCTTAAAAATGAGACCATTTCTTATACTTACTGTATGTAATTAAAAAGTAATCTTTGTTTATTATGTGAATTTTCTTATATTGATTGTAAATTAATTTTGCTTACAGATTTATTCTGCTCGAGACCTTGAGGAATCCATAAACAAAATTAGGGAAATACTGTCTGATGACAAGCATGATTGGGAGCAAAGAGTAAATGCTGTAAGCCATTGACTTCATGGGGTTACATTTGCATTAGGTTTATTTAAATATTCTAAGTACTTTTTTATGAAATCAGAGTACAGCTTTTATGAGCTTTAAATAGTAGATATTTTGAATGTAAATGACCATATTAGCACTTTATCTTTTTAGTAGAGTACCTCAGTTCTATTTCTCTTTTTAAAACATACCAACTTATACCTTTAGATATATCCTGTTCATTCAACAGAGCTCTAACTATGGACTGTGGTGCCAGCCTCTATGCCCATCCTAGTAAAGATCTGATTCTGTAAAGTGTCTTTTTAATGGCATTTCCAGTGCATATCCCTCAATATGCCTTTCTTTCTTCATATCACTTGCTAAAAAGTTGTGCCTCTATTTTTAAAAATGTATTAATGAAAATAAGCGGGCTGAATATTAAAGTGAGAATCTGTTTTGCCTGAGGAAAGCTAGTTTACAATAGCTGGCTGGCAAGAAGAGAAGTGGTAAAAGATTTGTACATTCTGTTTCAAATTCAGATTAGCATTTTAATAACGATGCAGTGGAGCATGATACAGAAAGATAGCATTGCTTGTTCCTTTCATTTATTAAATAAATGGCTGTTGGAGTTGGGTGTGTGAAAAGGTGAGGGTAGGAGGGTCTTCTACAAGCCCAAAATGAAGAATTTAGTTATTTTATCATTTGTATAATAGAATCTATAAATATGCTAAAATGTTTCCAATTAAAACAACAACAGCACATTTTGTAGAACTGTAGTGTATTTATCATAGGTGCTTAGATACTACATATAAAAAATATTTGATATTACTTGTGATATGTAGATTGGTTCAATGTATTGTTTAACATTAATCGGCTGGATTATTTTGGGTAAAACCATTCTGATATTTGTTGAACTTTGACGTTGATCTTTTTTCTATTTGATGGCTTGTATTATTCAGTATATACTGTTGGAAGAATTGTTTTGTATCTCTCCTAATTTTCTCTATCCCATTAGCTAAAAAAAATTCGGTCTTTACTTTTGGCTGGTGCTGCTGAGTATGATAACTTCTTTCAACATCTGCGTCTCTTGGATGGAGCCTTTAAACTATCCGCTAAGGATCTCCGGTCTCAGGTAGTGCGGGAGGCTTGTATCACACTGGGGTAAGGACTGCCACGCGCCACATTCTCCACCTCGCGATATAGCCTCGTCCGAATGCCTCACTGAGGGCTCATGCATTGTGTCAGATGGGGGGTCTCTAATGTGACTTCCAGTTAGTCTCAAGACCCATTCCAGTTATGCTTCTGTTGTAATCTTACAAAATTTCCTGCCCAGTTACATAAAGTATCCCAGATTTTTTATGTTATTTTTTTCAATGGTACAGCTCTGTAACCTCTGTTGTAAACTGGAAGCAGTTATTAATAATGCAGAAAAATGCAATTTTATAAAATTCTGTTTCTGCTTAGATCTTTCATTGATTTTGCTGGCAGGATATAGCATGATTATTAGAATTTTTGCTTGTTTGTTTTCAGAGAATACTGTAGCTATAAAGTTGGCATTAAAGGCATATCGTACAGTAGAGTTTTAGGCTAGCTAGACCTGTATCTATGTTTGCAGCTAAAACTCATGTGTTAGACTGTATGTCAGAATATCAAAGCAGCAACAGCAATAAAGAGGCATTGCTACTCTGTAAAGTTTTGGTTACAGTCATATGTTGAAGCAAGAATATTATATGTTAAAAATAAAAGGCCACCGCAAGAATATGGCCCCCGGACACCCTTTTAGCTCAGTAATGAAGTCACTCCTGAGGTTCACCCTTTAGCCAAAGATTAGATAGCCCATAAAACAGAGTGAGACTAATGGGGCGCAACAGCCCAGGGACAAGGACTAGAAGGCAGGAGGGGACAGGAAAGCTGGTAATAGGGAAACCAAAGTCAAGAAGGGAGAGTGTTGACATGTCGTGGGGTTGTTAACCAATGTCGTAAAGCAATATGTATGCTAAGTGTTTAATGAGAAACTGTTTGTTCTGTAAACCTTAATCTGAAGTACGTTAAAAAAAAAAAAAAGACCAAAAGGAAAAAGGAGTAAGGGAGCTTATTCATATTTATGGTTTATTAGTATATAATCAAGTTGTTTGATTGTTTTTTACTATTTTACGACAAATAAGTTGGAAATGATTTATTTTAAAAAAAAAAAAAAACCCCTCTTGGGTTAATGGCTTTTTGCCAAGCCTTCTATGTGCACATTGGAAGTGCTTTTTAAGAGTATTTTAAAGTAAAAGCAAAGGGGTAAAGGACCCCCCATCCTTTACCCCTCGCTAAGTTTAAATGAAGGCTCTAAAATGTTACAGAGTTGATTTGCTTCAGTGCTCACCAGAAAGTGAAGTACAGCCCGGTATTCCCTCCTTGTTGTAGGCATCTGTCATCGGTTCTGGGGAACAAGTTTGACCATGGAGCTGAAGCCATCATGCCAACCATCTTTAATTTAATTCCAAACAGTGCCAAAATCATGGCCACGTCTGGTGTTGTAGCAGTTAGGTTAATCATTCGTGTAAGTATATTTTAGGGTTATGCATACGAAAGCAAGTGGGAATTAGTGGTGACAAGAAATATTAGAGGCGTTTTTTTCATTAACATGATTATCACTTTTGGCTGTAACGATACACATTTTGGAAATAAAGAAAATGATAAAGAAGGAAATAAATCATCTGTAACTCTAGCATGTAAGAAAGAACCAGTGCCAATGTTTTAGTATATTTTCCAAGTCGTTTTCTTTTTAATATGTAGTTAGAATCTTGCTGTACATAAAGTGCTGTCCCCCCCACCGGCCCGCCCCCCACTTAATTACGGCATATGAACATTTTATCTTCCTTGATGTAAATTACGGGCATGACGTGTAGTCACTGAACAGCTGATCGTTGATTCACCATTGGTTTTTCGTCTTTCAGCATCTGCTTCTTAGTTTTTGCTCTGTTGTTTTGCTCTCCATATTCTTTCCTCTTTAATTTCCATCCTTCCATTTTGATATTTGTGCCTGTGTTTTTGTTATTCGCCTGAAACTCTTATTAAGTCAATTGTCCATAAGCAGAGGAACAAAAATATCCTCTTCAGTTATGCTTTCTAAGCACTTATTTATTTAAATTTAAATTATCCAAGTAATTTATGCACAAGTTTTCAGTAAAACGTAATGGTTCACAAAGGCTTAAAATGAAAAAAATAGCAGTGTTCTCTGTCACCCCTTCCCTTTTCCCCAGAGGCACCCCTTGAAACTTTGGGGCTTGATGATTTTAATTATTCCTGATCCTGTGGGTTACTTACTTTGTATTAGTTTTAGTTTTTACTGTTTGCTCTTCATACTTCAGAAATTAAACCCAGAGCCATAGAAACAATATCAGAATACATTGGTGCCAAACAGTGCCAGAGTCACAGGGTTTCCTGTAAAACTGCTCAGACCTCAGCGTTCAGCTGATTGAAACCTCATAGTGATGATCTGTTCTGAATTTTAAACTTACTTACATATCATTGTATTGCCTGGTTTTGACTCTGTAAATTTTGTGTGGCCTTTGGCAATATCCAATGAAATTCTTTTTACTTTTAAAACTCAATGAAATTCTGATCTGAGTATGTATCTGCTTTACGTAGATTGTACAAGGAAGTGGCTCTCTTAGTTTTTTTTTTTTGGATTGGTATTTTCAGTTGTTCACCTCTGTTGTTTGTTTTTCTCCACAGCACACACACATCCCTAGGCTAATACCTGTCATAACAAGCAACTGTACCTCTAAGTCTGTTGCAGTTAGAAGGTAAAATTCTAGAGGATTTCCTCATTGGTTTTGGACTTTTTGAAAAATCGTAACAAACTCCAAATCTCCTTTCGTGGAAAAAAAGTTAATGTATGCAGTTTTTAATACTACTTAAGGTTGCTGCAGTAAATGTTCTTGAGTTGACAGGTGAATTTGGACAGCCTGTCCTGTGTTTGTATTTGTAGGAATGTGAGTGACAGAGAGAGAGAGAGAGAGAGAGGGGTGTGGGGACTGAGGGATAAAGGAGAGGACCCCCTGTCCATTTTTCCCCAATCCCTGAATGAAGGCAGTAACTGCGTGCGAGAAACAGAATGTCGTAACTATCAATGGCAGTAATTTAATATTAAGGTTTCCAGGTGGTGCAAACGGTTTACACTCAACTGCTAACTTAAGGCTGGCAGTGAGATCCACTCAGAGGCACCAGGAAAGAAAAGGCGTGGTCATCTGCTTCCGTTAAGATTACGGCCAAGAAAACCCTATGGAGCAGTTAGTTGCCGAGTCAGAATCAACTCAGCAACTAACAACAAAAAACAGCAACAATTAAATATTCCATAGGGAGGAGGAGGTGTATGTTTGTGTATTCCGATAGTGACTTCTGGTGTTCTGAACCCTGACCAGCCACCTGCTTGCACCGCACAGTCCTGGAGGCTGTACTCAGATGTCCCAGGCAGGTGCACACTGGGAAACTGGCTAGAGCTTCCTCACAGGGCTTGCCGTGCCTTGTGTTCTAATGAGCTGCCCTAGACCACATGTAAGGAATGAGGACTGTTCTAGCTCAGATCAGCGGTTCTCGACTCTTAGGTCACTGAGTCTTTTGAGAGTCTTTTAAAATCTGTGGACCCTCTTCCCAGCAAAATGTAAATACACAGGATAGTTTTGTTTAAGTCTTCGGTTGT
Source organism: Trichechus manatus latirostris (assembly GCF_000243295.1). Classification (NCBI taxonomy): domain Eukaryota; kingdom Metazoa; phylum Chordata; class Mammalia; order Sirenia; family Trichechidae; genus Trichechus; species Trichechus manatus. The sequence continues at coordinate 1,804,251 of NW_004444139.1, read as the reverse complement.
CTCATGGATGCCACTAAAGCCTCTCCATGTGCAGTATCAGGAACCTTGTAGGGTAAATTAATGGCAGGCCTGGGCAGCAGCTTCCTGAGCCCGTTTCTGGAATCCCACGTTGGATCTTAGTCCGGTGAGAGCCCAGCTCACCGTAGCTGCTTGTTGCTGCTTTCCTGGGGCTCTGCTTCCATGGCGAGGGCCCTCCTAAGCGTGAAGTGGCGAGATCCATCTTACTGACAGCTATATGGAAGGCAAGAGGGAGAAAGGAAGGGGAATGATCTAACTGTCTGAAGCCTAGAGAAAAGAAATTTGGTCCTTTCACTGAAAAAGCTGGATTTCTAACGGCATGGCCCAACTGTATATCCTTGAGGAATGCCATCTGCCCTTGAACCACAGTCCACCTTCTCCTTGGGAGCAGAGCGGAGCAGCTTCAGCTCCCCTAGAGGTGAGAGTGTGAGCTCAGCAAGGTAGAGGTGCGGTTATGAACTTGCCAGCCTGCCGGCTTCAGGTGAGTTGTGTGGTCCATGAGGAGCGAGGGGCACCCGTCTGCAGGCTGTTGTGAGGAGTCCCACTCGTGGAGGTGAAAGGGGCCCGGCACTTAGTGAAAGCTTAATAAATAGTGACCAGTATTAGTGTTTGCAGCTGCTGCTGTTATTATCCTCACCACTGCTGTTGTAGGTTCCAGGGGAAGCTCAGGATTTTTTTTTCTGTGTAAGGCAGAATTTCTCCACTAAGGTGCTGTTGGTCTTCCGGAGTGACATAGTTTTTTGTTGTGGAACATTGCAGGATGTTTAGCAGTTCTAGCCTCTGACAATACTGGTAACAACTTAGAGTCACTGTGACGATGAAAATGTCACCCCTACCCCCCCCCCCCAATTTCTGGAACACACACCCTGATTCCTGGCCTGGGTTTAGTCCGTGAACATTAGTCAGAACCTTGTGTCTTCATGCAGAGAAGTAACAGGCGTCATCTGGCTCAGTCCCCCGCCTTTACACAGGTGACAGGTGGCCAGGCCCCTCCTCCCTGAGAACCTGAGACAGTTCAACCTGTGCCTCACTTGGCCTTGTCGAATTTGTGAAAAATGGGTTGCACAGTTTCCCTGCCTTTAAGAAGCTTGTGGGTTAGTTGTGGGGATTACAAAACTCACGGAACGAAGGATAGTGTGGAGCTGTTTACCGGTTCAGGGCAGGCGGTGATTAAAGCCAGCTGCTGATGTCTTCCCGCGAAGCATCCTAGGTGAGCTGAGAATTGAGCCACTTCTTGAAATATGAGTAGGAGTAGGTGGGAAAAAGGTGAAAAATCCCAACCGGGAAGTGGTGTGGCTGGAGGGTGGAAATAGAATGAGCATCGCATAGGTTAGGGGGTAGGGACGAGGGGTAGGGACTGGGGGGTAGGGACAAGGCGGGTAGGAATGAGGGTAGGGTGCTGGTGTAGTTGAGTGTCTTTTTCTCTGAGAAAGCTCCCTCTCCCGCTCTCTTCCTAGCCCCGGGACTGAGCTAGGTCACTGTCTGGTGGAGCCCTGGCACTGCTTGGTGACTGTTTCCTGGACTGTTTGTCTTTCTGGCCTGTATCTTGGTTATCATTGTATTTCCAGCATCTAGCACAGGTTTATTAAACATACAGTGAGTGAAGAATTGTATGGATTATGAGATTTTAAATTCAAGAGGATCATGGGAAAGAATCTCTGGTCACTTCATCAGAGAAAGATTACCTTCTGATTTGTGTTTCCGTGAAGGGGTTCCTAGGACTATAAAGATAGGAATCCTGGACATTAAAAAAGGAGATCATAAAGAGGCAGGGCCTGAAGTGTGCAGGAACCAGACCAAGAACTATCACAGAAATGAGAGGACTTGCAAAGGAAACATTGAAGGGGGAAAAGCAGCAGAGTGGCTAGAGAAAATCAATTCTAGTCACCACGTAGGTTGCTGTTACAGGGAAATGTGGGGAACACTTGATTTTCACTGTATTTTCTATGCGTTTGTGCAAGGCGTTCTGTGAAATTAACGCAAACACCGATTCCTGATTCAGTTACTGTGCGCGGATGTTCTCTTCCTGCACACAGTCTGCATTATGCGGTATCGGGATAAGATAAAGGCAGATGACAGTGATAAGGCCTTTCGGCAGTGTCCCCTGAAGCGGTTTCTGATTGAAGGAAACCTTGTCCCCACCAGTGCAGCTGTCACCCGTCCTGTGACTGCCATAAATGGCTTAATTACTTGGATTTGCTTTGGCTTGCTGTCAATTTTGATTCCTTCTTTACGTTCCATTTTCATAATAATAAAAAGCAGAAGTAATTTACCAGTTATAAAAGGTAATGTTGGGTCACTTAGAAAACATTAGCTCGTTTGGGAATGGATGAGTAATGGCTGACCAACATGACGAGCGTAATTAATGTCACTCAGCTGTACGTGTGACGATTGTTGGAATGGCAGATGTTCCGTTAGGTTTGTTACCACAATAAAAATAAATAAGTAAAACGGAAGAAAGGGGGAGGAAAAAAAAGAAATAAGCTGATTTATTTTCACTAACTTACAAATTACTAAGTTCTATGTATTTTTCTGAACACTTTTCAGGCGCTGCTTTGAATTTTTAGATTTACTTTTACAAGAATGGCAGACACATTCGCTGGAACGGTGAGCATCTGATTTGAAATGGTTTTTTCCTCTGAGTTGAATCTTGGGATTTAATACCTCAGTGAGTGGTCCAACCCATTTTCTGTAAGAAATTAAGGGATTTGTGTACGTGACTGTTTTGAGCCACATAATATTGGCAGAAACTTTGAATAAATTTCAGTTATTAAAGTAAGAGTGTGCTGCAGAATGTGGACACACGTGCAGCCGAGAAGCAGGATTAGCTCTGTCGCCTCTCGTCCTGCTCTGGAACGTTCCTGTCAGTTCTGAAGGGTTGGCTGCAAAGTGTCTCTCTCAGGTCCATAGAGGAATTTCACTCATTTGAAAGCTTTTTATTTGTGTGTGTTGGAAACCCTAGTGGCATAGTGGTTAAGGGCTACGGCTGCTAACCAAAAGGTTGGCGGTTCATATCCACCAGGCGCTCCCTGGAAACTCTATGGGGCAGTTCTACTCTGTCCTATAGGGTCACTATGAGTCGGAATCCACTCGACAGCAACGGGTTTGTTTTCTTTTTTTGGTGTCAGAAGTTCGCTCCTTATTCAGGGTGGTGTGTGGTGACTTTCGTATCATTCTTAACAGAGCAGGATTGTGGTAGCATTCTTGAGGAAGTGTGTCTCTGTTAATTTTCAGATTCCTTTTTTTTGAGGTTGCCATTTTTAGTTCCTATGAATTTTAGCTGCCTGTTTTTTCTGAGTTAAATTTAGAGACAATAGATGATGATGATTTTACGCCAGCCATGTTTTAATGGTGTATTATATAGTTTGTGGAGAACTTTATGACTCATTAAATGTTTTCTTAGTAGTGGAATTTTAATAAACTGAGTATGCCTATAGGTCTCATATGAGTCGGAACCAACTCAGCAGCACCTGACAACAACGTAGGTCTCATTCTAGATGGCAGTGGTCAAAGAGAAAACAAAGCTAAACCTCCAGGAGGCAGAATTTATTTCATCTGAAAATAAATACTTTGAATCTAGAAAATAGCCACACATGTTCTTCAGAACTCCTTGTTCTTTAATCGCTTGGGTACTTATACTCTGTGTGGTGATCGTTTTGGGATTTAGACATGGAAAGTGGACTTGAGGGACTTAATGTGGGGATAAGTGAGCAGAACAAAAGGCTTGAAGGGGTCGGGTACGGCCTCATGGCACGTTTGTTCACCTTCTAGCCTGGTGTCCACCGTGTCGCAGGTGCGCGCTCGTTGTTTTCTGGGTAAACAAAGGGGTGAGGCAGAGGCTTTGAGAGGGCTAGTGAAATTGGTCGTTTGTCTTTGTTCTGTAAACTCATTGAAACGTCATCCCAGTCATTTTCTTTAAGCTCTGTTAAATATTCATAAGACATTTTGATGATCTGTTCTTAGCTAATCTGTAGCTAAAGAGAATACCTCTTTATAAAATGTCACATTTTATAAAATTGTTCATGTTAAATGTTAGGGCAACTTGAAAAAAACATTGTTTAATTATAGGGTTAAGATTATTATTAGCTCATTTTTTTCTATTCCCATAGAAACTAATTCTGACCATGGAAAAATAGAGTTTTGTTGTTTGGGTTCATAAAAGATTGAGTTAAATAAGTGTGACCTGTTAAGGATGAATTACATAAGACACTAGTTACCAAGGTCGGGGTGGGGTGTGGAGGTCAGGTCCTGCGACAGGATGAGAAGTTCTCGAATTCTCCAAGAGTGTTCTGATTGTTCATGCTACGTGTTAGGTGGCTAACCTCGGCACAGAGGCCCCAAGTTCCACGTTACCATTGGAAGTTATTTCCCACACCTGTTTTCATCCACAGAAAACCACATGTTTAAGGTTAATACTGCTTTCTTTTCCAAATGTCTAGACACATATCAGTATTAGCCGAAACAATAAAGAAGGGAATTCACGATGCAGATTCTGAAGCAAGGATAGAAGCCAGAAAGTAAGTTTTTATTGTACACCTCTTCTTTGATTAACTGCTTGTATACTTCAGACGACTTATCTGGGTTGCCTCATTGAACGCTCATTCCGTTACTAGAACATGTTTTGTTAATCATGACTTTAATATGACCCAGAAAGACCATTTCAGAATCTTTCTCTAGGTTTTTTTTTTTTTCAGAAGGTTGTTTTGTGCCCAGGCTTAACATTATCTGAATATAAACAGGACTGAGGTAGACAACAGAGTGCCCTTTTTTTAATTTATGAGAAGTTACCATGAGTTAGAAAAGCGCTTTATGCCTGATCAGTGTGTTTCTTCTTAATTAAGCTCTGTTAAAAGCCAAATGGTAATCCAAAGCTACCTTACTGATTTCCCACGGAAGCTTGTTGTCGTGAGGGTCTGGGGTCACGTCTCTGCAAGCATGAAGCCGTCGTTGTCGAATGTGAATCACCGTCGGGGGGTTGGGGTGCCCTGATAGGCAGTGACGTCCCAGGGGTGGCTCATCTCCATCTCACATTTGAGCTGCTTTGGCCGCCAGCACTGGTCATGGCCCACCACGTGGCTGTGACTGCCTACACTGGGTTCCTCCTGGGGAATAATTGTGCTGTTTGTAACTATAATTACTAGATGTTGGATGCTGAGACTTTGTCTTTCCTGGGCAGGGCAACTTTGCATCTGTGACTGCTTCTTCTATATTTCCATAGTTGACCAACTCTTCTAGTTGACTCAGGTTAAAATCTAGCCTCACTAGCCTGGAACACTCCAGTCTTATGTGTCTGTGTAAATGCATCCTGACCTGACGCTCGTCGCCCCCTGAACTATGCTCACAGTTAAATTATGTTTTCCTTGTTTCTGATTTCCCTGGACAACCTCACCGTAACTCCTAAGTGCTTACCACAACCTCATCTTGGGTTGTTCCTGTCAAAATAAGTGACTTAGTAATAGTTATTAAAAAATGTTAAGAGTAGATTTGCTATTTTTAACTCTTGTATTTCCCTCCCCCCCCCATTTTTTCTGTTTCTCTAACCATAATATAGAGTTCAAGTAGCTCTGAACATTTCTTGTTAAATACATGCAGTTCCCGGGTTACAAAGATCTGACTTATGTACAACCTGTAGTTACAAATCAAACCCCGTAAAGCATATCAAATTAAAAATTTGAGGTACAAACAATGGTTCGTAATAACGAAAGGGTGGTGCATTTTGATGCTACTTTGCAATGTGCATGAAAACGTTTTTATAGTTATTACTGTATTATTACGTTAAAAACATTTTAGTGTATCTGGAAGTGTTTCTTTAATGTTTTTGATGCATAGAAAGGTAAACTGTATACTAAGACAAACATTTGACTAACGGATGTTGGGTATGAACTGTACGTCACTGTTCCGACTTAAGTACAAATTCAACTTAAAGACAGACTTGGGAATGGAAATCGTTCATAAAGCTGGGGGCTGCCTGTACCTCAAATCAGTGAATGTCAGACTGCATTTATAATTGCAATTTTGAAGGATTCTATGAGCAAAATACTGAACAACGCAGGAAGCATCAAAAGAAGATGGAAGGAATACATGGAGTCACCGTACCAAAAAGAAATGGTCGACATTCAGCCATTTCAGGAGGTAGCATATGATCAAGAAACGAAGGTATTGAATCAGGAAGTCCAAGCTGCACGGAAGGCACTGGTGAAAAGCACGGCTCCAGGAACTGATGGAACGCCAGCTGAGATGTTCCAACAAACACATGCCACGCTGGGAGTGCTCCCTCGTCTATGCCGAGAAGTTTGGAAGAAGCTACCTGGCCAGCCAACTGGAAGAGATCCATATTTGTGCCTGTTCCAAAGAAAGGTGATCCAACGGATGTGGAAATTATTAACCATATCATTAATATCATACACAAGTAAAATTTTGCTAAAGGTGATTCAGAAGTGGCTGCAGCAGTACATCAACCAGAAATTCAAGCTGTATTCAGAAGAGAACGTGGAATGAGGGATGTCATTGCTGATGTCAGATGGATCTTGGCTGAAAGCAGAGAATACCAGAAAGATGTTTACCTCTATTTTATTGACTGCGCAAAAGAATTTGACTGTTCAGATCATAAAAAATTATAGATAACATTGCGAAGAACAGGATTTCCAAAACATCTAATTGTGCCTGTGAGGAACCAGTACATACACCAAAAGGCAGTTGTTTGAACAGAACAAGGGGGTACTGCGTGGTTTAAAGTCAGGAAAGGTGCGCATCAGGGTTTTACTCTTTCGCATACTTACTCAGTCTGTATGCTGAGCAAATAATCCGAGAAGCTGGACTATATGAAGAAGAATGTGGCATCAGGATTGGTAGAAGACTCATTTACAGCCTGCAATATGCAGATGACACAACCTTGCTTGCCGAAAGTGAAGAGGACTTGCAGCACTTACTGATGAAAATCAACGACTGCAGTCTTCAGTATGGATTACACCTCAACATAAAACAAAAATCCTCACAACTGGACCAATAAGCAACATCATGATAAATGGAGAAAAAAACTGACGTCAAGGATTTCATTTTACTTGGATCCGCAAGCAATGCTCATGGAAGCAGCAGTCAAGAAATCAAAAGATGCATTACATTGGGCAAATCTGCTGCAGAAGACCTCTTTAAAGTGTTTAAAAGCAAAGATATCACTTTAAAGGACTAAGGTGCACCTGCCCCAAGCCATGATATTTTCAATGGCCTCATTTGCATGTGAATACTGTACAGTGAATAAGGAAAACCAAAGGAATATTGATGCCTTTGAATTACGGTGTTGGTGAAGAATATTGAATATATTGTGGACTGCCAGAAGAAAGAACAAATCTGTCTTGGAAGAAGTACAGCCAAAGTGCTCCTTGGAATTGAAGATGGCGAGACGTCATCTCGCGTACTTTGGACACGTTATCAGGAGGGACCAGTCCCTGGAGAAGGACATCATGCTTGGTAAGGTAGAGGGTCAGTGAAAAAGAAGATGACCCCGGATGAGATGGATTGACGCAGTGGCTACAGTAATGGGCTCAAACGTAACGACAATTGTGAGGATGGTGCAAGACCGGGCAGTGTTTCATTCTGTTACATGTAGGGTCACTGTGAGTTGGAACTGGCTTGGCGGCACCTAACACCACCACCACCGTTTGTTTTTCCGTGTTGTAGGCACAGTTTGAAATGTTTTAGCTCCATCTTCCCTAATGCTCCTCAGTTTTCTAACCTAGGCCCTTTAATTCCTGTTTTCTAAACGTGACTGATGATCAGAGAAGTATGTTGCCCAGTGTCAAAAAACCAGTAAGTTATGAGGCCAGGTTTCACACCAGGTCTGTTTAGTTCATACTCTGTCTTCGTTATACCACACTGCTGCTGCTACTGAAATATATGTTATTTTATTTTAATAAAGCCTATTAGCAGCTAAACGGGATTCTAGGCCTAGGAAGTGTGTGTTGTGCTCCACAGATCAGCGAGTTCCTGTCACAATCCACTGACTCTAACAGAAGTTGTGTGCTTTCGCAGATGTTACTGGGGTTTCCACAGTCACTTCAGCAGAGAAGCAGAGCACTTATACCACACCCTGGAGTCCTCCTACCAGAAGGCCCTTCAGTCCCATTTGAAGAACTCGGACAGCATAGTGTCTCTGCCTCAGTCAGATCGCTCATCTTCCAGCTCACAAGAGAGTCTGAAGTAAGGAACTCAGCTCTGCTTTTCATCGGTGTGAGATCTTTAAGAATAAAATGCGTGGGATGTTGTGAGTCCCCTGAAACCTTTCCTTCAGGTAGAGTCTGCTGCTAGGTCAGAGTGCCGTGGTGAACGGGAGGAAGTGGGAGGCCTTGGTCTCTGCCGGAAGTGTTTCGGTGAAATTTACGTGGCAGTCCTAGCCTGCAGTTTTAAAGTAAGGAGAATGAATTACAGAGTAGTGTGAATTACACAGAGGAACACTTCAACGAGTCTTACAAGAGATGGTGAGAGAACTTGCAGATAATGTTTGGAATGGGAGGGCATTCAAAACCCGGGTCTTAGTCCATTAGTGGGGTCCCTGGGTGCTACAGACGGTTAAGCATTTGGCTGCTGTCCCAAAGGTTGGTTGTTTGAGTCCACCCAGAGGCACGTTGGAAGAAAGGCTTGGCAGTTTACTTCTGAAAAACCAGCCATTGAAAACCCTATGGTGCACAGTTTCACTCCGACACACAGGGTCGCCACGCGTCCAAATTGACTCCCAGGCAGCTGACTTGGATTTTTTGTTTAAAGTGTTATCACCTTCTCCCTGTATTTCTAACAGCTGTCTCTAGTTTTGACTTCTCCATGTGTGAAAGACAGCCCAAAATATTACGCTAAAGCTTGCCCGAAATTGGGAGTTTATAGGACTGTGGTCCAAATCCTCTAAAAAAGTCAATAAACTTTAGAATAATTCTTCATTGTCATAACTTCCTGTTGTACTGTGTAGTTGTGTTAATGCAGATAAAGTGCACAATTGATAATAAACAGTGTATACTTTTATCTTCAGCCGGCCCCTCACTGCAAAAAGAAGTCCTACTGGAAGTACCACATCTAGAGGTAAGCTGAACAGCTGCGGGGAAGGCAGTCCACGGAGGGCCCTGTTCTTACCTTCAGGTGGTGCTGTGCGCGGAAGCCTGCGTAGCTGCTCTCAGGCTGTTTCCGGGTTTGGAAACGGTGTGCTCTGCTCTGTGTTCTGACTGTCCTGGGCAGAGCTCCACGTTTCCAGAGGCCCCGGTGCAGCTGAGGAGACCCTGTCAGCATGACTTACGCGGGCAGAGGTTAAGCTCCGTGACCTTGGTAACCCACCTCCCTCCAGCACATTGTTACTGGCACAAACAGTGCTGCCCGTTTGCTCTCATGGCTGGGTGGGAGGTGGAGATGCTCGTGATGAGTCACAGCAGCAGCAGCTGAGTGGCTGTTAGAGGTGGGAGAGGGGTACGTTTTCCTGGTTCCTCCTGAAAGGGGGGCTTCTGGGTAAGCGTGACCTTGATGTTTATGCCGCAGCCTGAGGACACTGGCCAGATGCGGAGGTTTTTGCATTATTTTACTTTTTGTATTAACCAGAAATATGGTCCATTTTGGGGGAGGTTAATAGTCTTTGATTACAAGAGAACAAATGTCATAAGTATATAGTTGAGATCACTTTTTAATTTCCTTTAGCTTTTTGGCTGAACTCTATCTTCAGTGATGAGGAGAAGGTGTCGGTCACTGCTGTGTGGTTAGATATTTGTTAAAACTGAATATTTCCTTTCAAGAAAGCAAAGTAACAGCACGTTTTAACAGTAAATATTTAAAATTCCAATATCGTCCTTCCTAACATTCTGTCCTTCCTTACCAAAGCTTCGACAGTTAGTACCAAATCTGTGTCAACAACCGGGTCCCTGCAGCGCTCTCGAAGTGATATTGATGTGAACGCAGCGGCCAGTGCCAAGTCCAAGGTCTCCTCCTCGGGCGTCACGCCTTTCAGCTCCGCAGCGGCTTTGCCTCCAGGGTCATACGCATCCTTAGGTAACTTTACCCCCCCTCCCCACTTCCGCTGTTTGAGGGACACCCACCGCTACTTCATTGTGTTGCTTATTTAGCAAATTACAGAAACCCTAACTGAGACATTTTCGCTGTCACAGGGCGGGATATTTCAGTAGAGTAACTTCCTGTGCTCACTGCTGGTTAACGGCCACCTCTTTTTGCGTGTCTCCTTTCTCTGGAGCATCGTCCTTCTCAGTGAGGAGGGAGCACACTCATGCTCATAAAGCATGTGGACTGAGCACTTCCTTCCCCTGGTGTCACCCGCTCCGTCACGGCCAGCCTGCTCCCCATGGGCCGAAGCTCGGCTTTCCCTCTTCCTGGCCCTGGTGGGAGCGAGCCTGTAGGTTGACCAGAGAGCCATGGTAGCAGTTCCTCAGTTTAGGGTGGGACTCTAAAGGAATGTGATGGACTTATTATCCAACATACCTGTACAAAGAGTGCTCTCCTCCCGTGTGTCACCATGTAAGGGTCATGCCCTCGCTCGAATGATTGTCCCTCCAGTTCTTTAAAAATTATTGTGAGACCCTCTTCCAAAAGAATTAATACCTGACATAGTAGTGGGTCTGTTACTCATCTTTTCCAGCAAACACTGAACACCTACTACGTTAAGGCTGGTTTTAGTTCAGTTCATTTTATTTTTGAAAGACCCAAGTTGTTGTTCAAAACCAAAATAAGGGGATTTAGCTAGATGGTTCTGTTTTGGATTTTAAGGAAATGAATACAGTTTAAACTTTTTGAAACCTAGTTGCTTAGGTGGTTTACAAACTAATTCCAAAGTTAGTTCTAAAACTAAAGTTCTGAAGATGTTTTGAGCTTTGGAAGCACAGTTAAGAGAACACTGAGAGGACGCTTTTGGGTCTCCTGTATATTAGTTTTGTGACCTTGACCTTGACCTTGACCTGGCCATAGAATCCTTGAGTCTGTGTTTCCTACCCATAAGTTACTGGTAACAGTAGCCACCTAACTCAGATTTGTCACGTGGATCAATGAAATTATATAAAGGCCTTTGGTAACGTGTCGTTATGTAAGGTTAAAGAAGTATGATTATTTTAGGAACTTTATTAATTGGAAGGTATGTATTCTGGAACGTTTGTCAACACAAACCAGTCTTGTTTCTCTCTGGGAATGCTGCATTCATACATACATTTCAGTTTGGAAGAAACTCGATAAGAACTCTCCTTTTCCACTGGCTAACTATTACAACATTAGGTAGAAATGTTTATATTATGTTGACATGTAATCATTATATTAGAAATAATGACTCTACTCTCCTGTAGTGAATCAGTTCTGTTAATTTTAGCCCGATTTTTACGTACTTACCTGTGTTTCAGCACATGGGTTCCACCTTTGGTATTTGTAATTGGTGTTTGTTTCATTGCTTGGAAACTTGGGTAAAAACCATCTTTTAGAGTACCTAAGTAACGTTTGTTTTTCTGTGAGTATTTAGACTATTTCAGTTTGACCGTGTAGACTCCCCCAGTGCTAGTCAAAGTACTCAGGTCTTTTAGTCTGATGATATAGAACTGACCCATTAGAGGCACTGATAATACATTCCAGCTCAGTGTTACCTCTTTGATAACGAGTCCAGAGAGAATATTCTGATTCTCTTACCTTTTCCTAAGAATTATACCCCTGCTTTCCTTATTACGTTAAAATACATGCGCACACGCGCACACACATACAACGCCTGAAATACAACGTACTCCTGCTGGGAATCGGTTAGTTCCTACTGAGTGTGACACATTTGCAGCGGTGCATTCTACATTTGTGCAAAAGTGTAGCATTAAAGCTGATGATCCTTTTCCAAACTTCTAGAGTCCAGACACATGAGGGAAGACATGGAATACGTAGGCCTTGACTCAGGTACCGTGCTCAACAGCTTTGGCTGCTAGATGTGTAGTGGGGATAGGCGACTGCTAGAGCCGGCTTCGCTGAGCTTCTCTCCCCTCTGCCCGATGGGTGACTCCGTAGTGTTTTCAGCTTTAGTTTTTCTCCCTCTATTCTGCTAGTACTTAATGCTGAGGAAAAGGAACTCTTAGGAGGAGGAGGATTGGCCAAAAAAAAAGACCATCCCTCCTTCAGGTGTGGCACTGCTGTGGATCCTCTTTGTTATTTGTGTTCCAAAGCCAGAATCATATGCTGCCAAGCCAGCTTCATCGTAAAGCGCACTGACATGCTTCAGACTCGGCTTTGCTGTTGAACTTGTTTTCCTTTTAATTTTATTTTAAACTGTACTTTTGCTTGTTTAGTAGCTAATAACATTCTGCTTTTTTATTTTTTGATGTTACTAACTATTCCCTGTTGTCCCTTCCCTTGTTTTTTAATTTGCTTAAAGATGGTACTGCCACTAAAGCCGAGGGTAAGCGGTGTGTTTCTGTGACTGAGGTGTGTCTCCCTCCCACTGCTCCTCTGTCCCACCCAGTGTTGCCTGGTGCCCAGTGTCCTCACCGCGATCCCTGCATGAGGTGTTGCACGCCTTCCCCTGCCCTCACTTCCCGCCATCTCCACTCGGCTTTGCCCCCGCTCAGTTCTCTTCCCTCTGTCGTTCAGTTGTGTTGTTGTGAGTCGGGCACCTGAGTACGCCGGGGCCTCCGTTTTCATGCTGAGTCCACGGGGGTAGGAGCATGAACGTGACCCTCTGTGCTTCTGTCCTCACGGCCTGCTTGTCTGGCGTTTATGACACTGGGTCCCCTGGTAGCCTTTTGTTTTTCTTTTCTTCTCCTTGCTTTTACATTTTTGTGGCCTCTCAGGATTTGCCTTTCCTTTTTTAAAATAAATTTCAGTGTCAATTACTCAGGTAAAAGCTGCTAAAAGTGTTTTGCCACATAATTTAAATAAATTATTTAAAATACTTCTCTCTCCTATAAATGCGACTGAATTGTATGATAGCATTTATTATCTGTATCGCTGGCACATGCCCCGTTCATCTGCTCATCACCCACGTATTAAACGCCTTCTGTGTTCCATGTTCTGTACTGCACTCTGCAGAGAACGTGGCGGGAGAAATAGGTGTCTCCAGACCTGCTTTGTTGTCTTTTTATTCCATTCGCAAGAAGCTTTTCCTAAGCCTGCATTACCTTTTAGACGTAACTATTCCAGTCTCTGCAGGTTTTTGATTAGCACATGCTAGGAAAGATCATCCCTTTCCAGAGTTGATGGATAGGAAGCATAATAATGCTTCGAATAATTAAAGTTTTGAGGAGCTTTGCTTGTCTGTTTTAAGGTGATAGTTTAGACCCGCCAGCCTGTCCAGATAACAATTTAATAACTACGAACAGTTAGTTCATTTTCGTACGTTACTTAGCCACCCTAAAAGGCTGGCCTTCAAAGCGGACTGGGTTTTCTCTTGATGTGTGCACTTCACAGTTCTTTTAATCCATATGTCTCTTCTTAAGATATTCATAAAGAAAAAAATAAGAATGGAATCTTTTTTTAGATTAATGTAATCCTGAGAACAGTGTTTCTCAAACTTACCCCATAATAAGAATCACCTGGATGGTTTGGGGGGCAGGGGATAGATTCCTGAGTCCTTCCCCTGAAGATTTCTGGTGAAATACGTACGTTAGGAGCCAGGGAATCTGCATTTTTAAGCAGCCCCATTGCTGATTCTTAGGGTTGGCAAGTTTGTGAAACAAAGCGCCAGATGGAAAGATGGAGAAGAAGCCTAGGTGCCTAACAAGGACCCCGTTGGCGAGGGCAGAAGACTGAGGTTAGGAATAATCCTGGAGCTGGTTGTGGTTTTCTTCGTTTGTTTCATAGAGTAATTTTGTAGTTCTCCTGCCCTAAGAAATGATCCTAAGTATGTCCTCAGCCTAGTTGGAAGGGAAGTGGAAGGGTGGAATAGGGTAATAGAGATAAAATGGAAAGTGACGACATTAAGTGGGAAATTGTTACTTTCTAGAATGTCCTGATTCCATAGACCTGTGTAACAGAATTGAGATCAGCCTGTTATTCTTTCCAGCACTAGGAATTTTTAACTTTTTTTTTCCTTTACTAGTTGCACGGTCCTGAACAAGGTCAGAAGGTTGTACTCTCAGTTTTGTGCAAGAGACTAAGAAAAAGGGACGTGGAAGTTTCTTACTAGTTCTCCTTCATATAGGAGAAATGAGGGAATGATAATTAAATATTTGGGCCCTTAGACAGAGCTGAGCACCATACAAAAGAGAACCTTCTGACAGGGAACAGAGTGAGTCTCAGTCTTTGTGTGCAGGGGCTGGGGATGCCGTCTCAGAACGGGCCAGTCGCAGCCTCTTGCCATTAAGAGAGAAAGGAGAGATGTCCCTGGTAGACTTGTCAGTTCTAACGCTTCTAGGATGTCAATGTCACGTTTATGCTTGTTTTAGCAGTGAAGCCTAGAGAGTAATGAGCTTTAAAAAGCCACAGATAGTTATAGAAAAAGGCCACGGTAAACTTCCCTTAGTGCCTTGTCATACGTATTTTTGGAATCCTTATGGGCCTTTTTTCATTTGTTAATAAAGCTTTGCTAAATATTTTACTATCTAGCTGCTGAAACAAGAAGAGACACTCACTTTCATCATTAATGAGGCAAAGGTACAATTTTTGAATCAGTGGTTGGAAGCTCTAAACCCAAAAATCTAGGCAATCCATTTGAATTCTGGAAGCTACCTGATTATAGTAATCAAGAAAAAGTATATATTTTTAAAGGGTTATTTATTGTACACGTCCAGGAACCCTTCTAATATTTATGACTAATCAGAAAAAAAAAATTTGTAAAGAACTAAAAACTCAACCTTTGGATAAAAGTTTATTTCCAGGTTATCTTTCAGCATGTCATATTTGGTAATTTTGGGATTTGGAAGAAGAAGACATTCATTTTATCAGTTTTGTAGCTCATGAGAAAATTTTTCATTTGATGTTGACATTATCTGGCAAATTAGCATACTCTCAATCTAATACTTTTTTTTTAGAGCTAAAATAAATAGTAAAAACATTATTAATGTATTTTTTCCTCAAAAATAATTTTAATGAAAAGTTAAAATGCTTGAATGCCCCATGGATACTGACAACTCATTGATAGTTTCAGAGAATAGATAACCATATGTTATTAAAAGTTAATCAGAGTTTATACTACCTTAACTGTTGGTGATTTTAAGTAAGATCATGCAGAAAAAACTATGTAGGCTTGTTGGCTCATGAGGAAAAAAAAAAAACTTAGATTTTAGTTTAGCTTTATGGGAAGCAGAACATTTGGCATTGCTATATATTTATCCAAGAACTGAGAATTTTAAGAAATTAGCCTTTATACAAAATGAAAAAAATACATGTCTGTAAATCAAGGTAAAAGTGTGTTAAGCTTCTTATGCTTTTAACTTTAAAAAAAATATGATGAAAATTATTCTTTTCAGGAGATAGTTGTTGGTAGCAAAATTTACAAGTAATTAGTCTCACAAATTTCAGTTGTGTTGAAAGTGTCGCATGTGAGTAGAGGCTGGTCTAATAGTGCCCAAGCAGTGAGACATAAAACAGGTATATGTCAAAATGTCCCAGTGTCATGAGAGTTGATGGTTATTTAGGAGACCTTTTTTTTTTTATTTTTATTTTTATTGTACTTCAGGTAGAGGCTTACAGAAGAAATAGTTTCTCATGAAACAGAAGTACACATGTTGTTTTATGACATTGGTTAACAACCCAACATATCAACCCTCTAACTTCTCAAACTTTTTTTTTTTTTTTTTTTTGTGAAAATACACATAGCCAAAGATACACCATTTAAAAAATTTCTGCATGCATAGTTCAGTGACATCGACTACGCTCTTCCAATTGTGCTGCTATTCTCACTTAAGATGAAGGCTTACAGGACAAAATAGTTTCTCATTTAACAGTTACTACACGTTGCCCTATGACAATGGTTAACAATGTCACAACACATCAACAATATCCTTACTCAACCTTGGGTTCCCTATCACCAGCTTTTTCTCGTGTTTTAGGTGAAAGTTTACACAGCAAATTAGGTTCCCATGTACCAGTTTTCATACCGATTTTTCCGCACCATCGGTTACAGCGTTCACAATGTGTCAACGTTCTCCTTGTGTCCATTCTGTTGGTTCTGTTTCCATTTTCTAGCTTCCCTTTCCCTCCTTGCCTTCTCGTCTTTGTTTTGGGGTAAATGTTGACTGTTTGGTCTCGTATAGTTGATGGTTTAAGGGAGCACATTCGTCACAGGTGATGTTGTTTATTTGACAAGCCAATCTATTATTTGGCTGAAAGGTGACCTCCAGAATACTTAAGAGACCTTTTAATTTTTCTAATCTGTAAGTTGGGAATTTGCTGACAAATTTTTGAAACAGGACAATAAAAACCTTAGTGATATGAGAGCATCTAGTGGTCCCCATGTGTTTTCTCTTTAAGGGGAAAAAAATGACAATTTGACATTTAATTGACATAGGCTAAACTGCACTTGGAGCCCTGGTGGCGCAGTGGTTCAGAGGTCAGACCTATAACCAAGAGAGGTTGGCAGTTTGAATCCACCAGCCGCTCCTTGGAAACCCCATGGGCAGTTCTACTCTGTACTTACAGGGTCGCTGTGAGTCGGAACCGACTCGACAGCAGTGTTTTTTTGGTGGTTGTTGTTTTAAACTAAAGTTGGGAAACCATGCTTGCAAATTAAACCTGGTGCTCAGGTGTAATTAGCTGCTCTGGGGGCTTTTCCAGAGTAATGGCAAGGTGTTTGGGAAAAAATCTTCAGCAGCACCACTAAAAAGCCATGTGATGTGACTCTTGTTTCCTTGTTCCATGGTGACTTGGTGCTCCTGTCAGTTGTGTGCTTCCCTGGGTTCTGCTTTCCTCTGTTTAGGTTGCTTGGCTTGTTAGTCAATGCATTTCTTGTCCCTCCATCAGAATTTTTTTTTCCCTGGCTGACCTTTTTTTTTCCTTTCACGTCTGTCTTACTCTCGGTCTCTGCCACTTAACAGATCATATATAGAACCAGAGTAGCTTTTTACTGTTTATTACATTTATTCAGTAGACGTTGTTTTCCCTAAAAACCACGGAACATTTTATGTTATCTCCTTAAAACATATACGGATACATATAGTAACGTGGCCAAATCAACAGAATGAACAAAACTCTCCCTGTGAGATTTATCTGAGTAAAAACAACAGAAACGCTTTAAACCGCACAGCTGAGTTCCCAAGAAAGTAAGGGAAGTTTAAAACTTAGGAAGGATTAAAAAAAGAAACTGCAGTGCTGAGCTTGACTGATTTTTAAGACTCCTCTGATGACTTGGGTATTAATGTCTGCCTATAGAACCCTGGAGCCCTGGCGGCCCGGTGCTTAAGAGCTCGGCTGCTAACCAGAAGTGACTCTAATATTCAAAATACTGTAACTCTGAAGGCAGGTATTATCATGATCATTTACAGAGGAGAATACTAAGTCAGAGAGATTTAGGAACTACTAGCTTTTGGTCAAGGAGCCCTGGTGGCCCGGTGGTTAAGAGCTCGGCTGCTAACCAGAAGTGACTCTACTATTCAAAATAGTATAACTCTGAAGGCAAGTATTATCATGATCATTTACAGAGGAGAATACTAAGTCAAAGAGATTTAGGAACTACTAGCTTTTGGTCAAGGAGCCGTGGTGGCACAGTGGTTAAGAGCTTGGCTGCTAACCAAAAAGACTGGCAGTTCGAATCTACCAGCCGCTCCTTGGAAACCCCACAGGGCAGTTCTGTTCTGTCCTATAGGGTCACTGTGAGTCGGAATCGACCCAACGGCAATGGGTTTTCAGAGCCCTGGTGGCGCAGTGGTTAAAGCACTTGGCTGTTAGCCAGGAGGGTGGCGGCTCAAACCCACCAGCCACTCTGCAGGAAAAAGAAGTGGCAATCTACTTCTATAAAGATTTACAGCCTTGGAAACCCTCTAGGGTAGTTCTACTCTGTCCTTTAGGGTCGCTATACGTTGAAATCGACTCGACAGCAGTGGGTTTGGTTTATAGAGCAGGCCGAAAATAAGACCTTGAGCTCATACGAAGTGAAAAGTTAAGAGTTGGCATGAAGCCAACGTTGTCAGGGGCCATATATCCTTGAAAATAGGACTAATGGGGAAAAAAAGTCTTTGTAATCTTAAAAATGAGATGAGGACACATTTGTCTTGGCTTTGTTCTGGGCAGAGAAAGAAAACAACCTCCCCTAATAATTTGTAACTAAGCTTTAGTCTCACACAAATAGTGTTTTAAATTTACACTGCCTGTGGTATCTAGGAAATCCCAAGCTGAAGAATTAAAGTGGTCTGGATTTGTAGTCCTCAAGGGCACCCGGCAACAGCAAACCCTGGACTTCTTCAGAGGAAGCCACTCTCAATCTGCTTCCTCAGGATTCCCACAGATTAAAATCTGCCAAATATGAGCTCATAGTCCAAAATTACATCATCATGAATGAGAATTGGCAGGAGAAAAAACATAGAAGTGATACCTTAAGGGCTTAAGACATTGATATGGTCAGTTATGGGATATAAAATAATATGTTTAAAAGAAATAAGGAACTTCCGATTTTAGCAGCATATAGAATTTGATTGGCTGAATGATCCTCTCAATTGAGAACACATTACTGATCTGAAATAGAATCAGTGAACCTACAGGTCTCAAAATCTAAACACAAGTAGGAACCGTAGTAGGTGAAGACCAGAACCAGCTTTCACCCTGAGGTTTTTGGCTGAACCCTAGAGACCGTGGTATACTCAGATGACTGTCCAGGGCACAAGGGACAGGAGATCAAACCCAGACCCACAAGACCTACATCATCATTGGTGAACGAAAGTTAAACTTACTAGTTTAATTTTGGCTGAAGAGGACAATGGTGAAATTTGTCTCAACTTTGGTACTGGGTGGAACGGGGAAATAATCTCCCCTGAGAATTTGCAGCAATAAACTCGGCTTTCACGAAAGCTTTTGGTTAAAATTTATGCCACCTTTGTGGTCTGGAAATCCCAAGTAGATGAACGAATTTAAAGTGGTTGTGGATTGCTTACAGCCACAGGACGATAGCAGAAGCAAATATAGACTCTTTCTGGAAGAATTCAGCTTTAGTCCAGATCTTAGAGAATTCCTATAGATAAAGCTTCAAGAAAACTGATCATTTCACCATCAAAATCACAAAACACGGAAGGAAATAAGGCATTGTGAGTGAAAAACAGCAGAAACAACGAGCATCAGAATGAGACCTGTGAACACTTCAAATACTAGAATAATTACAAAGAAAATATAAAATAATCATGCTTTAGAAGTGAAATTTTGGAAAGGTAAGCAGTGGGGTAAGAGACTATAAGGAATGACCGAGTAGATTTTGGAAAAAAAAAAAAGGATCTTCTAGAAATGAAAATACAGTAAGCTATTAAAATTGAAAATTCAGCAGGTAGTTGAATTGCAGATTAGATGTAGCTGAAGACAAATTCATGAATTTAAGACAGTTATGAAGAAATTATCCAGAATACTGTACAGAAAGGTAGAGTTGGAATATATACAAGATGTTATGCTACCTGGAAGATAGTGAAGAAATTTAACATCTAACTGGAGTAGAAGAGAAAAATTAATGAAATAGGAAATAATGATTAGGGAGGATTAAGAAATATAAAATTTGATTCCTTGAAAATACTCATAGGCAAACTTTGGAAAGGTCAGTTGAAATAGAGAAAAGATACAAATAAGCTATTAGGAATGATAAGGTAGACAGAGCACAGTAGAGCTTTAAAAAGAAAGAGGGAACCATGACAACTTTGTTAACAATTTTAAATACAAATTGTTCAAATGTGTAGAAGATTATTAGTCACCAAAATGGACTGAAGAAGAAAGGAAAAGCTTGAGTACTTAGTTTTGAATCAGTACTTAAAACTCCACCACCCAAAAGTAATTATTAAGATAGAAAATATACCAAAAAACTCCCTTCCAGGTTCAGGTGGTTACGTAAATTATATCAAGCATCGAATAATTCCAATCTTACATGAACTCAGGGACTTGGAAAAAGAGGGGATACGTCTCCCACTAGTGTTGTGAGGCTGATGTAACCTCAGTATCAGAATCAGATAAGGTACAATGCAGACATCCTTGTGTGTGTGTGTGTGTGTGTGTGTGTGAGAGAGAGAGAGAGAGAGTGTGTGTGTGTGTGTGTGTGTGTGAGTGAGTGAGTGTGTGAGTGTGTGTGTGAGTGTGTGTATGGGTGTGTGTGTGTGTGTGTGTGTGAGAGATGACCACGTGGTTTATCCCAAGAATGCAAGGATGGTTTAATATTTTAAAAGTTTATGGATGTAGCTCAGCACGTTAATAGATTGAAGGAGAAAAACCCTCTTAAAAGATGCAAAGTATCTAAAAATTTAGCAAGCATTTATGACAAAAACGCTTAGCAACTAGGAATAGAAATGAATTTTCTTAACCTATTGAGATACCATACTTACTGTGAAATTCCAGAAGATTTTTTTTTTTATATAAATGTAGCCTGGACAAGGATGCCTACCCTCACTGCTTTTTAAAATTCTTTCGTAGCCTATTTCATAATAAATTTAAAGAAAGAAAGTAAATGGAGTTGTTTCTTCCCATGTTCATGTTACCTGCTTGGCTGCCTAGGAGAGCGGTGGGCCCTCATTCATAGGCCAGCCAGGTAGGCACAGGTGGGGGAAGGTAATTAATCCCCCATTTCTGTGTTTCCTCATTTGTAAAATGGGATAATTAATTCATAATATTGTTGCGAAGGAGCCCTGGTGGTGCAGTGGTTAGATTAGTTTCGGTTCTAGAATTTGTACACTAATCTTTCCTTC
Organism: Trichechus manatus latirostris; assembly: GCF_000243295.1. NCBI lineage: Eukaryota > Metazoa > Chordata > Mammalia > Sirenia > Trichechidae > Trichechus > Trichechus manatus. Next base: position 1,783,438 of record NW_004444139.1, on the reverse strand, counting down.
AACTAGTATAAAAGCCATTGAGCCTTTCTAGCTTTAGTTTTTTTAATAATTTATTTTTGTTGTTGTTGAGAATATACACAGCAGAACAGACACCAGTTCAGCACTTTCTACGTGTACGGTTCAGTGATACCGGTTTGAATTGTGCAACCACTCCCGCCCTCCATTTCTGAGCTGTTTTTAATTGCTGTGCTTTCTTTTCTCGCTCCTTACCTCTCCTTTCAAGCCTTAGGGTCTGTTTCTCTGCATTACTTTTCTCCAAACTTTCTCAGATGATGGGGCAGAAGTGATGCTGAACAATATAAAACAGCAATAGGAATTCAAATTGGTTCATTTTTCCCCATCAGATTGTGATTTTCATTGAGTATATGGCAGAAGAGGCATTTTATGCCCCCGCTGACACCAAAGAAGCCCTGTATTTAAAAAACAACTTTTGAGCCCTCATCATATTGTTCTGATAAACAGTGATCTCGTATTTCTGAATTCATTTTTATTTTAATAGTGTTACAGTAGGGATAACAGATAGCTTTATTTGTAATGGTAAATTCTTTTTATAAAGGCCTGCAACACTGAATTTGTTTTAGGTCAGCGTTTCTCCTGGGTACTCATAATGTCAGGCCTTTTACTTCATCTTTATAGCTGAGGAACTTGACATACGTGCTCTAAAACGGAAGCTGAATGCTCCATCCCCAAACACTTTTCTTCAGGTAGCCGTAGCTTTTGTTGACTGCTGAGTTAAGAAGGTTTTATTGGGTCTACTTTTTTTTATAGTATATTTAAAATAACAGCTAATACTTTTCTGTCTTTGGAAATAACAGATTTGTAAACAATAAAAAACAGGAAGAATCTAATCTGAAAATAACTGTGGAGAAATTCCTCCAAACACAGCCTGTCACAACAGGGTATCCCAGGTGTCACAGCATCTGAAAATACAGCATGCTGAAATAACTGAGCCATAAGGGCTGTCACACTCGTCTGCAGAAGGTGTGTGAGCAGGAAGTGGCAGGACCCCCGTGGCTGATGCTCACCGAGAAGTTCGTGCCCCACCGTGCAGTTGGCCTGGTCACTGCCCACGGTGTGGAGTCTTTTCTCAAGGGACACGCATTTTGAAAATGTCATGGAAACTCTGTTTGCTGTGTCCTCCAGGTCGGATCCGCACAAGACGGCAAAGCTCTGGGAGCGCCACCAGCGTCGCCTCTACGCCTTCCGACAGTCGGGGCCGCAGCCGTGCTAAAGTGGTTTCCCAGTCCCAGCGTAAGAAGTGAATTTATGCTCTGTTATCGTGTTTATTCCACAGACCTTTCTGTAGTTGGAACATTTACAGGATCACCCTTAGGATTATTTTCTAAAGCATTTATGTACGTATTACACATGACATCAGAGGAAAAACACATTTTATGGCTCTGAGATAATGTGAGTAATCTTGATGTTTGCTGGATAAGCTTAGAACATGGAATGGTCCATGTTGTCTTACTTATCTAGTGCTTCTATAACAGAAATACCACAGGCGGATGGCTCTAACAAACAGAAATTTATTTTTTTACACATTAGTAGGCCAAAGTGTAGCCCCCCCAGACACCCGGCACGATTCAGTCCATATATAACACATGCCCACGTGGATCTTTTTTTCAGGTGATCTTAATTTTGTATCATTAAGCATTAAACATGAAAACAGAGTTTCTCTACCTGTCCTCAAGCCTAAATTGAAACGTATCTGGAATATGACTCATGCTTCTCTGGTTAGGAATCCTTGTGGTGTACCTTAAGAGCAGTACCGAGGAGCTAACTATTCAGGTCGCTGTTTCCCGTGGTAGTCAGTGGACGCGTTTAAAGCCCTCCCGTCTTAACCCTCTGTCCTAACATTGGCCGCCTGCTCCTCCTTTCTCACCAATGTGGGCTTCTGCTTTTCCCAGCTGCCTTCACTTCCATTATTGATTGTCTGTGTATGTTAAGTCAGTGGAATCGTTTCTTAGCCTCAGCCCTGAGACCAGCCATAGCTGGAATGAATTTATTTTTAATTACTCTTAGACTCCAACCCTGGTGTCTCACTTCCCAGTTACAGGAATCTGAGTATCCTGCCCCCTCTGCACATACAGTGGCGCTGGCTCAGAGCTCCTATGGGCAGTGGGGTGCTGTGGCTCAGAGCTCTCATGGGCAGGTGGGGTGCGGTGGCTCAGAGGTGTCGTGGGCAGGTGGGGTGCGGTGGCTCAGGTGTCGTGGGCAGGTGGGGTGCGGTGGCTCAGAGG
>NW_004444139.1:1719548-1780647 GCF_000243295.1 Trichechus manatus latirostris | reverse complement strand
TGGGGTGCGGTGGCTCAGAGCTGTCGTGGGCAGTGGGGTGCGGTGGCTCAGAGCTGTCGTGGGCAGTGGGGAGCGGTGGCTCAGAGGTGTCATGGGCAGTGGAGTGCGGTGGCTCAGAGCTGTCGTGGGCAGTGGGGTGCGGTGGAGGATGCCTTCCCTCCAGGGAGCTGCTCTGTCCCCTCAGGCTCCCCAGCACAGCACCGTCAGGCGATGCGTGCTCGCAGCCACATTTCCGATTTTCTCTTGGAGTGTGGAATGCCTTTCACCCCTTTGTGAAGTTACTTTTCATGTCCCTTTGAGAACTGTAGCCCTCGTCTTAAAAACGCTCATGTCGTTTCTGAAAAGGAAGGGGACGGTTGATCAGATTGCTGACTTGCATGGGGCTGCAGGATCTTTTTGTGGGGTGAGTTGCATCGTGTAGGGTAACGTACAGAAAACATGGGCTTTGGGTCAAGACAGATATGGGCCTGCGTCCTGGCCCTGGTGTGATATTGGGCAAGTGTTTTAGCTTTTCTGAGCCTTCATTTAGGGAGCGTTGGTGGCGCTGTGCGTAAAGCACTCGGCTGCTAACTGAAAGATGGCGGTTTGAACCCACCAGCCGTTCAACAGGAGAAGGATGTGGCGGTCTTCTTCTGTGAAGACTTACAGCCTTGGAAACCCTGTGGGGCAGTTCTGCTCTGTCCTGTAGGGTCGCTAGGAGTTGGAATCGACTGTACGGCAGTGGGTTTTTGGTTTGGGAGCCTTCGTTTAACCGTCTGTGAAATAGATGGTAGTAAACCCACCTCATAGGGATACCATGAGGATTTAATCAAAGCTGTGAGCCTGACATGTAATGGACGGTAAACTAAAGCAAGTTTACTGCCATAATCGCTTCAGATCTGGAGACTCCTGTTCTAGCTGAGGTGAACAACCTTCATGTTTCCTGCTTTATATCTAGGAGTGGGTTTATAGGATGAGGGATATAAGGCAGGAAGATTGGGCTTATTAAGACCAAGGAGCCTCTATTTCCTATAAAATGCCGCTGGGTTTTCACGCGAATCCAGTGTGCAGGTGTTGCCCAGAATCTACCTTGACAGCAGCACCCCAGCTCTGGTTGTCCTGTAGGATCCTGGTGACGCCATGAGCCCCAGAAATGATGAGCACTCTGGTCGTGACCTGGTAAATGTGAATCACAGCTTATTTCAAACAAAACGTGTTTAAGACTCGGGTGTAGGTCAGTAGAATCACACTGAGTGGAATAAAAGAACGCCTGACTCTACCTGTGCCGTGTTTGTTCCCTCCTTGGAGAGTGGGGTAGAGCGGTGTTCCCGTCTCTGTGGGCCACCTGTGTCTTGGCCTTGTCATCGGCCGGGTTCTCTGTCCCTCGCTGGCTTACGATGCGTTTCTCTCTTCATAGTGCAGGGTTACAAATCCATATGTTATCTCTGCTGAGGAGGTGGTGAAGGTTAAAGATTTTTTTTATGGTAGGGGTTGGGGGTGGTGATAAAACTTTAACTCTTCAAACTCATGGAAATAATGCACCTGGCCTTGGGGCTGCACTTACAAACCTCTTCATTTTTACTCTAGTCTCTGAATTCCCCCCCCGGGAAGGGAGACCACATCAGCAAATGATCATTAAGACCGGACCATAAGCTTAGGCATAGAAATGAAGTATTTTTTTAAATTATTTCGTTAGGGGGTAAATATGAACATATTTATATATATTACAAATGTGGATATACTAGAATTCATCATCCTGCTTTAATAGTAAATTTCAAAAATATTATTTTTAGGGCATATTTAACAGTGGGCATATTTCGAATATTTGAGAATTAAGGGCAGTCATAGGACATTGAGGTGGAAGCAGTTAATAACAGTGTTTCCAGTTCATTAATGCTTACTGAGCACTTACAGTGTGGTCAGCCCTATGTAAGCTGGCAGTGATACTTGGATGAGTAAGACTCGGCCATTTCCCTCAGGTTGCTCAGAGCTGGAGAGATGTTCTCCGGAGGGCGCTTGCCTTAGTCTTCCCTACATCTCTGCATCTCTTGAGCCTCGTGCTGGGCCTGGCACATTGTAGGCTCTTAATAAGTGTTCCTTGAACAGATCTGCAATCAATATAATGTAGTATGATAAGTATAAAATAAACATAAGTGCAAAAATAAAATAAGAAGAACCAGTCCTACGATACATGTTTTGTTAGCGTGTTTGTGAACAAAGACATTTGTGTTGTGTTGCATGCTGACCTCTGCATTGTCTTATTGTCTTTTAATCCGCTTTTTGCCTGTCCTTTGGTCTGCTCTCATAATCAAGGATCCAGATCTGCTAATCCTGCTGGTGGTAAGACATTCATTCCTCTTCTTGCTCTTTAGTTTGTTTGCAAACTCCCTCCTCCCAAGTCCCCGCACAGTATGAATTTCTTTTGTTATTATAAGCTTAGTTGATCTTTCTGCATTTTTTCTGTTTCAAATTCTAGAGTTTGAAATGGATTTTTTTCTCCATTTTGTTATGGTATAGCAAAATTAATAGGTTCTGAGGCACGTTCTTCATGGTAATGTGTATTAGTGGTTTTTACACTGAATTTCACTTTAAATTGTAGTAAAATCATTATAAAGTATTAGTTTTTGTGAGTAGTCACCTAAGTGATTGATTTGAATGATAGTAATTTTTCTGTATCTGTCTGTCTAATCTATCTATCATTTCCAGGTAAGTATTAATGGTTTTTCCTTTGAGTCATTCTGTTCTAGCACAGAAAAATGCATACTTTACATTTTAGGATATTGCCTCTCTACTTAGGGAGATCTGATCTACATTCTGGTTTATTGCTGTGATGCTTAAAGTTACTGTTTTCTCAATTTTTTTCCACAAGAAAATGGTTCTATAGTTATCTAACATCTTAGCCATTAATAAAAGTTACCAGCCATATCTTTTTGTTGTTTCATTTCTAATTTTATTGCATACTTCTCAGGGAGAGTACTCTGTGATTTCTGCTTTTGTAGATTTTTTTGAGATTTCCTTTGAGGTTTAGTACTGAGTCAGTTTTTATAATATTCATGTGAAATGTGCAAAGTATGTGTATTCTGTTTGTTAGGATATACACACGTGTGTGTATGTGTATTACACGTACATCTACTCCTCACTTATTGACTGTCCCGTTACCCGACATTTCACATTTACAACAATGGTAAAAAATCTATTATCTGACTATTTTGTGCATTAACGACATACATGTGGCAGTAACGAATGCTGAGGTGTGAGGCGAGAGTAACTAACGCTGGCTGTGATGGTTAAGGTTATGCGTCAGCTTGGCTGGGCCGTGATTCTCAGTGGGTTGGCACTTAGGTAATGATATAATTTGCTAGTTATGTAATGATGTAGTCATCCTCCATTTTGTGATCGGATTTGGTCATCCTCCGTTTTCACATAACAACCTGATCTTTGGAACCTAACGATGTCGATCAGTGAGGAGTGGGTGTATATGTAATTTTGACTGTTTGATCAGGCAGTTTCTGAGAGGTATATGAGTCTTTCGTTACTCATTAGTCTTTCTGAGAAAGTATATTGGTAATTATGGCTTTTTAATTTTCTCCCTATATTTTTAGCATTTTTTTATTTTAAAGCTTTGTTATTTGGAGCATAAAGATTCGTGATTATATGCTGTATTTTTACACAAATAATACATGCCTTCTACATTTGTTTGCCAACTGCATCCTGCCCCTGCAGTTTTTTTACATGCTGCTGTAAAAAAAATTAGTATAACATGCTTACGAAAATACCTCACAGGGAGAGGGAGCGATTTGCGAACAAATGTAAAAGGTATGTGTTATTTGCGTAAAAATACAGCATGTTCATGGAGAATTATTCTCTTATCAACATGAAATATACTTTGTCCTTTTAAAATGCTTTTGTATTTATTTTGTTTAAGGTATGTTTGTCTCTTATGAGAACGTATGATTGAGTTTTATCTCATGATTTTAAACAAGTCCAAAATCTCTGTTTCAGTAGATGAATTTAATCTAGCCACATTTATTGTGATTACTGATATGTTTGAGCTTATTTCTTATTTTGTGGTTTGTATTTACCATATTTCTAGGTCCTTTGCCCCTCCTGCCCCTTTTTCTTCCATTTGTGAGATTAATGAAATTTTTGGGGACCCATTTTCTCCATTTGATAGTTATATTTTTACTCTTCCAACAGTTACACTTAAAATTTTTTTGCCATATCAACTCTTTTATACAGTAAAAACAAAACACTAAATAAATATTGCTGTGGTTGTTTGTGGAGATTTACTGTAGATCAAGGAGGCTGCTACTGATACTCAGCTTGCCCTTTTGAGTCAGAAGCTTCTGTGTTTATTTGGGAGAACTCCGTCAGTAATTCTTCTGTGTATCAGTGATATTCTTTTATGTTCCCACATGTTTTTAAAATAAATACTACCATCAGTTAAAAGCTATTTTAGTATTTGATCTAAATTGTGTAAACTAGCTTCTGAAGTGATCGTTTATTCCATGATTTACATTTATTACTCATTTTTGTTCTGCTTGATTTTTAGCTGGCAGCCGGTCGAGTTCCCCAGGGAAATTGTTGGGAAGTGGTTACAGTGGACTTTCTGGGGGGTCCTCAAGAGGCCCACCTGTGACACCCTCCTCAGAAAAACGAAGCAAGATTCCTAGGAGTCAGGGATGTAGCCGAGAAACAAGTCCAAACCGAATAGGATTAGGTAAGGATTCTCAAAGACCTTGGAGTACTGTTACCAAGTTAGTCACAATTTTGATTGCATTCTAATGACTGTGTCTAATATAGAAAATAGAGATCTGTTGTTGAGCTGAATATGTTACTTTGCCTGTGTTAAAAAGACATTTCCATTTTTACTTTACATGGATTATAGCATGTTGAGGTTGGAATCAGAACTGGAAAAATATGTGGAATTTACTGTTCAAATCCATGCGAAGGAATTACATCATTGTAGGCTTTTGCATTTTATAATCAGTTGCAAAACATCAGAAATTGGGTAAATGGGCAGGGTTTTTTCCCTGACAATTAGAAGCAATGTTGCTTTTAATTTTCGATTCACTAATTAGCACTTAGTAGCATTAACCTGTGTAAATTTTCAAAATAATTTTGTAGGGTCCACATTTATTTTGATTTTGATCTTCCCTAACTTAATAAGTGACATTTATGGTCAAATGTGTATATTTGATCATATGTATGTGGTCAAATATATGTGTGTGTGTGTATGTATAGTTACTTTACTGTGTACATATAGTATTTACATATATTTACAAATATATATGTATTTACAGTTACTTTTGACAGACTGTTGAAACATGAAAGCTGGGAATAGTTGAATACCAAATATATAATATTTATTTGTGTGTTATAGGATTTAGTTGCTTTGTAATAGTATGTAGAATTATATGTATTACTCTCAGCATCTTAAAGATTTTTACTCTATTAAAATCTAATTCATATGCTTTTTTTTTTTTTTATAAAAGTGGGAAGTCTTTTGTACTATATTATGAAAAATCTAAGTTCATACTTTTCTTTATTACGTCCTTATCTGCTTTCTAAAGGTGAAAACCTATTAGTGTAAAATGAGAGTACTATTTTATTAGGTTCTGTTGGTTTATCTTCTTCATTCATTTATCTCCTCAACAAATTTTACTTGAATATTTACTTTGACATATCAGACGCTTTGTTAGGCGTTAGAGTTAGAAGATCAGTGAGAAAGATTTAGCTTCTGACTTCAAAAGAGCTTGTGTTCAGTTGGGGAGAGATGAAAATACAAGACCAATAGTATGTCGGGGTGCTCTGGGACCACAAGAAGGAGTGTCTCTAGGCTCCTTGCCCGCACCATCCCTCAGATTTCCTGCTAGAGGAGGCTTCCCAGAACAGGTTCTGTTCTAATGAAGTACAAAGTGGGATCAGCCAGGGTAGGCAGAGATGAGGGAAAGGTTTTCTGCATGTTCCGAAGCAGTCAGGTGCGAGGGAGCAGAATGCATTCTGGAGATCACAAGTGATTCATTGGGCTGCAGTAAAGCAAGTTTGTCAGATGGGAGTGGGGGAGAGAAATGGGGGCAGAGACTGGTCACATCCAGCTCAGGGAAGGAAGCCCGTGCTTTCCAGAGGCAGACTGTTGTAACAGCTCAGATGAGGAGTGACGAAGTCACCCTGAACGAGAAGAGGCAGGGCAGATATTTACAAAGTAGAAATGGAAAGGGTTTGCTTTGAAGTAACATTTCCAAAGCAAGTAAGAAATATAATCAAGCAGTGGTTTTGTTAACTGTTGATAAGCCTGCTTCTATTGGTATTGTGTGACATGGTCCCTGAGCCGGGTGTGAATGTGGACATCAAATTTATATTTGATGCTGTAACATATCTGTGTTTAGGTCTGGTTTTGTTTGGAAAATGCGTTGATTTCACATCTTAGGTGTGAGGTTTCAGCTGTTTGTGAAGTTTTAGCTAATTGTTAAAGTTTGTAGGGTGACTGCGATCTGTGTTAATTTCATGCTTTTAAAAATGCTTTCTTTTTAGAGATTTTGCTTTTTTTATTTATTAAGATGCCATTTTTACCTTCTTCTTGAATTGGGAAGTAACCCACCTTGGCTATCTGCTATACCTCCAAGACCTGGTATTCCGTAGTGTTAACTATGAACCTTGTGCTGTGTGTAGCTGAAAAGCAGCGTTTTACAAGCTTTCGAAGAGAAGTTACTGTGAAGCATCAGTGAGAGCTAAATAGGAGCCCGTTCCCTTCCAAAGAGCTCCTAATCGAAGCATTATTTTTAAGAAAAAGTAATTTCTTTATGCTCATTAAAAATATTAGTTATATGTGAAGCTTTGAGGTCATATGTATAGTTCTGATTAAAGAAGATATTTTATTTAAATATCTGCATTTTTGTAGAAATACACACAGAGAAATATATGCATAAAATTTCCACTTCTTATTCCTGTAGTGCTGCATATAGATTCCACTTTATAGGGGATCAAATGTATCAGTATTTTTTTAGTAATAGATTATATGCTAATGGAATCGTTTAGTACATATAGGGTACGTGGCTACATATGCAAACATATAGTTCATTAAAAAGCAAGTTAAAAAATAATCAAAACAAGGGGGAGCATTTTGAAAGAATACTTTCTATAAAACTCCAAAGCAATTAATTCAGCAGTTTCATTGATAATTTGGCTAGGCTTAGAATTTGCACCGAAAATCAGTTCTAGTTATCTACAATTTATGTTTTGTTCAACAAGGCTTTTTTTTTTGTTTGTGTTTGAAGTTATTTTTCTTAACTGAATTTTCTTTTCTCCGTTTTGATTAAAAACAATGTCAGGATTCTTCTTTAGCATTTAAGGTTTCTTAAGCAAGACAGGATTGATTCCTGTTGGGTAACCTAGAAACAAAGTAAAACCCAGCTGTACTTTTCTCTTGGCAGCTTTGCAACCAAGTGGAGAAAATATATTTTTAAGTTGTTTCATTTTTGTATATTTTATTCTGTTTTTGACAGATAGTAAAAACAAATAGCAAACATTTATAGCAGTTGTATTTAGGAAGTTCTTTCAGCATTGCCTTTTGTTCCCTTCTGTTTTCAAGTTTTCTGGTTAAAAGATATTTTGAAAGAGTTAGAACATTCCTTTTCCGCTGTGAAATTAGAATACTGTGTATAGTAAGACCAAGACACAGAATGCCCGGAGAAACGTTTTATGTCTTTAACATCTGGTAGCTTTATTGATCCTCCTGTGCTTCTGCTTTACATGTGTTTCAGTAGGATCAAGGTTACCAAATCCTTCCCTAAAAGGTAACAGTCAGGCTTACCATTAAAAACACCATAAAAGTAGAATAGTGTCTATTAAGAAATGAAAACCCATCAAATGATTTTTCCAGCTTCCCAGCACTTCATGTAAGCATGACCGAAGATCTACCGAGAGATACTGCTTTTAGTTCCAAAGGCATATATTTTTTTATCATTTCTCCCTCTTCTGTGATGCCTTCTCCTCATAACATATTGTTACATAGAATGTTCAGTTTCAGCACTTAACAAAGAGAAGTTAACATTAGTTTATTGTTTTTTAATTTGACAACCTCATTAATTCCAACCAAAACCCCAACTCGTTGCCATCAAGTCGATTCTGACTCATAGCGACTCTGTAGGACAGAGTATAACAGCCATGGGGTGTCCGAGGCTGTAATCTTGACGGAAGCAGACTGCCACATCTTTCTCCTGCAGAGCGGCTGGTGGGTTCCAACTGCCGACCTTTCAGTTAGCAGCTGAGCACTAACCACTGCACCACCAGGGCTCCTTTTACTCGATTCAACTCATTGCGATCCTACAGGACAAAGTAGAACTGCCCTGTAGAGTTTCCAAGGAGGGCCTGGTAGATTCGAACTGCCGACCTTTTGGTTAGCAACTGTAGCCCTTAACCACTACACCACCAGGGTTTCCACCTCATTAATTAGCTTTTGTGAAAATCATTTATTTATATACTTACTTTAAATCCTCTTTGTAGATTAGTCTTTGGAAGTGGTGTTTTTTTCTTGTGTTCCAAGTTATCCTCTATTTGAACTCTTGACATCACCACTTGATGTACCTTAATGAAGTTTGGGACAGTCACGGGCAGCTTTTCACAGAATTGTCAACAGAAGTGATTCTTTTCCTGTATGGTGCTGCTCAGCCTGAGGTTAAAGGAGCCAGTCAGCGTGAGTGGGCGGCTGAGCTCTTCCTGTGGAATACCAAGAGGGTAAACCTTGTTCACAGTGTGTGCGTGTTGCTGTTTAAGGTCATGTCTGCTTGTCCCTGTTGAAGTTCTTCATTGTCCTCGCAAATAGCACAGCCCAGAGAGAGCAGAGGTTTCCCTTAGTTGTAGCATGTATATGAATTTAAGGAAGGGACTGGGGACTGGATAAAAATTCAGAAGTAACTAGGCAAGAAAGATAACAAAATGCTCACCTAAGCATTCACATACATGAAAAGCTATCAGAACTGTTTATTGTTTTTCGATTATGTCTTTTGGAGTAGACAGGGAATAAAACAAGATTTTCTCATACGACTTTCTGCAGGGAAATCCAAAAAAAAAAAAACCCAACACGATTACTGTCTAGTTGATTTGGACTCATAGTGACCCTACAGGACAGAGTAGAACTGCCCCATAGGGTTTCCAAGGAGCACTTGGTGGATTCAAACTGCTGACGTTTTGGTTAGCAGCCCAACTCTTAACTGCTGTGCCACCAGGGTTTCCACAAGGAACTCAGACATCCTTATACGTGTCCATGATCTCACAGTGTGCTTCTTAGTGAAACGATGGGACTCCTTCCTGTTCCTGACTTTCCTGTGGAGGGGCTGATGGCTGGCCCGGTGAGTTAGCACAGAACTGCCGAGACCATACCATCCCTCAGAGTGCAGTGTCGGTCCCTAAGGATGAGCAGTATTGCTTGTTGGCCTCCAGGAAACTTGTCATTTATTGGTGGAGCTCAGTAGAAACTTCCAGCTTTGTAATGCGTTTAACTTAGCACCTACTGCTCTCGCCCTTGTTGTTGGAACCCTTTAGAGTGTCATCGGGAATTGCTGATTATTTAATAGTGAACAGTCACTGCCACTCACAGGGAAAACTCATGCTTCTGTGTCTCTACTGCAAATAAAGGAGGGTTTAGGAACTCCTAGAATGTCCAGTGAAGCCCTGTATTGACCGAGGGCTCCGATGGCCCCTCCTTGCCACTGCAGACCTAAGCATTCAGTGTCACTTACATACCTTTAGGGTCTTAATTCAACTCCAGCAATGAGCAGGGTAGCACAGCAGGGAGTTGCTTTGATGTCTCACCTCCTGAATCTTCATCATGGGAGTTTCATGCTTCAGGGTTTGTAAGATACTCTTGTTCTGGTTTGGCCATACAGTAAATCTACCTGTGCTCTGAAACAGTAGGTAATGCTCACTGCAGCATAGAACACATGGCGAATCCAGTTTATTGTTCCCAAAATCTCAGAGAGGAAGACGTTTCCATCCAGTCCAGAATTAGCAGATCCTCTCAGGAAGGAAAGATCGTCCCCATCAGCTTTTATATTAGTCATTTGACCTGCACGCATTCACTGTGCAAAGCTGTTTCCAAGTATTTTGCCAGTGATATATTTCTGTTTGCTCAAATTAAATTAGAAACAGTGATCTCTTCTGAGCTTTATGGCCAAACTATTAAACTATTTTTAGACCTTAGGCTATTCATGCAGCTGTGTCTTATAGTCTCAGTGTGTATGAAGTGGAAACAGGAAACTTTATCCTTAGATAATCATAAAGTAATTGGCTGTTCTCAGTCAGTGGAGGGATCTTTCAAAACGAATATTGGGACTCGCCACCCACATGCTGTAGACTCAGCGAATCAGACTGGGTCCGTAATGGTATTTGATTAGGGGCCACAGGCAAATCTTTATGGATTCCCAGGGAAAAGCAGGGATTGGATGTTGGACCAGTAAATGAAGGGATAGCAACCCCAATTCTTTACATCTGTTGGTTTAAATAATTAAATATCTGTGTGTGAAGCATCTGAAAGGGCAGGTTCTCTAGTTGTATCAGCCCTCATGACTTCTCTTTGTAAAGAAGGACAGGCTGGGAGACGTGAACCCTCCTCCTTTTAATTAGGTAAGTTCATGGATTTCAGTGGCCAGACCCTTTATTCTGACTGTGTTGTAATCCAAACTGAATTATCTTTCTAAGAACCAGGTGCACATGAAAACATAGTGGGTCTTTAATCCTCTTGTGGAGAAGTCTGGTAAAGCCATAAAAACTGATCATTTCTAAAAAGCCTTTTGCTTTTGTGCTTTCTTATGCCAGTTTGTCCTTTGGAAAGATTTCATTTCTGACACTTAGGTGTTGGTTCACCTCCATACTAATATCTGTAGTTCTCTGAGACATTGAGCATAATCAGGTTTTTATCCAGACCCTCTGCTGTTGGCCCATCAGTCAGCGCGACCTCGGCGTGGATGGGTGGCCTAGCCATCAGCCCCGCCCAGTGCGGACAATGTCGTAATTACGTGAACGGGATGTGACTGACGTTTGTGAGTTTTTCTGTCTACATTAAACTTGTTCACCTTCTCTGAAACCCTTCATGCTGCACACTAGCACGGAGCAGCCGTATCCCTCGACCCAGCATGAGTCAGGGGTGCAGCCGCGATACCAGCCGTGAGAGCAGCCGAGATACAAGCCCTGCTCGGGGCTTCCCTCCACTCGGTGAGTACTCAGAGGTGCCAACTCTGGGAGTGAAGGGTTCCTTCCCCTGCTCCAAATGCTTCTCCAAGACACTGCTAGGTGGAATGACCTGCTTCCCTCCGCTCTGTCCTCCTGCTCCTTTCTTTTTTGTCTCCTCTTCCTCATTATCCCTTGTTGCCCCCTCTGCATGCTTGGATTCTGGCATCTACCAGTTTTTATAAATTAGAGTAAAAAAGCACCACTTCACTGTGTACTGTTGTCATTTTTGACCACTCGCTGCCAGTCAGGCTCATCTGTGTAGTAATTTCTAGAGAAAGCGAGACTCGGCCAAAGCTAATTGCTGCTTAAAAGCAAAGAGTTCATCCAAAGTTTATCTTTGGTCATTGAGTTTCTACAGTTTGTCTTTAATTTTACCAGAAATCAGTCCATATCTGATCCAATTTAAAGAAGGAACAAAAGCTTTATTATCCTAATATCATTTAGAAAATGAAGTGTTCTTAGTTGAAGGGGGATAACCTCAATGTAAAAAGCAGCTTGAGTGAAGGTGTTAGTCTGCTTTTGTTAAATAAATCCTTGCAAAGCTTCCTTTAAAGCCATCTAAAAATAGCTTTTTGACCAACTGCTTAGTGTGCAACACAAATGTAAAACTTTACATTATTAATTGTTTGATATTTTAATTCTCCCTGGGCTCAATGGGATACTTAAAATTTGTAACCAGATGCCAGACTAGGACCGAAAAGTGACAGAATTTGGTTGCTATGAGGTATCGCAAGAGCTGCATCTCAGGTCACCAACCAGATGCCACTTGTGTCCCCCTGCCGCTCAGTTTTTTCTCATAGTCATTATTTGTATTTTAACGATTTCCAGGATTCAAGAAAAACGTGACAAAGAGGAAAAAGTCTGCCTTTTACAGAATATTATATTTACTTTTTACATTTAATAATTCTGCCTTCTCTAAAATGAACCTATGATTTACCTTTTTATCTAGTGCAAATTATTAACCCCGAAAGCCGTCTATCAACAAATACTTTCACAAAAAGAAATATTTTGTATACTTCGATAACTAGTTTGAGTTCTTTGCCATGTTAAGTGCTGTACGGGTGTATATTTTCCTCTAGATAAGTAGAAAGAGTGGAAATCATTTTATAATGACTAGACCCAGCCTCGAAGTTATCACGTGGGATTTTGGGCTGCAGCAGTCTGTTATTTTGACTGTGTAATAATAGAACTGGTCTCTTAGATATAAACATGTCACTGCCAAAGAAGGGTCTTAGGTTAAAATCATAAGGCCGTAATAATTGCTTCTGTCTGTCTCCTTCTAATGTCATACACTTCTTCTTTTTTTCCCGACCAATATCAGTAATCAAAACCTTGGTATATTTCTTTATAACCCATTAGCCTTTGTGAGGTTCTGAAAAGAGCAAGGAAACAGATGCAGAGGGCCTTAGTCAGGAGGCGCTGTGCATGCTCCCCTGGTGACAGAACCTGAGGGCCCTCAGCTGGGGCGGCAGCAGTGCTCCAAGGTCCCAACAACGCGAGAGTGGCAGTGATCATTTGTTTCTGAATGAACTGGTGATTTTTCCTTTTAAATTAAGGCTGTATAACTCTGCCTCGCTCCTATTTCACCTCCCAAACAACCTGTTATTATGAGTGAATAGCTGAGTCTATTTCTCGCTTGTTTTGTCGCTTAGAAGCAATGTGGTGTTTTTATTTCGTAGCTGTACTGGTATGTACTGATTTCAGCCTTTCTAGTCCCGCATGTGGTCTGTGGAGCAGACAAGGCGTGCCGCATTCTTCAAGTCCTAGCTGAACCTGCAGAGTTGAATGGTCTAGTCTAACTGTATTTCACTTTCTTTGCTTAAATAGATCTGCTTAACTGTCTGGTGAAGACCTAGAATGTCAAAATTTAGAATTGTTCCTGCTGGAGCAGAAGATGGGGATGCAGATATGTCCCCTTTCCTCACAAACTCTAACATCACATGTGTCTTCTGTGTCATCCAGGCAATAGTTAACATCTTTGAGCCTAATTTTTATGTCATGTTTTCCCCCCCGGGTTAAATCTGTCCCTAAAACTTGTATCCAAGCAAGAACAACAACAGTGCTCATGGGTACCAGACAACATCCTGAGTAGTCAGCAGACATAATCCCACGTGCTTCCCTGCTCACCCTCGGGGACAGCTGTAATCATCCCTCCTTTACAGATGACGAAACACTCTTAGGGAGATGAAGCAACTTTGGGAAATTAAACATTAAGGTCACACAGCTGCCAAGTGATGGAGTCAGAGTTTGAATCCAGGTCTGACTTCAGAGCCCAGCTGTTACCCTGCCTCACATGATGGTGGTTCTGATAACTCACTGCCTTTCATCAGTTTCTCAAAATGTATTCGACACTTTCTGTGAGGCCTCAGGTTGGGCACAGAGAGAGGGCTCCAGCGGTGTTTCTGAATCACTCGTTTCCAGGCTGGAGATTAGGACCTGGGAATTCAAAGATACGCTGTAGAAGATTTCTGTCCTCAGAAGAGCTTACATGCCCTGTTCTCTCTTCAGAGTTCCCTCTTCCTCCCTGTTCATTTTAATAACCATTTCCCATACCATTTGCAAATTAGTGAGATCATATGTCCAAGGCCCCTTTGTATCAGTTTATATAGCCAGCCTTCACTTTAAAAGAAGAGAAAATGAAGGTAATTATGTTTCGGTTAATGTTTCTTTTTATATATTATATATATGTAGCTTTATTATAAAATTGTTTTGAACCATTTTAATGGTATGAATATATTTACATGGCTGCATTCAAAAAGTTCTTGATTAAGTGAAATTAAGAGCTCTAGGGCTCTTTCTTCTGTACATTAGGCTTTGGCCTAAGTAGATCCACCCTGGGTTCCACTGTTGGGTGTTTACTTGTGAGTGTAACAAAGGACTCTTTACATGACAAATTTACTGTAGAATATCCTGTTGAAACAGAACCAAGGGAGGACTTTAGGGAGAACTTCCAGATCAGGTATTGCTTGAAGGCTGTTTTCAGTTTAAACTACCAGGATAAGACACTGATGTCGTCATACATTAAAGGAATAATGTGCTTCAGTCTTATAAACTATTTTGCCAACTTTCTCATTTAAAGAAAGTGATAATTTTATATCTGTTAGAGATTGCTGGTTTCTTTTTATTTTTGTGCATCTTGAGGAAGGTGGAATTTTCTTTCCATTTTACAAGCTGGTAAAAACTTGTCCTTCTTGACCATGTCACCTTTGCTATTTAATACTACACATACCATGGATACGCACCTTTTATAAAGCGATTTGAGCTTATATAAATAAAATTATATTGAAGAGAGTGAGGTTTGGGTATTTAACAACTAAATGTGTGAGCGTTACAGGATACTTGTAGTAATATGAGGGAGAAGCAGCACTGCTCAGTAGTACTTTATAGGCCTATGAATTTTCTGTAGTAGAATCAGCATATTCTTTGCAGAATAGTGATTGGAAGCATATTATCTTTTGCTTTTTCCTGGGGTAAAGAAAAGCCATATATTACATGGAACTATGGTTGATAAATTAACGTTTTGAGTAAAGTCTGTATTTCATAATTATTTCTGAACGTAGTATCTTTTACATGAGGACAGAATTTAGCATGTATTTCCTCAAGTTGATAAATTAATGTATGCAGTATGAATACTTGCTAACAAAATACTACTCTGATGTCACAACGTGAGTTGGAGTTTACCCTGAGCCGTCACTGCCACCAGCAGCAGCAGGGCCACCACCAGCTGCTGTTATTACCGGTGTTCACGCTGTGCCAGGCGCTGTTTCAGTGCTGTAGGTATGATCTCATTTAACCCTTTTAATAACTCCCAAGAGGTGAGTGCCATTATTTACACCGTTTTACGGTCGAGGAAGCAGAGACACAGGCAGGTTTAGTACTGTGCTCAGGGTCCGACAGCCAGCTGTGGTCCAGCCAGGATGTGCACACGGTTGGATTACAGAACTGGTACTCGTAACCAGTGTACTGTGTCTGCCTCTCCAAGGAGGGTCCTGAAACTTGTTGTAACTAAATTAAACAACTAAACAAGTCATACGTTAGTAATTAATACGTTTGTACATGTTAGGTGGGTTCCAAAACAACTAAAATTTTGAATGGCCGTTGCAATCTGACTGGAGAAAGTGGAATTCCAGTGGTTAAGCTCCCTTCCTGTGATTTTATTCGGTTTCCGTTCCAAACACATCATGAACTTCTGCGCCTTTGTTTTTGGTGCATGGTTGCATATGTATCACATACTGATGAAGCATCTCGTGAGGTGAGTTAATGATCCATCTGACTGCCCCTCCACCCTGGGACGTAGATGGTGCTTGGTGGCTCCTGATGTTCTTCATGTTGCACATTTCCATAATGGCTGACATAGGCTTCATGGCGTGAGTAGAAACCCAGAGTCCCAGCTGGTTGATGCATACTCAAAGGGTGCCTTGTCGTGCCTGTGTGTTTAATGGCTGTGTGAGAGCCAGCGGGCGACCGAGGAAGTTGGAGGATCGGCACTTGCTGGGGGTTCATGTTCAGCACCATTTCTTTTCATGAGAAAGCGTGGCCTTGTGGTAGCAGTCCCTGTATCTCCTTTGGACTGTGGCATTTTCTGTCTCGGGTATGTCTGTGTTAATCCTGTGGCTGTTGCCATTCCTTTTACCTGCAGCCTCTCGACGTCATTCCAGGTCCACTAGTGCGCTCTCCACTGCTGACTCTGTGGGGCAGTCAGGTGAACAAGCGCTAACTGCATGTCTTGGCTTCCCGCCTGTTGTGGTGTGACACCATTGACCCTCTGTCGCCATCAGTGTTGGCCAGCACTTGGCATGTGTGCACTTCATGTTATTTTCTCCCCAGTGTGCTTTTGTGTTTTCCGTTCTTGAATGTTGATGTAGTTCTGTTAATAGGCCCTAGATGCTTTATAGCCCGTTTGACAATATCACTTCTCTAGCGTTCGCATTTACGTAAAGATAAATAGATAAAAACGAGGAAACGCTCCTCCCTTCCCTTTCCGCCAGGAAAACAGCAACCAAAGCTAAGTCTCACGCAGGGTCCCTCTGGGAAAGTGGGGTGCTGGTATCATCCGACAGCCGTCCGTCACCGAAGTCTTCCCTCCCGGGGAGGAACGATTAAATGGTAGTTGTCAGTGTCAACTTCTGAGTATTTTGAGGTGCTGTCTAGTTACCAGATATTCCAAATTGTAACACATAGAATTTCATATATGTAAAAATAAATTGATCATCCTAAAACATTCTGTGGAAAAATGAGATCAGGATTCAGGTAATCAGGTCAGGCCAAAGGTGCCCCAATCCTTTGCAGCCTGCTGACCCCAAACCTTGTGCCTCAGCTCTGTCTGACAGTACAGAAAATACACTGGTCAGCCGTAAGGGCGAAAAGTAAGCGTAAAATAATGTATTGATTTGCCAGGTTTAACTGGTATCG
This sequence comes from Trichechus manatus latirostris, assembly GCF_000243295.1. Taxonomy (NCBI): domain Eukaryota; kingdom Metazoa; phylum Chordata; class Mammalia; order Sirenia; family Trichechidae; genus Trichechus; species Trichechus manatus. Next base: position 1,764,027 of record NW_004444139.1, on the reverse strand, counting down.
TTTTGATATGCTAACGGTCCCTAATGACTACAGTTTTCTGAGTTGAATAAGGCATAATTAATTTGTAGACTGTTGATGATGACAGCTGAGACCAATTCACTGAGCCTGATATTTTCTCTGTCCTTCTGAACGAAGGCAGCTCTGTGTGTAGTTATGTATACTCTGATGTATACATTCCTCTGAATGTCCTGGGCTACACTGAGGACACAGCTACGTGTTTCTATCTCTTTTTGAGCAATATCAGAGCAGTGAGAACATAGTACAGACTTCGGTGGGAAAAAAAAAAAGGCTTAGAATTTTGCTTAGATCCCGACAGACGTTCCCCCCTAAGATTTTAAATTCATGTGATGTATGACATATATCAGATGATCTGCAGTCACCGTGTACGGCAGAGCTGGATGCATTTAAGGAGCACAGAGTAATTGCATTGTTCTTACAGTTTCGATTTTGTGTCTGAGAGATGAATATTTCCCTGGAGCAAGAATTGCTGGCATGAGATCTACTTATTATTTTGCTTCTCTTTTTCTTTTTTGAAGAATCAGTTTTATTTAAGTTTATACTGGGTAATTTTTAAATGGCTTATAACTGAATTACTTTTGTTCTGTTACTCATAAATCCCCTACTATCCACCCTTTTTTAATGGAAAAAAAATACTTGAACAAAGATCATTTATAAAACTATGCTGTATATGCAGAATAAACCTCAAATTTACAATTGTTTCATATTCCAAATGATAAATATTTGTATGTATATAAATGTGTATGTATAATTGCTTTTGTAGTCTTCCTTTTTTTAGTTTATATAGCACGTTAAATTTCCTTTTAAACATAATGGGTAGGATGACATTCCATATGATCAGCAAGTGCATTAAAAAAGGGGATAGTAAAAACATGCAATTTTATTTCTTTATAAAAATTCATGACTGTATAACTTTTGACTAGCAGTGTTTAAATTTTATTCTGTTTCTGTGGTATTAGAAGGTGTAACGTTTTGAAACATATATTTTAAGAGCTAAAGTAACACTTCAGTTTTAAAGTTCACCAGTTTTATCGATGATGTCCTGTGATATATCTAAAATTTTAAATATATCATTTTATAGGAAAGATTAATTCATATAAAACAGATACTAACTTCCCCTGTATTCTAAATGCTCCATTGCTAGAATATGGCCAACATAGATATTTTTTCTTGTCCAAACAGTGTCTTATCTGCTAATACAGAGAAAATATTTTTTTATTTCAACATTTTTCTTCCAAAGGTTTTTATACATTAGAACGTTAGATAGAAACCTCTCACCTGTAGATGATGTGACACACTTTTACGGTGGAACTTAACGCCGACTTCCTCCTGTTAGAGTTTAGTCTGCAGCATTTCTTAAGGAAGGCTAGTCTGCTGACTCACTGGAACTCTAGAAAGTTAGTCTTCATCTGCATGATCATTAATACACTGAGAATAGTTGGAATCAGATTCTTTGGATTCTTTTCATTTTGTTTACAGGAATAAAGACTATCATTCATAAATCTGTGAGGGATTCAGGTAAAATTCATACTGAATACTAGCTGAATGGTTAATGTTTGCAGTGAAGATGCTGGATTTTTGTGCTGATTATTAAAGAATTTTAATAAAATTGATTTTTAAATAACCATTGTTGGGGACCCAGGCATGATGGACAAGCCTCTAAAACTAATTGAGCTTCATATCAGTTAAACAGTAGTGGCACTAATGAAAACTTGCACACAAATCCGCTTAATATATTTGTTTCAGATTTTAACTTTTGACTAATTTAGAACTCATTTGTCGAGCCATGAAGCTTTCTAATTAGCTTGACCCAACGTCAAAGCCACTTGTCTCTAGAGGGAAGCCTAAACAGATGAAGACTTGAGTCATGGCCCAGCTCCCTTCTTTAACTAAAGTCCGCTTTCTCTCCTGTGCCTTCAGTCTTTCCAGTAATCACCTATTCTTATCGCATTTAATGGACAGGGTGCTCTGTGGCACAATAATTTTAAACGTGAGCAACTTTAAACTCTGCCACAGGTAAACAAACCAAGTGTAGTTAAATTTGGCTAGAGACTTTTCAGTAGCTCTGTCCAGTTGATGGAAAAAGGCATGCGCTCTCGCAAAGAACTGAGAGAATTTGAATTAAAGTGACACCTCTTGTGCTTTTTTTCATGCAGAGCGGTTTGGGCTTGGCCAGCCAGGAAGAGTCCCTGGGTCAGTGAATGCCCTGAGAGTGTTGAGCACAAGTACAGATCTGGAAGCTGCGGTTGCTGACGCTCTGGTAAGCGGCACGGCCATGCGCTGAGTCCCTGAGTTACTCATCTGCGTTGTTCTCAGTCCTAACAGCAGAGTGCCCCGAGTTGGCTGACTGAGTCATCTTTGACACTCTTAAAATGGTGTAAATGTTGGGTAGATTTCTGTTACTACTGCTTTCTTCGGAAACTTGTACCTCTACACATGACTGAAAGTTGGCCTGCCAGAAAATAGTAGCATCACATATTTCCTATCTACGTTCTTCTGTGCCAGGGAAGTTTTGATGACACTGGGCTTTTCAGATGTCATTGGGCTTTTTTTTTTTTCTTTTTATCCATGTTTTTTCAGCATTTCCCTTTTTCCATTCTGTTGCTTCCTTTTCACTCTTAGCCGACTTTGATGGCATAGTGTGAACATACTATTCTAACAGTAGGTAGTAGAATTTGCTGTGTGAAGATCCTGCATTTATTCCATTACCTCACTAGTTGGCCCATGTGTTTTTTGTTGTGGTGGTGGTTTGGCTGGCTCCTGAAGTCCTTCTCAGGCAAATGTTCCTCAATTTTAAGGTCGATTCTTGGAGGATGTAAAGCACTGGAGGAGTGTGTTTCTGCATCATTATAATGTAATATCTGAAAAACCGTATCAAGGGACCAGAGGTCCTTTAGTTTGTGATTATAGCAGAAAGTTTCTCGGTAGAATCAGCTTGTAGTCTTTTTTTAAAAGATTCCCTTTTAAAGATGCATTTCAGCTAGTAGTAGCACAGCCTCTTGCATATTCCCGTTTATGTGTTTAGCATTTGAAATAGGTATTATTTAGAACCGTCTGATCTCTGGCCTTGCTTTTACTGTTTTAAGATTTATTTTCTTTTAAGCAAGAATGTATATTGTATCCTTCTTTCTGACCCTGCAAGTTTTTAATCTGGCCATGTTTCATCTGATGAGCATTTTATAGTCCGTGGCTGCGGTGACTCTGACTTGCATCCTTCCCTCTCTTCCCTCAGTCACATTCCTTTGACAAGCATCCGGGAGCAAGTGTTTGCCCTCTTAGAAGGGTTTCCCGGTAGGCAAGGACTCCCTGGCCAGCTCTATTCATCAATCTTCTACATAGAAGGGTTTTTCCTGGCAGGTACTGGAGTTGGATTTAACTTAGAGCCAAGAGCTGGAACAGAATTCTGTGAAGCTGTTGAAACATTTGGAATGTGTTTCTTATTTACTCAGAGATGCTAGGAAGTGAGGTTGAAGGGGTGGGAAATGATGGGGCTTCCAGTTAAGGCAGGGGAGTTTCTTAGTTCTTTAAAGAGCTACATAAGGGACTGTCTGCAAAGTTCTAAGCGGGAGAATGGGACTTGAGAGTTTGAGCTTTGGCTTAACTTTACTTGAGCTTTTTCTCTGAACTCTAGCTCCCATTACGCTCATGCTGTAAATCAGCTCCTGGACTTAATAGCTGCCTTTACTGCTTTTTGTCCAGGCTGCTTGGTCCCTGGGAGTGATCTGCTTCGGGACAAGAGAAAGTGCAGGAATGGTACAGAATTCTCCCCTCACAGAGTAGAAGCTTCAGGGCAGACAATGTACCGTAGGAATACGTATTAGAATTAATGGTGACCTCATAGAGATGTGCCTCACTGGTATGGGGAGAGTTTTGGCAAAGAATTATAGCAAGTATTGGAAAGGTCCTATAAGAGATGGTAGGAGATGCCATCTTGAAAGCATTCTCTGTTATTATTTGCTTGATATGAAATGCCTGCTAACCTGTATTTTTGGTTTGCTAAAATATGTTTTGCTGTTCACTTTTGTTGCAAGAACAAACCCTACATATGCTTCTGACATAATTCTCTATGCTTTTTCCCCATCCTTCAATATTTTCCTGCCTACAGCTGTTAGGAGACTCCAGGAGCAAGGTACCAGTGCTTTAACTTTTGTTTTACAACTTTATTTTTTTCTGTTGCAAGTGTATTCCCTTTAGGAGCTAGTGAAAGCAACCAAAAATGGTAGTAAAGAAATCTTGAATTAAGATTGTATTGAGTCTAGTGATGCTTTTGTTACCGATGGAATCAGTCACCTTTCATGAACGTTTTCGTGTTTGTTTTGAATGTCAAGCTCTCTCCTCCTCCTGTTAGCGTTTCATATTATTTGTTAACTCTGTCTGTACCTCCTCTTACATGGTTACGTTTCATGAATTAATTTATTTGACATTTTTCTTATTTTAGGAACCGGTTTATGTGTAAGTAGGACAGCCGTATCATCCAAACAGGAGACTTTAGGGAGTGAGAGGGTGCTGCTAATAATTGTCCTGGGACAGTAAGCACGAGGTAGACCTGTTCTGAGCGAGTCGAGATGTGTGCGTAAGCCGTGTTATTAGAGGATTACGTCCATACGGCTTAAGCCAATAACTGTTTGTTATGGTTTTAGAGAAACTGTATTTATCAATTTTACCAATCTTATATAGCTGCTATAATATTACTTACAGGTTAACTCACACTTTTCTATCCAGGGTAAGAGAAATGAATGAAGCAGTTAGTGTAGTCTATTTTATAAGAAGCCTGTTTGTGTTGAAAAACTTTTAAGTTCTTAATGAAAGTGGCTCAGATAATTTGAGAATTCTTTTACATAGGATATTTCTGCCACTGACATTTAAATTTCAGACTTTCTTAAAGAAGCATGAATAATCAGATAAACAAGTTGACCCGTAAACTATGCTCAAAATATATTGCCTTTGATTGGGGGGTTGGTGAGTACACATACCTGCAGTGTGTCAGGTGCTGAGCTGGGTTATTTAATATATTCTTCTATTTAATCCTCATGACAAACCTGTGAGAGAGGTTTGATTATTGTTGTCTTAAAGACACAGAAACTGACGCAGAAAGATTCGGAGGCTCTACCACAGGTGGGTCTTAATGTAGAGTAAGACAGACTTGTGTTATAAGCCTCCTAATCTGTAGGAGCCCTGGTGGTGCAGTGGTTAAGAGCTCGGCTGCTAACCAAAAGGTCAGCAGTTTAAACCCACCAGCCGCTCTCTGGAAACCCTGTGGGGCAGTTCTACTCTGTCCTTTAAGGTCGCTATGAGTCAGAATTGACTCGAGGGCAACGTGTTTGGTTTTTTTTGGTTGTTTTTTCTCTTACTGTAAAGTCCATGCACACTAGAGACCATACTCTTTCCTCTCTGCTAAAGATTGCTGTGCTTACTACTTACTTCCCCTACTGGAAGACTACTTTTCTTTTTGCATTTCCCTAAGTCATAAGCACAGGAGAAGTGTATGTTGTTCCTGTGTGTGAACCTTTTTACACTTGAACTTACGTTGTTGTTGGTTTGGTTTGGTTTTGTGTTTCGGTCTGACTTTTGTGGACCTGTTCCCGCCTTTCCATTTCTCTCACCCCCGTCCCCACTGGATCTGGCAGAAGAAGCCTGTGAGGAGGAGATACGAGCCCTATGGAATGTACTCTGACGACGATGCCAACAGCGATGCTTCGAGCGTCTGCTCTGAGCGCTCGTACGGCTCCAGGAACGGTGGCATTCCTCATTACCTGCGGCAGACTGAGGATGTGGCTGAGGTGCTCAACCACTGTGCAAGTTCAAACTGGTCAGAGCGGAAGGAAGGGCTTCTCGGCCTGCAGAACTTACTGAAGAGCCAGAGGACATTGAGGTGAGGATGGGGCAAAGGCTGTGAGCCAGGGCTGCAGCCCATAGTATACTCATCAGGCACGTAAGCTGCATCGCTCGTCTGTGCAGACGCTGACAGTACTGAAGTGATGAAGACAGTCCTGGCCTCCCAGAGGCTCTGAAATACCTGGCAGATAGTTTAAAATTTATTAGGTTTTATGAAACATTTGGTTCCCTTTAGCTCCCTGTCTTAGTCATCCAGTGCTGCTATAACAGAAATACCACAAGTGGATGGTTTTAATGAAGAGAAGGTTATTTCCTCACAGTCGCAGTAGGCTAAAAGTCCAAATTCAGGGCACCAGCTCCAGGGGAAGGCTTTTTCTCTGTCGGCCTTCTTCTCTTCAGTGTTTCCCTGGACTAGGAGCTTCTCAGCGCAGGGACCCTAGGTCCAAAGGACGTGCTCTGCTCCCGGCACTGCTTTCTTGATGGTATGAGGTCCCCCTGTCTCACTGCTCACTTCTCTCTTTTATATCTCAAGACATTGCCTCAGGACACAATCCAGTCTTGTAGATCCAGTCCTGCCTTACTAACACAACTGCCACCCATCCTCCCTCATTACCATCGTAGAGGCAGGATTTACAACATATAGGAAAATCACACAGTACCAGGAATCATGGCCCAGCCAAACTGATATACACATTTTTGGGGGACATAATTCAAACCATGACACTCCCCTTTGTCCAGTAGGTGTTGCATTTGAGAAATTTTGGTATAGTTTGCAATTTGGGTAAAAAAATAAAACAACTCTGCAGGTTGGTACTACTTATTACACTTCAGGGTCCTGGAGAAAATGATTGCAGAAGAAAACCAAGCCCCTTGGTTTTGCTATTAGGATGACCTTTACAGAGTCAGCAGGGATTGTTAGTAGCCTAGTGGAATGTAGGCCTGTGGATCCTGTGCAGATTTCCAGGCATCGTTTGGGTGCCAGTGTGGAGAGCATGTTATTTTCTCCGTGCACATGGTTTCTTAACAGCAGTCAATTAATCTGTTATGTGGTTGTCTTACTTATCTAGTGCTGCTATAACAGAAATACCACAAGTGTATGGATTTAACAAACAGAAATTTATTTTCTTGCAGTTGAGGAGGCTAGAAGTTCGAATTCAGGGCACCGGCTTGAGGGGAAGGCTTTCTCTGTGAGCTCTGGAGGAAGGTCCTTGTCTTCTGAGCTTCTGCTCCTGGGCAGTCTGCATGTGGCCTGGCATCTCTCTTCCCCGGTTTCTGCTCTGCTTGCTTGTTTAATCTTTTATATCTCAAAAAAGATAGACTCAAGATACACCCTACACTCATCCTCATTAACATAACAAAGACAACACATTCCCAAATGGGATTATAACCACAGCATAGAGGTTAGGATTTACAACACATATTTTGGAGGGACACAGTTCAATCCATAACATTCCACCCTTTGGCCCCCAAAGTTTATATCCTTGCCACATGTAAAATACATTCACCCTATCACACCATCTCAGAAGTCTTAAATCAACTCAAGTCCAATAATCTCATCTTCTGAATTATCTAATTCAAATATGGGTGTGACTTTTAGACGTATTTCATCCTGGGGTGAAATTCTTCTTCATCTGTAAACCTGTGAAATCTAGAATACAAGTTATCTGATTCCAAAATACAGTGGTGGAACCAGGCCCAAAGTAGACATTTCCATTACAAACGAGAGAAATTGGAGGGAAAGAAGGGATAAAGGGCACCAAGCAAGTCCAAAACCCAGCAGAACAAGTTACATTAGCTGTCAAGACTTAAAAATAATCCTCTGTTCTCTGAGACTATCTGGTCAATGATCCCACCCCTCCCCAGACTCTGGGCCTTGGCCACACCCTCTGGAATCAGAGTGGAGGCCCCTCAGCCCTTGGGCTTCAGCTCTGCCTTCCAGGCCATCTGGGATGGCAACTTGGCTCCCTCAGCTCTAGGCAACCCTATTCTCTTAGTCCATCTGAGTGGCAACCCTAGCCATTCTTCCGCCTCTTGGGTGTGCAGCCCTGCCCCCTCAGCTTTGGGCTGTGACTTCATCCCCCTGGCACACCTTAACAGCAGCCCCACACTGTGGAACCAAGTTGGTGAAGATCCAGCTCTTTGAAACCTGGGAGACTGTGGCCCCACCCTTTGAGATCCAGGAGACTATGGCCCCACCCTTTGAAACCAAGAAGGCCTTGCTTCCCATACTCCTTCCAACAGTTCTACTGATCTCCAGGCTGCTCCAGGGAACGTCCTGTTCTTTTCTTGGAGGACAGCATATGTAGCTCCTTTAGCCTGTTCCTGCCTGTAGAATTCCAAGAGGCAGACAGTGTTCTTTCATTCTTTCTCTGTCCCCTTCAGTCTAAGCTGATGGGTTTTCTGCTGTGGTAGTTGGTTAGAGATCATCAATCACAGGCTTAATCTCTTAAGCAAAAGACTGTGGAACCACATCTTTGGTGAACATTCTAGGACACACGTCCTTAGTTTGTACAACAGAGTTTTCCAAATCTCTTTGTTTTCATTTTCACAGTTCATTTTTAAGTCCATCTCTTTCCTCTCGCATTTTACTATAAGCGGCAAGGAGAAACCACGCAGCCCCTTTAAGATTTTGCCTAGAAATCTCCTCAGCCAAATATCCAGGTTCATCACGTACAAGTCCTACCTTCCACCAAACGTTTGAACATAATTCAGACAAGTTCTTTGTGACTACATGAAAAGCATCATTCCTCCATTGTCCAATCACTTGTTCATTGTTTTATTTTAAAGCCTCACCAGAAGCACATTTAGTGTCCATATTTCTAGCAACATTCTGTTGTTCGTGCCATATGTATTCTCTAAGATGGTAGAGACTTTCTCTATAGCTGTCCTCCTGAGCCCTCACCAGAATTGCCTTTGACATCTGTAATTCTACCAACAGTCTCTTCAAGGCAATCTATGCTCTTGTTATTAGGCAGTTTAAAACTCTTCTAGCCTCCGCCTTTTACCCAATTCCAAAACCACTTCTACATTGTAGGTATTTCTTAGAACAGCACCCCGACTTCTCGGTACCAAATTCTGTCTGTCTTAGTTATCTAGTGCTGCTGTAACAGAAATACCACAAGTGGGTGGCTTCAGCAAACGGAAATTTACTCTCTCACAGTTTAGGAGGCTAGAAGTCGAATTCAGGTTGCTGGCTCTAGGGGAAGGCTTTCTCTCTCTGTCAGCCCTGGGGGAAGGTCCTTGGCTCTTTGAGCTTCTATTTCCTTACTTATTCCTTAGACTTCTCCACGTGGCTTGGCATCAGTCTTCCCCCATATCTGCTTCTTTGGCTTGCTTAACCACCTTTATATCCCAAAAGAGATTAAGACACGCCCTTCAATTATCCTGCCTCATTAACATAACAAAGATAATCCATTCCCAAATGAGATTACAACCACAGGTATAGAGATTAGGATTTACAACACATATTTTTGGGGGACGCAATTCAGTCCATAACAGTGGCCAAGTCAGCTGTTAATCATAACAACTATGATGATTAGAAACTAAAACTGTAGAAAATACTACTATTGACATTCCTTTACCAAAAGTAGTTTAGATTGAGCCTGAAACTCTAGCTCCTATGCATTTGTGTCCATTGAAACAATTGGTTTTGTGACTTGATTTTGGAAAGCACAAATGACTCAACTATCTTAATCTTACAGACTAGCCCTCGGAGATGGTTATAGTGTGCAATTCCGAAAGCAGACCAGCTCATTGTTTATTAAAAATCATTAATGTTTGTGTATAAAGATGCTTATTAGAGCGTTTTTTGTAATTGTGAATATTTGGAAATAACCTCAATATATAATAGTAAAATGACAGTTAAGTATTTTTCTATGTATTTCATCAATATTTTCTTATCTAATCCTTAAAACAGTCTTACAAAGTAGTTGCCATTATTATCTTGATTTTACAGATGAGGAAACTGAGGCACCCAGAGGTTAAATAACTTAGCCACGGTTAAACAGTCAATCGGTAGAGACAGGTATTCTATCTCTACAATCCCACTCATAATCACAATGAAAAAAATTTTACTGCTGTAGGATTATATTTAAATAATGTTAAATGAAAAAAGTAATGTACAGACGTTTTAAATATACATATATACATGTGTAGCTTAGAAACGTCCATAGTAAAGCGATAATAAAAAAATAACAATACTATCTGTAGAATTATTTTTGCTTTTTTTTGTTTCTATAGTTCATACATTTTCTAAAATGAGCGTTTATTACACATTGAAAATGTGTTTAGACCACATTTCATCAAGTCTAAGGCACCGTTGGTCGACTCACCATTTATATCCCTCTAAGAAGAAATACTCCTTAAACCATGATAGTACTAAAATGTCATTGATTTTGAATGTCAGTTACAGAGATTTTAAAATACAAAAATGTAGGCAGTTGAGAATACATGAAAAACAGTGTATTCTTTCAAGATAAAAAAGATTATCTGGAGACTGGATACGCTGACTGTCATAGGTGGAATAGATACTGTGAACCTAACTGAGCTTTGACTTATGAATCAGGATGGTCGGAGTGTGGCTTTTCAGTCCGTTGGACTACCCATTGCTGTTGGTTTGTTTCCGACTCATGACTACTCCATGTGTTGGAGAATAGAACTGAGCTCCATAGGATTTTCTGGACTGTGAACTTTACAAAGGTAGATGGCCAGACTTTTCTGACATGGTGCCGCTAGGTAGTTCGAACCGCCAACCCTGCAAACTGTTTGTGCCACCCGGAGACCCTAATCTGACTACATCCTACTGTAGTCATTCTCGCCCCTTATTATTCCATTCTGTTCATGAAGATGTCGTGATAGGCTTTGTCATTTGCCTTCTTGAAATGTAGATAATCTGTGGTAATCTGGAGATCTGTCTAAAAACGAGATGTGTAATTGTTTTTGAACAATCGGTTCACTCCTGCTGGCCCACTTTCTCACCATTGAGTAATCTCTAGGAATCTGTTGATTACCATTGGCCTAATCTGGATTATATTGTACTATCATTGAAGGATCATTGAACCAACTGCCTTGTCTGCATGAGGGGACATTACTTAGGAGTAATTTGGGGAAGAGATGACACTTAGTTACATCAAGCCCTAAAGTAAAAGTGGGGCTCAAATAATCCAGTTAAGGAGAGGCAAAGGGCGCTAACCTGAAATGAGCGTTTGTTTTGTAAGTGAGATGTGCTGGCTTCGTTAATCGTCCCAGCAGCCGTGTGAAGGAGCTTTTATCCTATTTGACCAATGAGGAAACTCTGGCTTAAAGATATCAGAGTAGTTTGTCTATAACAGAACCGAGATTAAAATCCAGGTCTGTCTGAACCTGAAACACATGCTTTTTTCTAGTTCGTTTCATTGCCTTTCAACTGTGGAAGGTGGAAAAGAGACTCGGAATGAAATGAATGTGATTTGGCTCGTGGCTTTGCCACTCACTTCAGATGCGTGAGCTTGGGTAAATCATTCTCTGAGCCTCAGTTCCCTCATCTTAAAATGGGAACACAACTTTCACGGGTTCATGTTCCTGTTTAATGTTGTCATGAATTAAATAAAATAATTCATTTGTGAAAAAAGTTACATAAATATAAATTACTTAAAGCTTGTGTGGTTGACTAAAACCAGAGCATTTTAAAGAGCAAAGCTACAGCGAATTACGGTGCTAGTTTATTGAACTTAAATTCATTTATTTCCTCTAGTCGAGTAGAACTGAAGAGGTTGTGTGAGATCTTCACCCGGATGTTTGCTGACCCCCATAGCAAGGTGAGTCTGGGAATGTCTCACATTCCTGTCTGCATGTGTGTGCGAGCTCTGGTGTATCCTCCCCTAGAGTGAGAGTTCATTCCCCATGGCGCAGTTCAGACCTTACGAGTTTAACACCAATGTCAACAATATTGCATGTTCCATCTTTTAAAAATGCAATTCTTGAAAAATTCAAACATCCATAAAACTTCAAGTTAAAGTGGGCTTCAAGTAAGAATCAGATGTAGTCTTTAATTCACTCAGCAGATATTTTTGAGCACCCTTATTAGCCAGTGTGCTAGGTACTAGTATGTAAGACTGTATTTTAATATAGTACTTCTTAAGTTGCAGTCATGAAGAAAATAAGTATACAGGGTTTTTTTTTTTTTTTTGGTAACTGCTATAGGACAGGATAGAAAAATGGAAGCATTTATTTAATGGATTTATTGGAGAAGCAAGTTGACTTATTTATCCAAATAGAATTTTGCTGTCCCCAAGAGCTTGCTGCATCTAAGAAAGGTAGTCATGTAGCTGCTGCCCGTTCCTCCCGGGGCTGAGGGAGTGCTGAGCCTGAGGACTGCCTTTGTGGCAGGGGAGTCCCTGCTGAGAGGAAAACACCTCTGGGTGTGGGACAAGGCCCTTTTCAGGGGTGATGCTGAGAGAGGAACCCTTTACAAAAGTTTACTTGGAGTCTAGATTTTAACTGTATACCATTGTTTGGGAGGAGGCCATTAGAGGCTGTTAGATGCTACAGTTTTCCTAGTAAAAAAAGATATCTTCCAGGTCATGCCGGGAGAAAGAAACTGGTGATAGCTAGAGAGTCCAGCCAGTTACTGTGATCTCCCTTCCTTCCTTGTCCGTCTTTCCTCATAGGAATTGTCCTTGGAGTGTCTCACATCCATCCATCCATCCATCCATCCATCCATCCATCCATCCCTCCTGACATTCCCCATTTACTGAGTACCTGCTCTGGTATAGAAATACAGGAAACAAGATATGGCCCCTGCCTTTTGAGATGCTTATGAGAGTTTATCGAAAAGATTACAGGGGTTTTCCTGTCCCGTCCCCCGCCCCCCACCCGCCAATAGTTCTCTCACGCAATAGTGGTCTCCAAGTATGTGTTAAAATCCATTAACTGACCCTCACAGCAAGGTTAACATTAACAATGATAATAAAATCCAAGAAAGGTTGAGTTTAAAGACTACATAGATATCCCAAGATATGTTTATCAAGGCTTTTCTCTAAGTTAGTCTTAAAAGTAGTAAGAATCACAGTATAAGCATACTAAGATTAACAAGATTTGCAACCTAAGGGATATTAGATGGTTTTGGACATTGATGACATTTCTGTTACCTGTCACCTCTAGATTGCTGATTCAGAACCAGAATGTGAGGATAAAGAAGGAAATTTGTTTCCATCAGAAGGCTCTTGTACAGTGAGTTTGGAGGTCTTAGTTTAGTTAATATTTGCCAGCTGCCTGTGAGCACACCCAGCAGTCCCACAGCTGGGGCTCATTTCCTTTCTTCTACATTGTCTCTGAGAGGCCCCTGGTGTAATAGTTGCTGTGCTAGAACTGAGTAGGTATGTGATTGGTGGGTTGTCCCCGTAGAGTAGGTCTCACTCACCTGGTGGGGAACACAGTGCTGCTTGGCTCTCTAAAGTGGTTCAGGGATGTGTCACTGGAGACTGTTTCACTTAGAGAGTGCTGGGATTACCCAGCTGCGCAAGACTAAGTGAACTGTCAGCACTTTTATTCAAACTATCATCTTTTATTACTTTATAATATCTGAAATTGGCATATATCAAAAATAGCTGCCTAAAATGGAAACCTATACATGCAACAGTGAATAGTTTTCCAGCTTATCTTATAGTAGTATTTGTGGAATGCTAGCTAATGAAAAAAAATAGTATACCGTTATGACATTTAAAAGATTTTTTTAAGGAAGAAAGAGAAAAAAAGGCAGGCCTCCAGGATTAAACTTCTACTTTTCAGCAAAGTTAATTCTTCTCTGTACTGAATTTTAAAGGCTCAGTTGCTAACCAAAAGGTCGGTGGTTCGAACCCACGGGCCACTCCACCAGAGCAAAGACTGGGCAATCTGCTTCCTTACAAGAGTACAGCCTGTGAAACCCTGTGGGGCATCTCTGCCCTGGCATGTTGGGTCGCGCTGAGTCAGAATTGACTCGTCAACACACAACAACAACAGCAGATTAAGGGAGAGGATAGTATTTGATCGGTTTGTAGATTTTTCAGGCCTTTTAAGAAACTGCATGAAATGATATTAATTCACTGTGGACTAACATTAAATTTGTTTTGTTGCATGGCCTGCTTTGCGGTGGAATTCACAACAGAGAGTAAGTTCCAATCCTTTTTTCTTCGTTTCCTGTAATACATATACCTTGGTAACATGAACGGTTGCTAACGGTGTTAGGAGAGTGACACCAGTCTGGGCAATGCCAGTGGGCCTTTTTAATCTTTTATAGACTTGGGTGGAAATCATGAATTAAATACACAAAACGTGTAGCTATCATTTATGTCGTTTTTCTAGGTTTTCAGTATGTTTCTGGAGACTCTGGTGGATTTTATAATAATTCATAAAGATGACTTGCAAGACTGGCTTTTTGTTCTTCTCACACAATTACTTAAGAAGATGGGTGCAGATTTACTTGGATCTGTGCAAGCGAAAGTTCAGAAGGCTCTAGATATAACGAGGTAGGTGTTGCAGGAGACCATTTTAACGGTACGAGACTCTCGCTGGTCTTTGACCGTTCTCTTTCAGTACCCGTGGCCTGTGTTGCTCCTCTGGTGTCTCCTCTCTTACCCAAGTCCCATGTTCTCTTGTTGACATTTGTTAACATGTTCCACCCATCGAGGAGGTAAAATACCCACATCTTCCTTAAGTTGGCATTATTTTTGTCAGTGCCTAAGACAAATGTGAAAACAAATGTAAAACTTTAAAAGTTAACCCTCTTTTCTGAAAAATCTTTTGTAAATATTTGTTTCCATCATTCTGAAGACCTCAGTTTTTGTAATATTTCAACTTCTTAAAAGTTACATTAGAAATACGCTGTAAAATATCTGTGTACGATGCAGGGTTCCCAGTGGTCTAGGAACAGTCTGAATTGACAGTGTACTGGCTCAGAGATTAATTACACATTCACAGCAATTGTGACTCTTCTGGCTGCTGTGAGAAATGACAAGCTGCCAAGGCTCAGAGAAGGATGAAATGCTGACTGTGCTGTCATTGTTGGAAACCCACCACCTATTGTTTGTGCAATTTAGGTCCTCAGCATACAAGTATTAGACATTAAGTTCTCTCAAGTTACTTGGCAGTAAAGCCTTGGTTGTGATCTGGTGGAAGATGAAGGGAAATGTGTCACATCCGTTGGGTTTTAAAGGAACAAATAACTGCCTCCACATCACTCTGAAAACTGTCGGGGCAATGATTTTTCTAAGACCCATTTACTACAAATTGAAGTCATACCAGTATGTATTGCTGTTACACATTTCACAGCTTAAAACGACACCTATTTATTATTAGCTCAGAGGTCTCCGGGTCACAAGTCCAGGTGGGCTTGACCGGCTTTTGTCCTCAGGATTTCACAAGGCTGAAATTGAGGTGTTGGCTGCCTGGGGAGGCTCTGGGCAAAATTTGGTTCCAGGCTCATTCAGGCTGTTGGCAGAATCAGCTCTTTGCGGACATGGGTCTAAGGCCCTCATTTCTGTGCAGGCTGTCAGCTGGGGACTACTTTCTGGTCCTAGAGGCCACCTGCATTCCATCTGACTCTTTGACAAAATCTCTCTGATTTCTTCTTCTGCCACTAGCCAGAGAAAACTCTCTGCTTTAAAAGGGCTCATATGATTGGATTATGTACACCCAGCTAAATCCAGGATTTAAAAAAACCTAATTTTGACTCATGGTGACCCTATGTGTTACAGAGTAGAACTGCTTCATAGGATTTTTTTGGTTGTAATTGTTACGGAAGCAGATCACCATGGCTTGCTTCTGCAGTGCTGCTGGGTGGGTTTGAACCACCAACCTTTAGGTTAGCAGCCAAGCATTACATCTACAAAGCCATCTGTTTGCCATGTCACTAACATATTCATGGACATGATGTCTCATCGTATTCAGGGTCGTGATATCATAGTCACACTTCCAGGGGTTACAGTGGGCTATCTTGGTGGTAGGGTGGTGGGATTACCTCTGTAGCCCAGGCAGTTAGAACCATGAGCCCATTTTTAGGCCCTGATTGTTTTAGTTACTGCCCTGTAAATAATTTTCTGAGAGACCTAGAGTCATTCTTTTTTTCTTTTGTTCCTGTATTTTCCTATATTCATTTCACAACAGTAGGGACTGACCAGACATGAGAAACCATTTCAGGAGCGAGACATAAGGTGCAGTGTTCAGGACATAGTTCTGGTCCATAGTATGATTGTGATTTAACACGGCAACTTGCCATAATAGATGATGTGATAGCTACTCTTGTATTTTCCATGCCTTTTAATCTTACTATTTATTTTCCTCTTAAAAAGTCGGAATAATTTCTTCAGGGTTAAATCTTACAGAAAGATTTGAAGAAATGTCTTGTCCCCAGTTTTCCCACCACTGGGATTAGACATGACTTCAAACATCCTAACTGGAAGAAACCTTAGAACCTGTGGCTCAACCCCACTAGTGTACAGATGAGCAAGCCAAGACCCAGAGAGGTTCCCTGATTCTCTCAGAGTCCATGAGTGGCAGCGTACAGGCTAGAACCCAGATACTTGGTTTCCACCCAGAGTTCCTCCAGTCAGTCATGCCGCCACCTTTTAGCAGCCAAGAAAAATCCAGGGTCGTTGTTAGAAATTTAACTTTTCCTTTCATTCATGTATACTTGAATAATAATGTTGGTAATAACAGCTTCTGTTTATGGAGTAATTTTACGTGCCAGACACTCAGCATTTTACAAGCATTAAATCAGTCTTTACAAGTCTGTGCGCAAGTTCCTTTTGTTTTCTGCATTTTACAGATGAAGAAACTGAGGCACAGAGATTGTCATTTGCCTAAACACATAGTAATCAAGAGTCTGAATTTGAACTCAGGCTTCAAAGCATATATTTGTTTTTCTACACTATGATGCCAGCTGTTTTCTTTTGGTCCCTGACCCTGTACCCATTGCCGTCGAGTCAATTCCGACTCCTAGTGACCCTATAGGACAGAGTAGAACTGCCGCATAGGGTTTCCAAGGAGTGGCTGGTGGATTTGAACTGCCGACCTTTTGGTTAGCAGCTGTAGCTCTCAACCACTGCGCCACCAGGGCTCCATAGAGCTGTATAATTTGCAGCATTATAGAGTTCCGTTATCCAAATAGATTTTCCATAAACTTAAAGCAGTATACTACGTTTATGATAAAGCTTTCAAACTCATCACTCCTTTGGATGAAGAAGCTCAGTGGAACTAGGGTATGCTGCTCTACACAAAATACCAATGGGTTTATAAAGGTTTAGCCTGGGCCCGACTCCAGGGGCTGGGCTGGTACAGCTGACGGAAGTGAGAGAAGCAGGTGGGGGAGGTCACGTGGCGGGTTGCAGAGCTTCCGTTGGTTGTGGCCATGTTGGGATGGGGCCCACTGGTGCCAGGCTTTTCGAGAAAGGTCAGCAGTGTGGATTCAGCCAACACAGTTGAGAATTTTCACGTGTGAGCCAGATTTGGCCTACAGGTTAAATGTAGGTGAATTTATGAGTGATATCCATTTCAGGTTTTAGAGGTGGTGGGAATATTAAGACTGTATTCCTAAACTTGGGTGATGAAGGCAATCAGTTGTAAATTTGATCTGACTTCTCAGGCATTTCATTATTCCCTTCTTTTTCTCAGCAGCTGAGATGTACAGCTCCTTACTCTTATCTAGAGTCAGTCAGTGATTTTAAAGGGGAGGAGGGGCTTCAGTGATAATGCAGGGCTGTTCCTCAGGTTAGAGACCCGATTGTCAACTGTCCTCGGTTTCTTTTACTTTGGCTTGTGCCCAACAACAGGGCACTTTTCTCAGTTAAACACACCAGTTACACGTATTCGTCATCCACCTCTTGATGCAGAAGAAAGGAAGTTACCATGTGTGTGGTTTGTCGACCTTGTCTCTTTAATTTATGGTCAGTGTGAGTCACTTATGTCCTAACTGCATCAGTAGAGAAACCGAGGACTGACCTGACCATGAATAGTAATATATACTTTGCTTCCAGAAATGGTCCTCAGAGCTTGCTGGGTGCAAACAGCATGCTATTTGGTCAAGGTTACTGTTTTCTAGTCATTTTAATGATACCTAGTATTTGCCTAGGTACCTAGTATACTGGCTCCTAGTATGTGCCGTGCACTTTATATTTTTCTTTTAAATTATTTTATTTAATCTTCAGATCAGTCTGTGAGGTAGGTATCGATTGCTTCATTTTATAGATTTGAACCTGCATAAAAATAAAGTTTACTATACTTTTTATTCTGTAGATTGAGAAAAGTCTCTAAGGGAGATCAAAGAAGGCAGTGTAATCACTTAGCCTCCATTGTAACAAATGTTTTTATTGTATTACCTTTTCTCTTAGTATGGAAGTCATATCCTCATTGTCTACATGACTCCATTATGCAGGTTTAAACTAATACTGGTGTCTTAGTTAGCTAGAGCTGTTGTAACGTAAATACCACAAGTGGGTGGCTTTAAGGAACAGAAATTTACTTTCTCACAGCCCTGGAGGCTGAAACTCCAAATCATGAGCTTCCTTGTAGGTAGTCCCAAGCATTTCTTGGTTCCTTGGCTTATCGCCGAACCTCACGTGGTGTCTGTCTTCCCCTGTGTGTGCGTATCGTCTGCTCTTGTTATAGCTCAGAAGTGATAGATTTAGAACCCACCCACTCAGGGATAGTCTAGTTAACATAACAACGAAAACCCTATTTCCAAACAGAATTATAGCCACATAGGAGTGGGATTCCAATACATACTTTTTTTGAGGGGGAGGAGCACAGTGTAATCTACAACAGCTAGTCATTGCAGCAGCCTTTGAAGAGAGAGAACCGTAAACTTTCAGTACAAGAGCTTCTTGGGGTTACTTGATTGCATCAGAGATGTGAAATGGCTCCAAGAAATGGGATCAGTAACAGGCAAGAAATGGAGCAAGAGGAGGAGCTCCTAGGTCCCCAGGCCTCTGTGTGTGCTCTGTAGCTGGATGGGGAATTTTCCTTTGTAGAGTATCTCGCAGGCACTCTTGGGGTAGTGACTGTGCAAAACAGGATCCTAAGCAGTGACGAAGCCAGGACCAAGGAGGACAGTACGGCTCAAACAGTCAGCTGTGAACAGCTAGCTGGTATGTAAGAATAAGCTGTGAGAATTGGAGGTGTTTTCATGTAGGCGTTATTCAGAAGGGTCCCTGAGAGAAGGTGAGCAGACCCTTAGAAGGGCGGGTAGGAACACCTTCCTTACTTTATTGCTTGCTCTTAGTTTTTAAAATAGCATACTCAGAGCAAATTTAGTATCTGTTTTGGGAGTGTACATTTAAACAACATTTACCTTTTTCTAGATTTTCTATGTAAACGTGTATTACTTTAATATTTTTAATAAGTTAAAAATACTAGATTGAAAATGTGAGCAAGTTTGCTTTTGCAGACATTACAAACATCCCAAACAGGATGTTTTTGTTTCTTAAGTAGTTTTATATTCTTCTGGGTAATAAATCTTTCTTTAAAAACAAGCACTTTATTTTTTCATACCTAGGGATTCCTTTCCATTTGATCAACAATTTAACATTTTGATGAGATTTATTGTGGATCAAACTCAGACTCCAAATCTCAAGGTTGGTAACTCTTTATCATTGCAATTAAACTTTTAGAGCTCAGATTTGCTTCAAATGTACTTACATTATACATAACTATCTGGCTAATATGAATAAAGCTACTGTGAGCATTCTTGCACAAGTCTTTGTGGACATGTTCCCATTTCTCGCAGTTAAATACCTAGAGTAGAGTTGCTGGTTCGTAGGATGGGTATATGTCTAAGTTTCCTAGAAATGGCCAAGGTAGTTGTATCGTATTCTGTTCCCACCAGCGCTGTATGCGAGCTCCCGTTCCGTATCCTCACTGACGTTTGGGATCGTCAGTCTTTTTCACAATCACTGTTTAATCTAGAGAAGTGAGGCAGTCTCACGTGTTGAGACAGGTATCCAACTGGAATGTTTCTTTAATGGTAACATTTTTAAGACATGAAAATTGTTCCGTGTTGGAAAATCATACTATAATCCAAGATTAAATTTGAAGAGAGGATGTGTGTTAATTCGGATTAGGTCATGTTCATCACGTGTTCTTAGATATTAACTTCTGTTGAGGTTTCAAGGATGAGCCCAATAAATAATAGCACTTTTCTCCTGAGGTCAAAACCAGTTGAAAAGTCTATGGAGAAGTTAGGGCAGGAGTCAGCTTCGTTGCTGTTAGATGCCGGCTTGCAGGGCCTGGCCTAGAATGTGTGAACAACTAACTGGAGAGCTGAACTTGCCCTCCCAGTCAGGGCAGAGCTGGAAAACCGGGCCTTCCCACGTGGGATCCTGCACTGGAAGTCTCTTGTGGCAGGATGAGAGCACCCTTTGTGGACATTCTTGAGATCCAAAAGAGAAGGGGACCGAGCTGCGTGCCAGTTCTGTACCCAGACTTACTCATCCGTCCCTTCATGTTTTTCTCCCCACGGATGATGCTCTTCCACATGGGAACACAAATCCGGGAGAAAGGAAGATCTCCCTCAAAAGCGTTTGCTTTTCTCTGACCCCGTTAAGAATTTTACACCCACTCTTTATTGATTGACGTGGTTAGGTTCCAAAGACCTGGTTGTTATGCAAAAATCAGCAATACTCGAAAATGGAGGATGACCACATCAGATCACAAAATGGAGGATGGCTAAATTATTATCTAACTGCCAAATTCCATCATTATGTAACTGCCAAACCACTGAGAATTATGGCCCAACCAAGTTGACACGTAACCATCCCAGCCAGTGTTACTCTCACCTCGCACCTCAGCGTTCTTTACTGCCAGACATACGTCGTTATTGCACAAAATAGTCGGATAATGGATTTTTTACTACTGTCATAAATGTGAAATGTTGGCTAACAAGATAGTCGATAAATGAGGAGTAGATGTATTAAAAGATTTCATCAAGTGTACTTAATGTTTATAACTATTGGATTTTTCAGGTCAAAGTTGCGATCCTAAAGTACATTGAGTCTCTGGCCAGGCAAATGGATCCAACAGATTTTATAAACTCTAGTGAGACAAGGCTTGCTGTTTCTAGAATTATCACCTGGACAACAGAACCAAAGAGTTCAGACGTGAGAAAGGTATGTCCAAGAGGTCTAAAGTGTAATGACACAGTTTCTTAGGCACATATGCTAGAAGAACTGATTGAGTAACTTGCAAACCAGCCGCACACAGATCTCTCTTCCTCCTTTTCTGTGAAGACCCAGACTTACTGCCCCTTACCTTCTCTCTCCAGCTCTGCCTGGCTGCAGTCTTTGAGTATGAAAGTGGAAGTCTGAAATCTTGCATAATACATTGTCTCTAAGCATCTGTTTTACGTATTTTATGATGTGAAGCCATTATTATATTACAGGGACATTTGTCTTCATTATATCAGGTTTGCAGCATGAACTGGGAAGGGGGAATTGCACGCAGGCCTCAGGCTATCTACCTAGCTTTAGGGTACTTGATAGTAAAATGTGGTGGGAAATTGTCACGAGATACAATGGATTCTTGACTTTATAAAGAGCAGAAAAACTTCCGATTGAGTACCACACTTGGAACTTGCTCTTTGATTTGGCGTGTGGGGGAGGGAAGGTGGAATCCTGTTTTTTGGAGACATCCTAATATCAGGTGGTGTTTTGTTGTTGTTGCTACTTTCTCCTGAAATGGCACATGGACAGAATAACACTGTAAAGAGAGCACAGCCTGCTATTATTTGTATTGTTAGACAGTAATCTCCCTGATAGGACTGTTATGTGGGTTAATATGAAGTGTTTACTTAGTTTCTGACATCTCATAAGCACGCAGCAAGTAGAAGCTATTATTGTGTTGTTGCTATTACTCCCATTCACTTCCCGTCAGTTGTACATTGTTTCTAAGCTTGGGTTTCATACATGGCCGTTGTTCTTTTACTTTGTGTAAAAACTAGCCTTTAGTACTTCTGAAAGCCGGATTTCTCGGTTCTGCTTGCAGGCTAAAAGTAGTTGATTCTGGTTTATTTGTGTATAATCGTGAACCTTGCATTTTTTATTTTGTACTGTACTCTGTCCACAGCTATCCCTTTGGCCTTGGGGTCCAGACGGGGAAAATCCCAAGCAATAATTAGCAAAATTGGTGCATTTCCAAATGCAGATAGACACTTTGCCCTCCCTGATGGCATTCAAAGAGGAGAACCAAAGAATTATCTAGAAGAAATCATATGGTTCATTTACTATTTAAACAATCTTAACTGTTTATTTTCAAGTATTTGGGATTATCTGAAGTCGCTTCACGAGACTTGGTCTTCATTGGTTTGATGCTCCTTCCACTGCTGCCCCTACTTCTCACTCTTCCTCCTTGTGAGCGCTGCGTAACTCCTCATCTTCAGATCCAGCTCACACCCAGGCTCTGGGACAGTAATGCTAATTTTCAGAGGAACTTGAGAAGTCTTAAATCAGGAGTTCTCAGTCCTGGCTGATTTTGAGGCCCAGGATTTTAGACTGTTGCCCTGGGATTGAACCTCAGGGCACACAGGCTGCTGATGTAGTCTTGAGCTGGTCGCCACCAATTCTTCTGCTGCCTACCCTAGATCCCCAGTATTTTCAAGACTAGGCCTCACTGTCCAGTACCTTGCCCACCTCCCTATCGACTGCCTAGAGTCACAGACGGCATCGAAGCCCAGCCTGGTGCTTGGGGCCCTGCTACCCTGTATGGATTTCCACCAAACGGACTGTCCATCTGCCTGGTTTTCTGCATGTCGTCAGCTCATGTAGGCTGCATCGATCATGGAAAACTTTCTAGAGACGATAACTTTCATCTTCAGTCTTAAAATGTGGGTGGAATGTGCACAGACAATGCAAGTTTAGGGGAAGGGAAGTAGTCCCTGTTAAGGAAATGTGATGAGGTTTGTCTGGAAACAGTGAAGCAGAGGGTTTTGAGAAGTTGAGCAGTGGGAGACTGATTTGGTCACACCTGTATGCCAAGAACCTAACAACGCCTGTAGGAACACAGCTCGGTGCCATCAAGTCTATTCCGACTCATCGTGACCCTATAGGACAGGGCAGAACTGCCCCAGAGCGTTTCCAAGCAGTGGCTGGTGGATTCGAACTGCTGACCTTTTGGTGAGCAGCCAGCTCCTTAACCACTGCACCACCAGGCCTCCTGTAGCAGCATACCAGAAAAACCAAACCTGTTGCCGTTAAGGCGATTCTGACTCAAAGCAACCCCACAAGACAGATCAGAACTGCTTCATAGGGTTTCCAGCAAGCGGCTGGTGGATTCGAACTGCCAACCTTTTGGTTAGTAGCTGAGCTCTTAACCACCGTGCCGTCAGGGCTCCAGTGGGAACTTCCATCCCCAAAAAAACAAATGCATTGCCGTTGAGTTGATTCTGACTCATAGCAGCCTTATAGGACAGGGTAGAACTGCCCCATAGGGTTTCCAAGGAGCGGCTGGTGGATTTGAACTGCTGACCTTTTGGTGAGCAGCCGAGCTCTTAACCACTGCGCCACCAGGGCTCCTGTAGGAACATAGTAGGTATTTAATAAATATTTTGAATGAATTAATGAATGACACATAGCAAAGAGAAATGATGTAATTTCAGATGGTATTTTGAAAGCCCTCATTTTCAAAACTATGGTCTTGAATTTCCTGGCTTTTGAACTTTTGTATTGATTTTTTTTTTACTAAATGACAAATTTCCACAAACTTAGCAGCTTGAAACAGCACAACTGGGTCAGGCATCTGGCAGATTCACTGGGTCCTCTGCTCAGGGTCTCACCAGGATAAAATCCAGGTGCCATCTGGGGCTGTAGTCTCAAAGGAGACTTAGAGTCCTCCTCCAGCTCATTGATGGTGGCAGAATTCACTTCCTCCCAGTTGTAAGACTGAGGTGCCCGCTGTCTCTCTGGCTCCCAACCAGGGGTCGTTCCCAGCTCCTGGAGGCTGCTAGCTGTCTCCTGCCACATGGTCCTCTCTACAACATAGCAGTTTGCTTCTTCAAAGCCAGCAGGAGAATTTGAAGAAATAATGTCTGAAAACTTCTTAAATTTGAGGAAAAACATCAGTCTACACACTCAGTAAACTCCAAGTAAGATAAATTCAGAGATTTCACACCGAGACACAAGATACCAAACTGCCAAGAAGCCAAAGGCAGCGTCCTGAACGCAGCAGTAGAGAGGAGGCTTGTCATGTCCAAGGATCCTAAATAAAATTAACAGTTGGTTTCTCATTAGAAATTACAGAGTCCAGATGGCAGTGGGATAACATATTTAAAATGCTGAGCCACAAAAAACTGTCAACCGAGAATTCTATATTCAGCAAAACTATTCTTCCAGAATGAAGGAGAAATTAAGACAAAGCCAGCAGGAGGATCTCTTTCACTTTGCATCTCTCTAACCTCTTTTCAGGGCTCATCTGATTAGGTCAGGTCCACCCAGGATGCCGTATTTTTACTCAGACAACACACCTTCTCCGTTTGCTTGACAACCATGCCCCTCCCCCACAAGGTATGTTCGTAAGCGCCGCTATGCCAATTTTTTTTTTACATGTTGCTGTAACAAAAAATCGGCATAGTGCACTTACAGAAATACCTTGCGGGGAGAGGACACAGCTGGCAAAGGTAGAAGGTGGACATTATTCCCATAAAAATACGGCAATCTCTTTTTTTATTAACTCAAAATCAGTTGATTAGGGACTTTAATTACATTTGCAACATCCTTCTGCCATATAATGTAACATAATCATGGGAGTGATATCCCCTCATATTCACAAGTCCACTCACACTCTAGGGAAGGGAACTGTATGGGGCATGTACACCAGGGGACAGGAATCTTGGGGGCTGACTTAGAATTCTGCCTACCACAGCTTCGGCCTCTCCGTCAGTGGGTTGGCAGGAATCTTCTACAGTTATTTGGTAATTCCTGAGCTCTTGTTTAAGTAGGGAGTCTTTTTACCTTATGCAGATGGTGGTGAGATTCAGCTTAGTTCCAGGTGCACCTCTGCATTCTGGGCGCCCTCTAGATTCCTTTATCATCTAAGACCTTTGTGGCTCTGGATTGTTCAGCTTTCAGTGTACACATCCAGGACTGACTAGTAAAGCGTTGTTGTTTGATTCAAATAGGTGTATTAAGGTACAGTATCCAAGTATTTGTACTTTTGCCCCTGAGCTATGTACCACGAACTGTATGAGAGCACTACAGGTTAATCCTTCCTAGAGATAGATTCACTTTTAAATGCTCTGTTTTGCTGTACTGTTTCTTGGACATTTATGTAAACATATTTGCAGTTAGAAGTGATGATGTCAGCTGCCTTAGTCAAGAATTTGACATGC
The DNA here is from genome assembly GCF_000243295.1 of Trichechus manatus latirostris. Lineage (NCBI taxonomy): Eukaryota > Metazoa > Chordata > Mammalia > Sirenia > Trichechidae > Trichechus > Trichechus manatus. Next base: position 1,738,847 of record NW_004444139.1, on the reverse strand, counting down.
ATTTTGAAACATTGTCTAAATGAATATAGTGCCATAATAAGTAAAAATGCTTGGAAATTGTGATATGGTATATATCGCTGAGGTCGAAAACTAGCATTATATTAAAGCTGTAAAAAAAATAAAACAAGTTACCTGTTCTTATCTAGATAATTTAACGTCCTAAAGATACTCTTAGCTGTCTATTTTAAATAAATGTATGTTTTGCTTCATCATTTCCAGAGTCTTGGAGGTTATACCCAGGAGACCTGGTTGCATAATGGTTAAGCGCTCAGCTGCTAACCTGTAGGTTGGTAGTTCAAACACATCCAGTGGCTCCTGGTGATCTACTTCCATAAAGATTACAGCCTAGAAAACCCTACGGGGCAATTCGACTCTGTCACATGGGTCACTATGAATTGAAAATTGACCCAGTGGCACCTAACAACAACAAAGCTTATATCAGGGATTATGGAAATCTTGGTAATTTAAAAGTATTTTGTGATCATGCACCAAGGTCTTCTATTGGTGTCCTGCTTTAATTTCTTCTTAAGAGTAGGGTAGGGTTATATTCAAAATACGTTAAGAGCCCTTCAGGCTGAAATCTATGCAGTAAACTGCCAAGTGTAACCCTCCTTGGAGAATGTTAATTTTATGCAGACAAGTCCTGAGGAGACAACGTAATTAATTCTCCATGTCTATTAGATCCTATTTGTGAAGGCACTTTTGAAACGTTTTAAGCTGGCACAAGCTGATACAAACCCACATTTGCTGATTTCAGCATTTTAATATTTTGCTTGTTTTCTTTTTTATCTCAGTGTGTTGGGGTGTATTACATTGTAGGTGGTGATGTTTACGTATTTAAGATGTTTTTACAAGGAGGGGGTATTGCACACCAGTGTTCACTGCAGCATTAATCACAATAGCCAAAAGGTGGAGACGACCCACTTGTCCAGCAACAAACGAACGGCTCAGCAAAATGTGGTACATCCATACAGTGGAGGATCCCTTAGCCATAAAGAGAAATGAAGTTCTGATACGTGCTGTCGTGTGGACTAACCTTGGAAACATCGTGCTCAGTGAGATAAGTCAGAGACAAAAGAACAAAGACTGTAGGATCCCACTTACCTGAACTATCTAGACTAGACCAGATAGATTAGTGGGTACGGGGGGCGGGGGAGCTGTTGCTTGATGGGCACTGAGTTTTCAGTTTGAGGCGATAAAGTTACAGAACTGGAGCCTGGTGATGGCCGCACAACATTGGGAATGTGATTAATGTCACTGCCTTGTTTGTTGAAAAATGGTTCAAATGGCAAATTTTACATTACGTCTTCTACCACAATAAAATCATTTTTTTTTAAAAAGGAGGGGGAAGCACAATCAAAACCGAAACACGGACCAACCACCAGTGAAGGCTGCTGAGGTGATGTCACCTCCAGACTGAGACTGGTTTGGGCCAGATGGAGGAGCCCCACCCAAAGCTTAACTGGCCTGCTTTGTTCTGAAAGTACCCAGTTTCTCTTTTTAAGCGTGGAAGTCCTGACCAGTTGTGTTAGCCAAAGTATACAGAGGTGTACTAAAGCTCTCTTAACGCACTGGGTTTGTGTTAAGGCCATATAAAGTATTAACCACAGAAGGAAAATGAATTCTAGACTTTACACTTGCATTCGACTTCCACATCTGCCACTTGTTAGCTGTGTGAGCAAATAATTTAACCTCCGGGTTCTCTTTCATCATCTGTAAAATAGGAATACTACTACTTGCCTCGAGCCCTCATTGGGAGGGAGAATTAGTTGCGATGGAAGGTATGAAAACATAAAGCGATAGGACTTCGTTTGCTGTGGCAGCTCCTGCTGTTGTTGGAAGCTTGTCATGTTTTGTTGTTGTTAAGATACTGTTTTTCAACAACTTGAGAAGCAAATTTTTTCCAGTGTTAGGAAGCCATGTGATCAGTCAAAGGGGATGGTGGTGTTGGCAATTGAATTTTTAATTGTGTGTAAATATCTCAGGATTCAGAACATCCTGAATGTGTGCTACTCATACGTGGGTTCTGTAACATTTAACAGGTACTTCGTTAGATGAAATGACAGATCAGTCCCCAAATGTTTTGAGAAATTTGGAAAATGAAGGCATGGTAAAGAAACCTAAAAAGTATAAAGATGCTGTTATCTAAAGCAGGAAAAGTATATAAATAGCCTTTGAAAGTTAAAATTTCTTTAATGAAAAAATGTTTAAGTCTCTGATTATAGAGGAAGCACGGCCTGTCATCAAACAAGGTTTGAATCTCAGTTTAACTACTGACACCTCTTTCAAGTTTTGGAGGATTGTGATTAAGTACAGGACCTAGATGAGGTTGGCGTTTAAAACTGGTAGTTGCTGTTATTATTTTTATTATTCTTACTTTTAGATTATATGTGCCTACGTAATTTTTTATAGAAGAAGCCAAACACTGACCGCCAACAAATAGCCGTAGTTTAAGAGCTTGGTTCCTCTCTGATTCAGTCGTGCCGCCTCTCCTGTTTGTCGGTCCCTGCTTCACCGTAGTCGAGTAGGGGGATTTCCCAGTTAGTGAGCTTCAGCCCGCTCTGGGCTCCGAGGAGGAAACTCGGAAGAACATTGTCAACAGGTAGATTAGACACTGTGAACTAATTTCAAAAAACACGCTTCTGTGTTTGCATTTTGGAGTATTAATACCAGACCCTCGTGAGGACACTGGGAGGGTTTTGAAGAAATCTAAAATTAATGCAGTACTGTACGAGTGAGTGCACGTGTGTGTGTGTGTGCGTGTGTGTGTGTGTAAGTGTTTGTGTTTTGGTATGTTTTATGATTAACTGTCTTCCCAACGGAATAGTAGCCTGTGTTGAATAAGGAATGCCTGTAGATCACGGAATGCCTGTAGATCACGGAATGCCTGTAGATCACGGAATGCCCCCTGGTTGGTAGTTTGTATAACACTTTTAATGACATTCTGAAGGGACCAGTAATCACTGTTTAATAAGTTAGAAAACTCTTGGCTTTTCTTTTCCACACTTGCCCAAATCAACACCAACCGTGAAGCATTTGTCCAGGCTTCGTTTATCTTTCAGCTGTGAGGAAGAATTCCTTTCTGTGTAAGGTACGCAGCATTCAAGGCAGTTAAGGGCCTGAGAGTTCGTGTCAGATAGCGGCAGTGAGATTCTGAAGACCCTTTGACCCTCAGCCCCGGGGGCGTGCACCAGAGTCTCTCCTTTTAAGTTGAGGTTTGATCCTTAAATTGCCCCAGAATTGTCCATTAGAGGAATTCAGCACTACTCAGAGTCCACCAGCTGCTCCTTGGGAACCACAAGGGGCAGTTCTGCTCTGTCTTACAGGGTCGCTGTGAGTTGGAATCGACTCGACAGCAACGGGTTTGGTTTTTCTCTTGTGGAAAACAGCAGTTCAGAGCTGCAGACGACAGCAGTTGCCTGTTGACTAGGAGCTGTGCCCCGGCTGCTTTAAACACACCTCTGCAACCCTACCCCACCTTTGGAAATTATTCCTTTAACGCGAGCATATTGACAGGGATGATAAATACCACCCGGGTTTCTTCCTTGCTTGGATCCCAGCCTTCTGACATCTCACTAAGGGGGTCGTAGGTAAAATGGATTAGAACCATGACAGTCTCATTCCTTTTTGAAGTAACATACTTTAATGATACTTTGCGTTTCTGGAGCTTGGGTCTCATTAAAAAGAGATTTTATTTTGGAAACAGCTTTAAGCCAAAGAATGATTTTTTTGAAAACTGTATAAAATCACACACACACACACACATCATCTGTCCAACTAGTTATAGTTTCAAAATTCCTATTCGATTTCTTATTATTGGGAAAAAATTTCCTTAATGGGCCAGAAGTTAAAAGTTTATTGGACTTTTTTCCCACGTAGGTAAAAGTCGCTAATAGTAAGTAGCCGTGAGTTTTCACAGTTTCTGGGCCTGTTGTCTTGCAGGCGCCCCCACCATGTTCCTGGAAGACCTCACTGATTTTATACTTTGCTTTATGAAAACCCTCAGGTTAGCCTGTGGCATTGCATTTCCTGTCAGTCTGGGAAAAAATACAGACTTTTAAGTAAAGGCAGTGGCACATTTCACATAGAATTATGCTATTCAAGAGTATAATTATACATTTTATAATTTTCAGTCAACAAAAACTAAGTGCTCAGACTTTCTTATTAAATTGATGACATTCATATGTTTTCATGGTTAAAGCTCAAGTCTGCTTCTTCCTTTCTCCTTGAAGTACACTGAGTTTTTTCTACATGCACTTTTGTAACATCTAATGAAATCTTTTTTAAATACACAGGTTACTTTGCATGATTTTTCAAACTTGCTCTATTTAAATTGAATTTGGCTGTATATAAATGGTGCTAACAGTACCTTAAACTCATGGTGAAATAGATTCCTTCAGGTAGTGATTTATTTACGATGTTTCAAAATGTAGAAATTTATATTTTAGTACCAAAAACCAAACCCATCGTCATCAAGTCCATTCTGACTCATAGCGACCCTATGGGACAGTGTAGAACTGCTCCATAGGGTCTCCAAGGCTGTAATCTGTACAGAAGCAGAGTGCCACATCTTTCTCCTGCGGGAGCGGCTGATGGGTTCTACCTGCTGACCTTCCCATTAGCAGCTGAGCGCTTTAACCACTGTGCCACCAGGGCTCCTTACATTTTAGTACAATGAATAATAAGTTTTTTACTAGTATCATAGAAGCACATTGGCCCCTTCAGGTTTAATTTGGATAGAGAAACTGCTAATGATTATATTTGGGAGTCAAGGAAAAAAAGCAATATGCATTTGCCCAGTGCTGTGTTTAATGAGGAAACCCTGGTGGTGTAGTGGTTAAGAGCTGTGGCTGCTAACCAAAAGATCAGCAGTTCGAATGCACCAGGCCCTCCTTGGAAACCCTATGGGGCAGTTCTACTCTGTCCTGTAGGGTCGCTATGAGTCAGAATTGACTCAATGGCAGTGGGTGGTGGTGGGTGTTTAATGAATGCTTTTGAAATGTTGAAAAAAGTAATTTTTGATTCTGTGTAGTTGTTAGGCTCTGACGCATAGCAACGCTTACCGACAGTGGATTCTATGGTAAACAGTCTTTTACTGATAAATTTAAGTTTGTAATTCGCTTTTTAATTTTGGTTAAATATATTTAGGTCTTTGGATTTTTTTTCCCCCTTCTCCAGGCATAGATAACAATAGCTTTGTCCTAACTGGTTATAGACTTAATTTTATCATTATAAAAGCAATGAAATATTTTATGGTGTTGATGTCCGAAGAATTTACCAGCAAGCACATTTTTATGTAATACTCTATGTCATGGAAAAAAGATTAAGAATACTGCAATCATAAAAGTTACAGTATTTGGAAAAATAAATGTATGCTTTTAGTCAAAATGAAGAAGAAATTATTGTATACACAGAAACCATTTTTCATAACGTGTTTTTATTTCTCTTCACTCTTCTAGACATTTGTAAGAAATGCCAGTCAGTGTTAACTGAAATTGTCCTTTGGTGTAGTTTTTCCAAGTTAGAACCCTTGTAATCTAATTTTTCTAAACTCTGATTGCCTGCTACTAAATACAACAGAAAGCACATTACTTGCTAGAAGAATCTGAGTCTCATTTGGCTACTGTTGCTTCAGCTAATTACCTTTTCCTACTTTACAAGCGGTACTGCAGATGTTGTCTCAACTCGTAATGAAAAGAAGCATGTCTTCCGAAGGGCAGAAGAGCGAGTTTTTAAATTATACCATCCAAAATCTGGTTGCCTTCCCCAAAGACTGTCTCTCTTCTTGGGTCATAGATGTAAAAGTAGGAGCTTTTCCGTTGCATTTGGACTGGTCTTTTTCGAGTATGTTTCAGTCCATCGGAGCAGGACTGTGACATCTACTAGGACATCACAAGGAATGACCAAGGGATAGCAGTTTCTTGGGATCACCTAGCAGCAGCTCACCTAGAAGCTTGCTCTTTCCAGGGTGCACCGCTGGGAGCCCTGTTCAGTTCTGACTTACTAGAGTGGGAACAATCTTAAGCCTTTCTTATTTTTTGATTGTTTCGTTTACCTGTTTATCAGCTTCCTTCCTGGTGCCAGACAACAAAGGGAAAGTTATTGGAATTTATCCTTAATGTGCTGTGGAACTCTAAGGGCAAAGTGTTAAAATGAAGCTAGGGCTTATTTTCCAGATTGAAGTCTGACTGTTGATGATGGTTGATAACTATTTTCTCTACATGCTTTTTGGTTTTGCTTTTTGATGTGAAGGGTGTCCTCTTATTAGTGATTTTACTTATACAAAAATGTTTCCTTTTTTCTCTAAATTGTATTTATTTTGTTGTTACTGAGAATATGCACAGCAAAACATACACCAATTCAGCAGTTTCTACATGTACGATTTAGTGACAATGATTATATTTTTTGTTGTGCAACCGTTCTCACCCTCCTTTTCTGAGTACCTCCCTCATTAACATGAACTCACTGCCCCTAAGTTTCCTATCTAATCTTTCAAGTTGCTGTTGTCAGTTTGATCCTGTATACATAAATCTTAAAAGAGCATAATGCTCAAAGAAGATCTTACTTACTAGTTAAGCTAAAATATTATTCAGTTTTAAGTGACTTCAGGGGATGTTTTTGGTTTAAGGTTTAAAGATTATCTCAGGGCAATAGTTTCAGGTGTTCATCTTTCCTCCATGGCTCCAGAAAGTCTAGAGTCCATGAGAATTTGAAGTTTTGTTCTGCATTTTCCCCCTTTTGATCAGGATTCTTCTGTAGAATCTTTGATCAAAATGTTCGGTAATGGTAGCCAGGCCTACCCAGTTCTGCTGGTCTCATGGCAGAGGAGGCAATTGTTGGTGGAGGCAATTAGCCACGTATTCTATTTCCTCCACCTATTCCTGATCCTCCTTCTTCCTCTGTTGCTCCAGAGCTTTTAAGACCCCAGGTGCTATGTAATGAACTAGGAGGTAGAACAGAAGCACTAAACACATTATTAGGCTGGTTAAGTGGTACGTCCCCTGAAACCATGACCCTAAACCTCCACATCAAGTCAGCTTTTTATAGGTGTACAACTACTGACAGCAGTTGCAGTAATTGGCTGTGCAGCCTTACCCTTAATATGATTTTTCCTTCACCATTAACCACCCTTTTCCCCTTCCTCATACCACTGGTAACCATTAATAAACTTTGGTCCCTATACATTTGCCTTTTCTTGTGTTCTTATGTAAGTGAGGTCATACAGTGTTTGTCCTTTTGTGATTGGCTTATTTCGCTCAGCATAATGTCTTCAAGCTCCGTCCATGCTGTAGCATGTATCAAGACTTCATTTCTCCTGCTGGCTGAGTAGTATTCCATTGTATGTATGCACCACATTTTGTTTATCCATCATCTGTTGATGGTCATTTACGTTGTTTCCACCTTTTGGCTATTGTGAATAGTGCTGCAGTGAACATTGGTGTACAAGTCTCTGTTTGAGTCTCTGCTTTCAGGTCTTTTGGATATATACCTAGGAGTGGAATTTGTTGGGTCATCTGGTAGTTATATTTTTCGTTTAAATGTTTTCTTTTTAAAATGGTTATAACGGACGTTTTGACCAAGATATGCTATTGTATGTCACATGAATTGATCATGTCTTCTTTTTCTAGGCAGCACAAATTGTGCTAATCTCTCTGTTTGAATTGAACACTCCTGAATTTACCATGTTACTTGGTGCCTTGCCAAAAACATTCCAGGATGGTGCCACCAAACTCCTCCATAACCACCTCAAGAATTCTAGTAACACCAGTGTGGTGAGTGCATTGGGTGACAGTTGGTGCCTCTGTGCTCAAATTGGGGCCTCTGCCTGTCCGTTACCTTGAACCTCCTCTCACAAAATTGCGTATTTCCTCGTTCTTTTCTAGTAGATTGTGAGCTTTTCCTCAGTGGTTGGGGTCATGCCTGATCCCAGTGTATCTCTAGCCACTCCATAAGCATATTATGAATGAGTAAATGAACTGGTATTTAAATATGGCCTTTTTCTTGGGTTAGGTTGTTGAATCTATTAAATTTTTAATTGGCCGTTTTATTAGTTATTTGTTCATTGATTGAGTTAGTCTTATTTTTTAACACTGCAAAATGCAAATGCCTGATTATGTCTGATACTCTAGCATAACCAACATCAGTCATTCAACTCCAGGAACACCCATAAGACAGTTGTACATTTACTGATTTATATGCACTCGAAATTGGCCTTATTATTCTGAGAAACAGTTGTGCAGCTTCTACCCATTTGTTTACACGTGAGTTAAAAGGCCAAGGGAAGAGTGGAGCTGTGTTCTAATACCGACCTTAAGTAATAGTGCTTGTTCTGCCTTTGCCTAGGGCTCTCCAAGCAATACGATTGGCCGGACTTCCTCCAGACACACCAGCAGCAGGACCAGCCCCCTGACCTCACCCACCAACTGTTCCCATGGGGGTCTGTCTCCAAGGTAAAGTCACTGCAACAGAAGTGAAGAAAACTAAGGCACCCTAGTGTCTGTGCAGCGTGTCTCTAGATTTAAGATCAAGCTTAATAACCAAAAAGTGTTGAGTCTCAGGAGACCACGGGCTCTGTCCTTACTCAGGTCTTAACTGTGTGGTCTTGGGCAAAGTGACTAACTTCTGTGGTAAAATGAGCAGTTTGTGCTAAATGTTCTCTGCGGCCCTTTCAGCTCTAAACACTCTCTAGTACTTTAGGTTTTAAGTACCCTAGTACTTAACAGATTTTAAACCTAAAATTTGTGTTTAGTGCTGCGTTACTTGGAATCCTTGTAGAAATCCGTCACCTGTTCTCTAAGTGATAGGAGGACCTGAAGGTATTTAGTCCTGCACGTAAACCCTTCAGAGTCGGTCTGCACCAAGTCTGGGTTAGTTTGCTAACCAAGAGGCCACTCCAAGCCTAGTTGCTTGTCATTATGAGCTCGTGTTTCACTCAGAATGCTGCTCTGAAGGACTGTGATTTAGAGCCTGACAGCTAAAGTTGGATCACCAGTTTGAGACTTGTGTTGGGACCCTACAAACATTGGCCTTACAGAACCAGTGCGGTGGCTTAAGAAGAGAAACAGCTGTGTCTAGAGGTCTTTAGATGGCACTTCTTCTGGCCAGAGCCTGCAGGAGTCTGCGCAGTGGCTTTAGCCACGCCTCCCATGCGCTGGAGTTAGTGTGGCCCTACTCACAGCAGAACCACTCTGGACCTCCAGCTCTTGGAGATCACTAACAACAAAAATCAGGAGGCTTTTGTCCTATGGGTTGCTTTTATCAGGATCTTAAAGTTAAAAGAAAATATTGCAAGTGTACCTTTTTTCCTTTAATATTAAGGGTTCCCTCTTTAGTAGGAAGATATCAATACTTAATTGCTTTAAATTTAGATTTTTAAAGTCTACCAGACTCCATCATTACCAGCTGAAGTTCTCTTCAGTTTCTCAAGTTAATCTGTAACTAGTTTGGAACATGTTAAATTTGCATATTTCCCTGGTGAAGCAGAGTATTTTATATACCTATAGTGCCTTGCTGTTTACATTATCTATGTCTAATCCCCCAAATGTATTTAGGTGTGATGGAGTACAATGTTCTGTCTCCACAGTTGGTCTGTGTTGTCAACGATTTCAACAAGATATACTATAATTAGGCAGTTGAGACCACAAACTTACTGGAAATATGTCTGACTTGTCCCAGGTATGACTGGGGTTCAGCCAGCTATTTGTTTAAAACTAACATCTATATTTAAGGTATATGGTTTTTCTTACATTACTAGGGTCCAGTGTTGACAGTAAAATCATTGCGTATTCTTTCCTGGTAGGGTGACTTATGGAAAACTTGTATTCCCTGTAAATTGTTGGCCTTTGTCTAGAAGCAATACTTTGGAACATTAATTGGGAAATCTGTTCTTTCATAATATGCAGTTCATACTTCTTTTAGCCATTTCATTATTAGGTGGCACATTGTTCAGGTAGGAAGCGGAAGGCAAACCTCAGATTAAGTATGTTATTGTGTATGCTGATAGTCTAAGTAAAACAGTGGTGGGGGCTGCTAGCATAATCCATCAGCGCTAAGAATCAGCTCGGTATTAATCTTATGGATCCCCAAATCATTAAAATTTAAATTTATTTTTACAAGTCACCATTTCTTCTAAATTGGCCTGACCTCAGTTTTTACTGTTAGGGCTATAGGTCAGTAGAAGAAATGAATTAAAGATTCATTCAATATTAAAAAGTCCGTGTGTGCTCTGGAGCCCTGATGGTGCAGTGGTTAAGAGCTCGGCTGCTAACCAAAAGGTCAGCAGTTTGAATCCACCAGCCACTCCTTGGAAGCCCCGTGGGGCAGTTCTACTCTGTCCTGTAGGGTCACTATGAGTCGGAATCGACTTGGCGGCAGTGGGTTTGGTTTTTTGGTTTTAAGTGTCGTCTGAATATCGTGAACAGATTCTTCTTTAGGAAGTTATTTAGTTATGTAGTTTCTTTTTTTTTTTCCTTATTAATTTGCTGTCGTTCAGTGCATAAATAGCCAGATGGTCTTAACCAACTTGAGCTCAACAGGAGAAATAATTTTTCTTACTACTAAAATTGTCCTTCACTGGGAAAAACTGCCTCATGTTGTCGTGTCCCTGGAAATAATCAAATAGGCTACATACTTTGTACAGGAAATTTATGAAAGAAATGAATTCCTGCACTAAATAGAAGAATGGCTGGATGACCACATTCTAGGAGGTGATGAGCAAGTCCCTACAGTGTATAATCTCTGCTGCTTTTCTGAGCAGTGCTCTTAAAAGTTTCATTTTCTCTGATCTTGTCATTCTTCTGGATGATCTTGACCATATGATGTTAGCTTTTCATCCTTCAGACAAGAAGTTACCACCTGTTATTTGTCTTTAATTTTGAGCATCAGAATGAACTTTTTTTTTTTTTTTTGCCCAAAAATTCTACATTCAGATCATGGTGATAATAAGGAAGTATTCTAAAATGAAGAACAACTCTAATTTGATAGTTTTTTTAGAATATCACTAGTCAGGAAGTCATTTTTATTGACCCAGCAATGTTAGAGAAGCTATAGATAACAGGTTCAGCTTTGTAAAAGAGTCCATCAATTATTGTTTCTGTGTGAGGGAAGAATTACTGCTTTTTATCAGCTAATAAATACTCCTTGGTACTTGGAGAGATTTATGACATGGGATTTTTCATCATTAAACACGTATTTATATTTTAGCTTATCTTACCTAGTGTGATCTTATGGTAAATGGAAAGCAGAGTAGACAAAGACCAGAAAGCATCTGAGGTCCATTCTCTTTAAAAAAGTATACGCAGTTCTTGCTCTGGTCTGCCGTATGTTCTTGGCAAACATGTCAAGAGCAGAAAGTCACTGGATAATCTCTGTGTCCCCTAACAATAAAAATAATTGCAGGTGGGTTTTACGTTTTGTCCACTTGAGGACCAACAGTATCCCCAGAGTCAGAGTGAGATTGACTGTGAGGAGGTGCTGAGGCATCTGCTTTGTCCTCTGCCCTTTGCAGAGCTCCTGCCTGTGGTGGTCACCCGTGTTCTTCTTGGACCTCCACCCCGACTCCATGTGTGACTTAGAGAAGGTCTTTAGGCCCTTCCGTTCCTCAGTGCCCTGTCGGTTGCACACCTTAATTTCCTTACAAAATGGAGGCCATAACTGTCCTCAGGGAGACCAGCTCCAGACCCACCACAGGAAAGGACGTATGCTCTTAGAACTATGAGAAGTACCAGTCACTAGCAGGGCTGACGGTAGAAACATTATCTCTGACGTCATGATCTCGGCCCTGGGGCCGCACATCACCATTCCCGCCAGTTCAGTACCCCTTTCTCCAGTCTCTCTGGGCTCAGTTCTTTCGAATTGCAAACAGTTGTTAGAACTTCCTGTCATGGCCTCTGCAAGCCCAGGTCACCTAGTGACATTTGTGGACTGAAGAGGGATGCCTTCATTTTGTATAGAATTTTAATTCTCATATTTGGTGATAGGAGCAGAGGAATCGATTTGTTGGTGCTCCCACTCTGAGCTGTCCAGCTGAGACTTAACATCCTAGGCCTCTAGTGGGTTGTGCTGTTATTCTTTCAGGAGGAACGGCTGTGTCAGCCTCTGAACGCCGTGATTGGATTCCAGCTGTGTAGCACACACAGGCCCATGCCTGAGTGCTCTAGTCAGAATAGCACGTTTTCTGTAGCTTTCCCTGTTGTACTACCTCTGGCCACTTCTCAGTTAAGCCCCCATAATTCTTTCTTTGGTTCTTCCTAAAACAATTGCTGGGTTATCTGAAACAATACCCATATTTTCTTGTGTGTAAGTGCTTATAATGTCCTCTCAAACACACATACACTTGGAATCTCCTGTGATTTTAAAAACTGAAAACATCCTGTGGTTGGGAGGGGAAAGACTAAAACAGTCTCACTGAGGACCAAACTGTGAAACGGAATTTGTTCATTTTCTCTGCATGGTGACGTAGTCCATTTGAATCTGATAGATTTTGCTAGAACTTTGTCAAGGAAGGAGGAGGCCCTGAGACACTTGGAGTGCAGGGTCTTCTCCCCTCCCCTCCCCTTCGCCTTTTCTGTTTCCCTTTTGCTGACTTTTGTCTTCTCATCACTGCAGTCGGTTGTGGGGCTGGAGTGCCGACGGGCTGTCGAAGCACCCACCTCCCTTTTCTCAGCCTAACTCAGTCCCCACCGCTCCTTCCCACAAGACTCTCAGGTGCTCTTACTCTCCCAGGTAACACGCTACCTGTTACACTTGTCTGAGGTGTCACAATATTATTGCGTTTCCAAGGTCGTCTCAAGCCTTTCGAAAAGCCTCTTAGCTGCCTCCACTGAGCCCTGCCTGGCTTAGACCAGCAGGAGTAGAGCCCTGGTGGGAAGGTGGGCAGGACTTTGTGAGTCTCCCGAGTATCAGAGCAGAAGGTGACTCTGTCTCCAACGGATCAGGATCCATCAGTTCCTGCTGTTGCAGACTCTTCAGCCCCCCGCAGTCGCTTAGGGAACACTTACTGACTGTTGACCTGCGAGATCAAGGCAGGCAACAGGGGCACCACTTCCAAGCCTTCTTCTCAGGCACACGAGGCGTTCCCACTGCAGAGCAAGCGAGACCTGCCCTTTCCCAGACGGCACGCATGGCTCTCAGTCCTGCTGTGACGTGTGTGGACTGAGTTCTTTCGTCATGTGGTCATGTCAGAGAGCACAGACCCAGAAAGAAAGCTCTGAGAGCTACGTTCCTTGTTGCCTCTCTCCAAAGGTGCCCCGCCTCTGGACAGGAGAGCCATCAGTATCCTCTCAAGTCACCATCGAGGTGCCGAGTGAAGCTCACCGCCGCTGGTCGAATATGACTAAGCTATGAGTCTATAAGGAGGGGTGGGGCTTCCCTCAGCTGTTTAGACGGGTGGTAAATCTGTGGTGCAGAGAAGGTTCCATGTAGATACCCAGTTGAGGGCCTGCTGAGCGCTCTTGCTCGAGGTCCAAAGCCCGGAGAACCCGTGTTCATGTAAGCATAGCCCGGGCAGTATCAGTCATTGGGCTCGGCAAGGTGAGCGCACATGCTCTGACAGGACACGGGTGAATAAAGTCTGTGACTTGCGAAATGCTTCCTAGATGACCTGTGCGTAGGAGGTCTGCCTTCTTTTTTGTATCCTCACCATAGCAAAGCTGTACATGGTAAACCAGTCAGCTGAATATTCAGCAACATCTTTCTCTGGAAGCCCTTACAGCTCTCAAGTTGTCCAGAGAATCCTAAAGTCTGCAGAGACTCCTAGAATGATGTGTCTACAGAGAGTCTCAGGGCAAGCAGACAGTGGGTCACTGCTGTCTGGGATGCTGGTAAACCATGTCACCACCTTTTCATTTTTAAAGGTTAGCAGTACCTCAGGCCATAAGCTCAGTTTAGCTGTCTGCCGGTATACTGGCTTGTATGCCCTCAGGGACACTGAGCTTACCCTGGCGAGTCTTCCCACTCAGCAGCAAGACTGACCCTCCAGAGGACATGTCGTTACTAGAATCATCTGTCAGATGTGCTCACACTTGTATTTGTTGATCTAACTTATCTACTAGACAATGTGTAATAAATACTTGTAGCTTCTATTAACCGTAGGAGGGAGAGCCGACTCGATATTTTTGAATTTAGAAAAGCTATCAGTTGCATGAAGCTAAGAGGAACTCCACGTCTGTCTCTTGACTGTGCCCAAATCCTGACTTCGTAACAGGCAACAATTACTCTCTACCTAGTATCTCTCCCCTACGAAGTGGCAAAGAAGGAACCTCGGAAGGCACACGCCCACCCTAGTTTCCCTTTTTCTGGAGAGCTGACCCCATACGCAGCTGTACCCGTGATACGGAGCCTTTCCCAGGCAGGCCGGGGCTTTGCTCTGCTTCTGTTGGTGACGTGACCTGACCTTCAGTCAGCAAGTATTCACAAATTGATTAACTCCTCCTGATCTAATGAGCCCTAAGGAAGCCCTTCTGGAGTCTTATCAAAGTATTTACAAGTGACCAGGCTGTGGCCTTTAACCCAGAAGATGATATCCTGGCTTGTCTCGCAGCTGAAACAAGACAGACTGCTGGGCTTATCTCAGTGCATCTCCTCTGAGTAAGGCTGCTGGGTTCCTCTTGCCTGCTCTTCCGCATGGTTTGTCAGGACACCATCACCTACGACTCCCTGAAAAGCGAGGGTTCTATAGGTGTTGATTCGAACAAAGGACAGATCAAGCCAAAGCATAAGAAGAGCAGCATTGTCTGTTTCCTGTTAGAGGGAACCATGGTTGCTCACAGTGTTAGCTTCGTACCAAGGAAATAGTTCAGACCTCCAGCCAGGTAGCCCAAAAGAAGTGGCACCATATCACCACAGTTGGTGCTGGGTGTGCACACAACACTCCTGAAGTGGGAGTTGGGGTTGGTGTATTCATCGGAAGTAGTAACACGCAGAATACTTTATTTTCTCACTTTGAAAAGAGGCTTCCGTAATGGTAAACTTATGCAAACCAAAATGGAATATTTTAAGAATGTTCAGGTTAAGAATAACGAGACGAATTATCTGAGTGCTACCATCTGCTGAAGCGACGTATGGAAAATAATATTGTGACATCCCTTCAAAAGCTGAGCATTCTGCCAGACCTACTCTCGTCCATTCTGTCATTCTTCCAGTTTGTTGTTTTTGTTTTTGCATGGGCTATGCTATTATTTTTGTTGTTATGATTAAAAGTATTTTAAGGCATTTTTTAACGTCTTGTATATACTATTTTTTTTGTTTGAGCCATACTCAGTCTTTACACATAAACAGTAGTGTGCTGGCCAGATGTATAAATGCGTTTGTTCAGACATAAAGCTAGTATTGTGGTGTTTTCAGAGAAGAGGACAAGGACCCCTTGCTTTCTTCACATTAAAGGGATGTTGCCTCTGGATCACCTCACAGACAGACAGCCTTGGGAACTCAGAGGAGACTGAAGTCTTGAATTGTGTTCAGGTTTTCTTGTCCACCTCCTGTCAGTCTGTACACGGACTTTCAGCTGTGAACGTGCTCAAGGTTTGCATTTCTTTTCATTTATTGGCAGAGCCAACCTTTGAGTTGGTGTGTGTATTTGTGAACTCTCCAAGTACAGTTGGGGTGTGTATTTCCTTTCTTTCATCAGGAAAGAAAAACGGGTTTTACCTGGGCCATTTTTGCAGTTTTAGGCAACTAGCTTCCATCTCTGGAGCATGAGTTCAGATCTTATGCTCCAGTAGAACCTAACTGCCTTGGAAACTCCTAGATCATTACAGCCTCAAGCCTCTAGAAGTCTGGCTTTGTCAGGTGGGACCTGTCCACATCTTGCTGGCTGTGCTGTCCAAGCCTTTAAAGGGGGAAAGGGGTAGGAAGTGTTATTTGTTTTAAGAACAGGAAGCTTACCTCTTCTTCCTACAGGGTTGATGGTGTTGCCTTTAGGAAAGGGCTCCCGCCAGTGAGTGCCTAGTTCTTCGGTGTTTTCTCTTTGGAAGAGCAGAGAAATGGCTTCTCTCTGGTCCTCAGTAATGTCCCATGCTTACTGTTTACAGCCAGGGCTCCCTGGAGTGTCCCTGGCCGCCCCCAGGAGAACTGTGGCTTTCTGCTCTCTTCTTGAGGACTTTCTCGAAACAAGTGATATTTAAGCTCGGTCACGTTGTTCGGACTTGCCTTTGCTCGACTCTCACTTCAGGTGTTGCCCCCCGTTTACTGGTGTGTCTGCCCCGTGCTTTTCTCTGCTCTTCCCCACGAGGGGCAGCAACGGTGGTTCTGTTCTTAGGGTTCTCTGTTGGTTTCAGTGCCCTTCTCACAGCCACTTGTTGGCACACTGGTTGCACCAAGATACAGATGAGGGTTTTTGCTTCATTTTGTGTTTTGCTTTGCTAAACATCTGAAAGGACAGCAATTGACATGACTTTCCCTTGAGGGATAAGTATTTCTTCCTTCCTGAAGTGTTTTCAAACATCCATCCAGGAGCATGACACATCTCTGTGGGACCTGCTTTTATTGTAAAACTTCACATGGAAGCATCTAGAAGAGTCTGGTATGTTCGGGAAGCTCTCCTGGGTTAGAGGACATAGAGTTAGGAACCCATTGGTAGGCTAGCTCTGACTGAGTCATGGGGTTTTATTTGATAAGTTTCTGTTCCTGGTAAGTGAGCATTGCCTGCCAACCCAGTCTTGGGAGGTCTTTGGCCTTGTTCCTCGGAGGTTTGTTTGTAATACTAGCTTTATTTTGAAGTGCCCATTCCTCTTAATTTGAGTTTGTACATTTGAGACCAGTAACAATCACACTACTTTTTTCCATCTTCAAGATACGAAAGTTATTTTTCCACTTTCATAACCTCGTGCATTCCGTCACTAATTGTCACTCCTGAGTTCTTGCGTTCTTGTGGTGATTGTTGTTTCCCACTGGTTTCTTAGTGAGTGATGATGTCGTGTGTTCGGGGCCAGATTCTCCAGGGAAGGGGTGTCATTGTCTGATAGTGGTGCACCAAGAAAAGATGTCCCCTTTTTATTCCAAGTCACCGAAAGACACAGAACTATGTATCTTACTCTGTGAATTACTAGAGGTAATTTATGCCCATACGTCAGGGTAAAGAATGAAATATTTTTTATGTTTAGCATGCTGGACTATGATACAGAGAACCTGAACTCTGAAGAAATCTACAGCTCTCTGCGTGGAGTTACAGAAGCCATTGAAAAGTTTAGTTTTCGAAGCCAAGAAGATCTGAATGAGCCAATCAAACGAGAAGGGAAGAAAGACTGTGATATTGTAAGTGTCCCCAGGCTACTAGAGAACTCTGGGTATCAGTTAAATGACGATTACAGAGTCTGACTACTGTGGTCACTGATTACTGAGCTTCATCGTTATCTGTATCCTGTAGTTAGAATAGTATTATTTTAAGAGGCCCAATGCAATTTTATGAAATTTCAAAAGCGTCACCCTGAGCTGTCTTGTGAGGAGGGTTAAATACTTTTTTCTCAGTTGGTTTTCCTTTTGGTTTATGACGTGATAAAAATGGTAAGCCTGAAGCACGCAAGACCATGATTCTCTAGGAGGCCAGTCTGGTGGGAGAGGTGGGCAAACTAGCAGGCATTTGTGGGCAGTGGGTGTGGTCAGGCTCGAGTGACAGTAGATACATGGTTCTGGGGGTACCCAGGAGTCCTGCTAGCCATCCGTGACGCTCGGGAAGAATCTTCACAAGAGATGACTCCACTTCTGAACTGAAGGAGCTCTCTCACACCTTGAGAATTGCCACCCAATGTGTGAACATTGTCTTTGGGATATTGGAGAGTCTTGGAAGGCTTTTTAAGCAGGAAAGTGGTGTGGCCACACATACCATTGTAGAAGGATTGCTCTCACTCTGGAGTGGAGAATGACTCCGGAAGAAGTAGGGGAGGCGGTGTAGAACACGAGCAGGAGAGTTAGGAGTCTCTGACCAGAACTGTAGGGTAGTAGTTGGTGTGATTCAAGGAGATAATATCATAGAAGGAGAGAGAAGTGCATGTGAACCCCTTTGGAACATGAGGAATTCAGTTTTTAATACGTGTGAATTACAGAACCCGTGGAATATGCAAGCACCTGTATCCATTAGATCTGGAGTTGAGGCCAACTGTTTGAGTTGGACGTAGAGATTTCAGAGGCATCAGCGAGTTTGCTGGTGGTAACTGAGGAGGAGTGAGTGAGAGCAGCCAGGTGAAGGGTGAGGACAGAATCCTGAGGAACATCAGCACCAGGGGAAAGAGAGATGACAGAGCGGAAACCAGGATAGTGCGGTGTCACAGAAGTTAGGGGGAAACAGTGTTTCCGGACGGACAGTCTAGCCAGACGGGCCGTGCGGCAGTGGGGTAGCAGGTAGCTAGAGAGTAAAAAGGGCTCTGTTGGATTTTTTTATTACCCACATTGAGTTTTCTATTTGTACCTAAAATATGTAAAATACACATCTCTTTGCCAGTGTTTTGATGCATAGCCAAACCCTTCCCTTTGCGAACGGGCCCACTGTTTGGAGTTCTACGTTTTTCTTCTTAAATAAACTCCACACAGAGGCACTGTCGACAGTTCCCTAGTTATGTTTCTTCCAGAGGCCCATTGGATTTTGAGAGCAATTCAGTGGAGAGCAGAGAGTGGGAGCTCAGTCACAGTAGCTTGAGGAGTGATTCAGGTGAGAAACTGAGGGGCGGTGATGGTCGTTCAGGGGACTTCTCAAATGGGGAGGTCTGAACCTGTTCAAAGGAAAGTGTTGCGTATGCGACGGGGCGGGGGGTGGAGAACACAGGTCCTTAGGGATGTGGGAGGGGATGAATTTGGGCACAGGTGGAATGATTGGCCTTAGCCAGGTAGGTGTGGGGACAGAAAGTTGAGGGAGTTCCCACTGACAGCCCCTGCTTTTTCTCTGGGCATAAGATGTGGATGCTTTTCCCCGTCAGTATTATTCTACGTGATTTTTTTATGTCTGTGATAATTCCTCAGATGGACGTATCGTAATCAGGTGCCTAGTGCCCTATTTTTTTAAGATGTAGGTGGTTTCCAGTTTTTCAGTTTATAAAAAACTGCGGAAAGTCGAAAGGAGTGAAGTTCGATAGGGAGACAGCCGTGGGAGCAAGGCAGGAGAAACCTCCGAGTTACCCTGGGACAGGCAGAGCGAAGGGCGGGCTGTGCCTGCGGCTGCAGGAGAGAAGGCGGGGTCAGGAGGTGGTCCCTGGAAATGTGATGTTTGGGGGGGCCGGGCCTGCTTGAGGATAGAAGGCAGGGTCAGGAGGTGGTCCCTGGAAATGTGATGTTTGGGGGGGGCGGGCCTGCTTGAGGATAGAAGGCGGGGTC
>NW_004444139.1:1681929-1719263 GCF_000243295.1 Trichechus manatus latirostris | reverse complement strand
TCAGGAGGTGGTCCCTGGAAATGTGATGTTTGTGGGGGCCAGTTCTGCTGGAGGATAGAAGGCGGGGTCAGGAGGTGGTCCCTGGAAATATGATGTTTGAGGTGGGCCTGCTGAGGATGTGGCCCTGAGAGGTGGTAGCACACTGAGAGGAAGTGAAACGCTGAGAAGCTGTGTACATTCACCATCTCAGCCACTGATCGTCAGACTTCTCAGTAAGAGGCCACGATAGAAGTAAAGTGTATTAAATGTGGCAGACTCGGGAGTGTGAAGAATAGACTCAATCTAGTAAGACCCAGGTCAGTAAGGACGAATGCCGGACCCAGCAAGAAGGTGGTTCACAAAAGCAGAAACCTGGCCGTCGATGCTTAGGAGAAAGGCCGTTCTTATGGAGAGCTACAGAAATAACAGTGAGCATCCCTTCCAAGTTCCGTTTGACTTCTAAATGGTTCTGCTTTGTTTTAAATAGAGATTATATTTAATGCTAGGAAGGTTTGGAGGAGTTTTATTAAAGGTGATTAGAACTAGAATGATTTGGCCTTACTTTTAAAATGTCTGAAGTTTTTTAAAACCCTTTCTTTTATAAATGATTTTTCCCATTATAATCAGAATATATGTTTTACTTTTAGAAGACAATTACAAAAAGAAAAATTCAAATCACCCATAAATTATCTTCCACCTGAAGAAAACTTAAAGATTTTGTACTTTTTCAGTCTTCATTCATTCATGTTTATATATTATGTATTCTTTTTACATCTTAATTAAACTAATAATGGTATCTTTTGGGGGAGAGTTAAGAACAAAACGCACAAGCACAAAATGAGCGAGGGATGTGTACTTGTCAGCAGCACAAGGAAAGGCTTTGCCACGGGAATCCCCATAGCAGCCTGGTGCCTGGAAATGTCCCGCCACCGTCATATAGCCCAGTGTCTGTGATGAGGATGACGGTGTCACTGTGTCCCCACAGTCAGCCAGCCCACACTTGCTCCATGATGGCACCTCCACTCACAGGGAGCCAGTCAGGCAGGTGTTCCTCAGAGAAGAGGACCCCTGAGAGCAAAGTGGGTCAGAACCAGGACGTGGGCCGGTTGGAGACCAGGGGCTTAAGCTGTGGAAGACAAGATTCAGAAAATACTAGAAGTAAGGTGCAGAAAATTCTGAAGACCTGTCCTTAGGTAATGGACGGGTGTCCTTCAAAGGAAGTAGGTTTGGACCCAGCATAAAGAACAATAGTAAGAGTCAGAAAAAAGGGGATCAAAGGGAGCGTGATCTGCCTGGGAGGGTGTGAGCGCTCCCCTGTTGGCAATCACTCAGCCTTGTCTGCCTCACCCCTGGTGGGAATGTACAAAAGGCATTTCTGGACGGTGGGGCTGCTTTACATTTTGTGAGGGCAGTTGGGGGAACTTGTCTCACTGGTGTCCTGTCAGTGCGTCCCAGAGAAAGAGCCTGCTGTCTTGACAACACCGGGGGGCAGCACGCTGGCACTGAGGTTCCTGAAGAATGGAACCTGCTTTCAAGGCCTTTTCAGAATTTGACCCACACCCTTGAAGAATACATGAAACGAAAAGTTGTCATTCGTCCCTCAGAAAAAAGGATGAATAAAATTAATTACCAAATTACAAAGAGTAATTAAGTTAAAACTGATATTACCTGTAAATTAACGAATAGATGAAAAAGTAGGCATGTTCAGCTTCCTTTCTGACATTTATGAATTAGATATTTACAAATCGAAATCCCAATAACTGTCCTTTTGTCAGTGGCCGGATTTCAAATGTGAAGTCTGTGGTCTCCTCACGTCCCTGAAAATTCAGAGGAAAAGTTTGTTAAAAGCCCTGAGGAGGGACTGACAGTCTGCTCTGCTCCAGGTATCACGCGACGGGGGGGTTGCCTCTCCCGCCACTGAGGGCCGAGGAGGCAGTGAGATGGTGGAGGGCGGCCGGACAGCGCTGGACAACAAGACCTCCCTCCTCAACACCCAGCCTCCGCGGGCCTTCCCTGGACCTCGAGCGCGAGAGTACAATCCCTACCCCTACTCGGATACCATCAACACCTACGACAAGACAGCCCTGAAGGAGGCCATGTTTGACGACGACATGGAGCAGCTGCGAGATGGTTGGTTTTTCTCACTTGATCGTCCCCATCCAGAAATCACCGTTCTGCTTAGGCATTTGTCCAGCACCTACTTGTTGAGTTCCTACTGTGTGCTAGGTGTGAAGGCTGCCACGTGAATGAAAACATGCAGAGTCTGGTGAGGGAGGCAGGCACGAAACAATGACACAAGCCACGTAAAATTGCACCTGTGGCAACTGTGCAGTGGAGCAGCGCTAGCTGTGCGGGGGCGCGGGGAGGTTCCCGAAGGAGCCAGGCTGGACGGACAGACGGAGATCTGAGCGGGAGGTGAGGGACGTGAAGGCCGGAGCAGTGGCAGCACAGGGCTCTGCCTTTTCAAGGCCTCTCACCTCTCCTCTCCCAGTTCACCTCGCCCCGGGGTTGTAACATTTTAACATCTTCCTGGGGCTGCTTTATGTTGACTTTTGCGCTGTCCATGGGAGAGAGGGTAGAAGGTTTACTGAGCACGTGGTTACCACGTGCTAAGCTGAGTGTTACACATCTAGTAAAACCCGCGAAAGCAGAAGCTGTGTGAGGCCGAAAGCTGTCAGAGAAAGAAAATTCAGATATTTTCACTAATAGCTACAGGTAAGTGTAAGACCGCACCCTGTCAAAGGGGGAAAACCTACGAGACCTGGAAAAACAAGGCAGTCCTGTGTGTTCCAGCGCTCGCAGGTCTCACTGTGTAACCTAAGTGAGGCGGAAGGACTCATTCCTGTTTTAGAAATTAAGAAACAGGTTCAGAAAGGTTAAGTTACTTGCCCAAACAAACTTAGCTGGTGTGGCACAGAGCCAAGAAGTAGTCTTTGTTTTTTCTGACTCCGATGTTAAGACCAGTGTTCATTGTTGAGCAACCGATGATTACGTATGTTTTGGTATGTGATGTTTTTATATGGAACTTAGTGCTTTTTTTTTTTTTTTTAACCTTGCTGTCACGTTCACATGTTTTGGTTTATTTTAACCTGATAGTGATTTTTAAAAATTAAATTTATCTGTCTTGTTTCCAAGGCTGCTGGAATTTTTTGTTTGTTTTTCAATTTTGAATGAAGAATTAAATTAGAACCCAAGCAGTCAACAAACATTCCCTGAGTCCCTGCTGTGTGTCACGAAGTGTGTGGGTTGGTGAGGGCAGGAAGATAAATGAGACATAGCCCCTTGCCTCCCAGAACTCCTGGCCTTCCGGGAGAAAGGGTCATGACTGCAGTCATCGGAGGGAAGGGCTGAGGGAGAGGCGGAGGAGCAGAGAGAACACTCCACTCTTCGTCAGTGGTTAGACAGCTGTGGGATCCTGAGACGGGAGAGCCAGAGAGCAGAAGTGGCTTCAGGGGCACCAGGCAGTGTACGCCCAAGATCTGTTCCTGGGATATAGGCTACTACTGGTCTATAGTGTTTATTATGGCTTATTATGACATGTTTATTGTAACTGTCTAGGAAGAGTGGACTGTTCCCTCTCAGAGGTTGTAGGATCGGTACCTGGTTTATTTTATCCATTGTTGGTCTTCATTAAGGTGGAATAGAGATTAGAATGTTGGCTATTATTTATTATCCAACCACTGTACTAGAAGGCCTGAAGAAGAAGGTAGAATAAGAGGGGAGAGTGGGTAGAGTTCTTAAACATTCCAGGTATCCTACGTGTTTGCGCCCCGTCTTAGACGCTAAAGAAATGTGCCTGTATAAGTTTAAGGAGTTCCTTGTGAGTAGCTCATGAGACTGGTTTTTTGGTTTGTTTTCTAATGAGTAGCTACCTCTGGCTTGTTCGGATTTTTTTTTCATTCTCTCTGTTTAGAGTGAATATTCAAATCTGAGCTCTCTTAAAAGTACGTGGAAAGGATATGCCTTTCTGCCACATAAACCATGGTTCACAGCGCTACAAGTACTTATGCTCAGTGATCTTGGGCAAGTTTTGCAGTCTGTGAATAGACGACTCCTAACCCATAGGGTTGAATTAAATGAGATACCATTAGTTCAGTCCTTAGCCGAGTGCTGACAGTATTGCAGGGGCTTAGGGATGTGTTCCTCCATTAAGAATGAGGTTGCTCTTGAGGCCCAGCTCCCTCTGTGCCCTTTCAGAGGAGCGCTGTGCTGTGATGCTGGTAACTCCAGAAGCAGGGGTAGAAAGAGTTCTCTCCGTGTTGGTTTATGGCACCTCAGGGTTGTTGTCTTCTGCATCTGAAAGGCATAGGATTTTTTGGGCGTATCTCAAGTATTTCTGCTTCATTAGAATTCAAGAGTTAGTTGTGGTAGTTTCTGGGGCAGTTAGGCTTGAGAAAAGCATGTTTTTTGTTTGTTTGTCCAAACACCTTGATTAGTATTTTTTCACTGTGCCAGTTACTAAGCTCTGGACATTAGAAAAGGGAATGAATGAATATTAGTCAGTCAGTGGTGATGGTGAGGAGGACTGTGAGGAAAACGGATTTGAGTGGGATTGCATGCTGGTAAGAGGCTGTTCCAGCAGCTTGGGCCTGACTTAAGTCTGTGGCTTGGGGTAGACAAGTTGGGAAGAGAAGAGGGCCAAGGATGGAGTTTTGGAGGAGACCAGCGTTTTCTCTTCTTTGTCTGAAATAGAAGGGGAAGATAGTAAGGAAGGGTGAAGACGTTGAATATTGGTATGTAACATCTGGTATCACACCTCTGTTCCACAGTTAATTTGGTGAGGTGGTCTGCTGAGGGTGGGGAGAAGGGGCCTGGCCACAAAGCAGGGTGAAGGTCAAGAATGATCAAGGAAGGATCGCCTCTGAGGGGAGCAGGGAGTACAGACCAGTGAGACGGTGCCGAACGTCACGGAGGGACCACCTGCAGTGGGCTTTTCCTTAGGCACTAACTTCTGTCTTGTTTGTTCCCCAAGTACCCATTGACCATTCTGACCTGGTGGCGGACCTTCTGAAAGAGTTGTCTAACCACAACGAGCGGGTGGAGGAGCGGAAAGGAGCGCTGTTGGAGCTGCTCAAGATCACCCGGGAAGACAATCTAGGGGTCTGGGAAGAGCACTTCAAAACCATCCTGCTGCTGCTGCTGGAGACGCTCGGAGACAAGGACGTGAGGAACTTTCTCTGTGCTTAGATTTCCCTTCTCCGTGAGGTGGAGCTATGACATGCATGTCTCATGAACGTGGCTTAAGCTCCACTTCTTATATTGTGCTTAGTGTTTACGTCAAAACATTTGTTCATTTTACAGATATTTTCTGAGCACCTGTTAGAGTAATGGAAACCCTGGTGGTGTAGTGCTTAAGAGCTGCTGCTGCTAACCAAAAGGTTGGCAGTTCAAGTCCACCAGGTACTCCTTGGAAACCCAGTGGGGCAGTTGTGCTCTGTTCTGTAGGATCACTATGAGTCAGAATCGATTTGACAGCAACAAGTTTGGTTTTGGTTTATTAGAGTAATGCTTTTGATCAGACAGAGGCCTCATCCTCCCTTATATGCAAGTTCTGCATGTAGTTGGATTTGGGGAAGGAGGTGCTGCTTTAACCAGTATTAATTTTACATGTTTTTATAGTCAAGGGACACTTGTGCTTGTGTCCAGTTATTGTTAAACTTAGAATTTCTTACAGCTTCATTAGCGCAGAACGTGGTCTTTTAGGATGAACTTTTTTTCCTTATAAGTTTTATTTTTGTTTCATGTGTGATTGAGAAATTGAGAAGTTAATTTTCAAAAGACCCTATTAACTGCTGCATTTGATGGAATTCCATCTTTGTTCACTCCTACATATATTAGCAGGTCTAGTAATCTTAATCAGTCAAATGACAGGTTCCAGAAGCAACTCTTATTATTTTTAAAATTAAAAAGCCCTCTGCACATTGTGACATTTCAATGTGAGACACTTGGCATTTGTGACAAGCTTAGTCTGTAATCTGCACATGGTACAGGACACGTAGTCAGCAGCTAGGAAATCTCTCTAAAGGAGGGAGTAATCTAGGCAGAGTACTGTGGAAGTTGCCCATTATTCGAAGACAAGAATGACTGTTGAGAATTAAACTCTGGAAATATGAATCTACCTCTCTGTACTGGCTTTGTGTAACAGGCAGCAGAGACAGAACTAAAGCAAGCACTGTGAGGACCTAGAAGGGTGGGACCAGGAGGATTGCCAGGAGGTTAAGCAGTGCCTGGTAAAAGGTCAATGCCCAGGGTAATGTTAATGGCGACTTTAACGGAAGACGGGTGAGGGGATGCCTAGTGAATATAATGGTGACTCTCATTGCTTTCTGATGCTTGGGGCTAATGATTTGGGTTAGGGGCAAGTGAACACAGAAGAATGATGATAAAAGATCTGCATTAACTTTTCTTAAAACGAAGCATTGACACAAATTAAAAGAGTCGTACACCTTGATCAGGTGGGATTTATTCGAGGAATGCAGGGATAGTTCAACATTAGAACATCACTCAACGTAATAGACAGCATCAATAGAACAAAAGAAGAGAACCACGCTATCATATCTATGGATGCAGAAAAAGCATTCAGTAAAATCCTACACCTTTCTTGATGAAAACCCTCAAGAATATTGGAATAGAAGGAAAGTTCCTCGGTATAATTCAGGACATATATGAAAAGCTAACAGCCAACTTTATACTTAATGGAGAAAGACTGAGAGCTTTCCCCTTGAAATTGGAATAAGACAAGGGGGCCCACTCTCACCACTTCTATTCAATACTGTACTAGAAGTCCTAGCCAGAGCAGTATGACAAGAAAAAGAAATAGAAGGTATCCAAATTGGAAAAGAAGAAAAAGTAAAATCTCTGTCTGCAGATGACGTGATCCTATATATAGAAAATCCCAGAGTCCGCTCGTAGAAGAATTTAGCGAAGTTGCAGGGTACAAGGACAACAGACAGAAATCAGCTGGGTGTCAAATACACCAGCAATTAGAAACCTGAAAGGGAAATTAAGGAAACAATTCCATTTAAAGTAGAATCAGAGAGAATCAAATACCTAAGAATAAACTTAACCAGGGATGTGAAAGACTTGTACAATGGAAAGTATAAAACAGTACTGGAAGAGACTAAAGAAGACTTAAATAAATGGACAGATGTTCCGTGTTCATGGATTGGAAGATTCAGTATTGTTAATACATCAGTACTACCATAAGTGATCTATAGATTCAGTGCAATCCCGATCAAAATTCCAATAGCCTTCTTTACAGAAATGGAAAAACCAATTCTCAACTTTATACAGAATGACAAGAGGCTTCAAATAGCTAATGTTGAAAGAAAAGAACAAAGTAGGAGGACTCATACTTTCTGATTTTAAATCATATTATACACCACTCGTCTGTCAGTTTGTCACACTGTGGCAGCTTGTGTGTTGCTGTGATGCTGGAAGCTATGCCATTGGTATTTCAGATACCAGCAGGGTCACCATGGTGGGCAGGTTTCAGCTGAGCTTCCAGACGAAGACAGACTAGGAAGAAGGACCTGACGGTCTACTTCTGAAAGTATTAGCCAGTGAAAACCTTATGAAGAGCAGCAGAACGTTGTCTGACATAGTGCCAGAAGATGAGTCTCTCAGGTTGCAAGGCACTCAAAAGACGACTGGGGAAAAGCGGCCTCCTCAAAGTAGAGTTGACCTTGATGTGGATGGAGTCAAGTTTTCGGTACCTTCGTTTGCGATGTGGCACGACTCAAAATAGGAAGAAACAGCTGCAAACATCCATTAATAATGGGAGCATCAGAAGTACAAACTACAAATCTAGGAAAATTGGAAGTTATCAAAAATGAAGTGTAACACATAAACATCAATATTCTTAGGCATTAGTGAGCCGAAATGGACTGGTATTGGCCATTTTGAATTGGACAGCCATATGGTCTACTGTGCCAGGAATGACAACTTGAAGAGGAATGGCATCACATTCATTGTCAAAAAGAACATTTCAAGATCTATCCTGAAGTACAGTGCTCTCATTGATAATATCCATATGCCTACAAGGAAGATCAATTAATACGACTATTATTCAAATTTACCCACCAACCACTGAGGCGAAAGTTGAAGAAATTAAAGACTTTTACCAACTTCTGAAGTCTGAAATTGATCAAACATGTAGTCAAGATACATTGATAATTACTGGTGATTGGAATGTGAAAGTTGGAAACGAAGAAGGATCGGTAGTTGAAAAATATGGCCTTGGTGATAGAAATGATGCTGGAGATTGCATGATAGAATTTTGCAAGACCAAAAACTTCTTCATTGCAAATACCTTTTTTCAACAGCATAAACGACTATACACATAGACCTCGCCGGATGGAATGCACAGGAATCCAATCGACTACATCTGTGGAAAGAGATGATGGAGAAGCTCAATACCATCAGTCAGAATAAGGACAGGAGCTAACTACCGAACAGGCCATCAACTGCTCATATGGAAGTTCAAGTTAAAGCTGAAGAAAATTAGAGCAATTCCAACGAGAGCCAAAATATGACCTTGAGTATATACCACCTGAATTAAGAGACAATGTCAAGAATAGATTTGATGCGCTGAACACTAATGACTGAAGACCAGACAAGTTGTGGGATGACATCAAGGACAGCATACATAAAGAAAGCAAAAGATCATTAAAAAGATAGGAAGCACAGAAAAGACCAAAATGCATGTCAGAAGAGACTCTGAAATTTGTTCATGAACATAGAGGCGCTAAAGCAAACGGAAGAAATGATGTTAAAGAGCTGAAGTTTTCAAAAGGCAGCTCAAGAAGACAAAGTAAAGTATTATAATGAAATGTACAAAAACCTGCAGTTAGGAAACCAAAAGGGAAGAACTCGCTTGGCATTTCTCAATCTAAAAGAACTAAAGGAAAATTTCAACCCTCGAGTTGCACAATTGAAGGATTCTATGGGGAAAATATTGAACGACCCAGGAAGCATCAAAAGAAGAGGCAAGTAATACCCAGAGTCACTGTACCAAAAAGAATTGGTCAACATTCAGCCACCTTAGGAGATAGCATATGATGAGAAATTGATGGTACTGAAGGAAAAAGTTTAAGTTGCACTGAAGGCATTAGTGAAAAACAAGGCTCCAGGAACTGATGGAAACCAGTTGAGATGTTTCAGTGAACGGACGTAGGCTGAAGGTGGTCCCTCGTCTATGACAAGACATTTGGAAGACAACTACCTGGCCAGCCAGCTGGAAGAGATCTGTATTTGTGCCCATACCAAAGAAAGGTGATCTATCAGAATGTGGAAATTATTGAACAATATCATTAATAATCGCACACAAGTAAAATTTTGCTTAAGATCATTCAGAAGTGGTTGCAGCAGTACACCGTCAGGGAACTGCCAGAAATTCAAGCCAGATTCAGAAAAGGATGTGGAAGGAAGAATATCATTGCTGATGTCAGGTGCATCTTGGCTGAAAGCAGAGGAAGATGTTTACCTGTGTTTTATTGACTGTGCAGATCATAACAAGTTACTGATAACACTGCAAAGAAAGGGATTTCCAAAACACTTAATTGTGCTTATGAGGAACCTGTACATAGACTAAGAGGTAGTCATTTGAACAGAGCAAGGGGATACTGCATGGTTTAAAGACAGGAAAAGTGTGCATCAGGGTTGTATCCTTTCACCATGCTAATTCAGTCTGTATGCTGAGCAAATAGTCCGAGAAGCTGGACTGTATGAAAAATAATGTGACATCAGGATTGGAGGAAGACTCATTAACGTCCTGTGATATGCAGATAACAGCCTTGCTTGCTGAAAGTGAAGAGGACATGAAGCACCTACTGATGAAGATCAAAGACCACAGCCTTCAGTATGGATTACACCTCAACATAAAGAAAACAAAAATCCTCACAACTGGACCGGTAAGCAACATCACGGTAAATGGAGAAAATATTGAAGTTGTCAAGAATTTCATTTTACTTGGATCCACAATCAACCCTCATGGAAGCAGCAGTCAAGATATCAAAAGATGCATTGCCTTGGGCAAATCTGCTGCAAAAAATCTCTCGAAAGTGTTAAAAAGTAAAGGTGTCACTTTAAGGGCTAAAGTGCGCCTCACTCAAGCCCTGGTATTTTAATTGCCTCATATGTATGCGGAAGCTGAATAAGGAAGACTGAAGAAGAATTGATGCCTTTGAATTACGGTGTTGACGAAGAATATTGAATATACGATGGACTGCCAGAAGAACTATCAAATCTGTCTTGGAAGAAGTATAGCCAGAATGCTCCTTAGAAGGAAGGATGGTGAGACTTCATCTCATATACTTTGGACATGTTATCAGGAGGGCCCAGTCTCTGGAGAAGGACATCATGCTTGGTAGAGGGTCAGCAAAAAAAAGAGGAGGACCCTCAACAAGATGGATTGACACAGTGGCTGTCACAGTGGGCTCAAGCATAGCAATGATTGTGAGCATGGCACTGGACTGAACAGTCTTTTGTTTTGTTGTACAATAGGGTCGCTATGAGTCAGAACTCACTCAGTGGCACCTAGCAACAGCACATAGCTACAGTAATCAAAACAGCCTCATACTGGTATAACAATAGACACATAGACCAATGAAATAGAATTGAGAGTCCAGAAATAAACCCACACATCTGCGGTCAACTGATTTTTGAGAAGGATGCTAAGTCCATTTGATGGGGAAAGAAGAGTCTCTTCAATAACTAGTGTTAGGAAAATTGGACTTCTACATGCAGAAAAATGAAACAGGATAATTATCTGACCCTATACTCAAAAACAAATTGAAAATGGATTAAGGACCTAAGTGTGCAAACTAAAACCATAATATTCTTAGAAGAAAATGCAGGGGGCAATGCTGTCAGGTCTAGCGTTTAACAATGGATTTTCTAATATAAAAAGCACAAACGGCAAATAAATAAATAAATAAATAAATGGG
The DNA here is from genome assembly GCF_000243295.1 of Trichechus manatus latirostris. Classification (NCBI taxonomy): domain Eukaryota; kingdom Metazoa; phylum Chordata; class Mammalia; order Sirenia; family Trichechidae; genus Trichechus; species Trichechus manatus. Next base: position 1,708,338 of record NW_004444139.1, on the reverse strand, counting down.
ACCTCATAAAAATTTAAAACTTTTGCTCTTCAAAAGACTTTACCAAGATGAAAAGACAGACTATCAACTGGAAGAATATCTTTGGAAACTATACAGTCGATAAGAATCTAATAACCAAAATAGGTATAACACTTCAACAACTTAACAACAAAAAGACAAATTACCCAATCATAAAATTGACAAAGGACTTGAATAGACATTTCACCAAAGAGCACATTCAAATAGCACCAGACACATGAAAAGATGCTCGGTGTCATTAGCCATCAGACAGATGCATATCAAAACCACCATGAGATACCATTTCACTACCCCTAGAATTGTTAAGAAGCTGTGGTTAAGTGCTTGACCGCTATCTGAAAGGTCAGCAGTTGGAATCCACCAGCCACTCCTTGGAAGCCCTATAGGGCAGTTCCACTCTATCCTATCGGGTTGCTATGAATCAGAATCTCCCTGACAGCAGCAGGTTTGGTTTTTGGGTTTAGGATGGTTAAGATTTTTAAGAAGCAAAAACAGAGTATAACAAATGTGTGAGAATGTGGGGGAAATTGGAACCCTTGTCCATTGCTGATGGGAATTCAAAATGGTACGACTGTTGTGGAAAACAGTATGGCAGTTCCTCAAAAAACTAAAAATAGAACTGCCCTGTTACTCAGCAATTCCACTCCTGGGTGTATACCACAAAGACTTGAAAGCAGAGACTCAGAGACTTGTACATCAGTGTTCCTCACAGCTGTATTCACAATAGCCAAAAGGTGCCCATCAACAGATGAGTGGTTAGATAAAATGTAGTCTTTACATATAATAGAATACTATTTAGCCAGTAAGAGAAATAGTCTTAATACATGCTACTGTGTGGATGGAGCTTGATGCCATGCTGAGTGAAATAAGTCATTCACAAAAGCACAAATTGTATGATCTTACTCACATAAAAAGACAAGAGCAGACAAATGTACAGAGACCAGAATGTATTAGTGGTTACCAGGGGCTGGAGGGAGGGGCAAAGGGAGGATTTTTGCTCATGGAGTACTGAATTTCAGTTTACAGTGCTGGAAAAATTGCATGAAGAGTAGTGTTGCACAGCTTATTGATGTAATTGCTGTCAGTAAGTTGTACACCTGTAAAAAGATAAATTGGGAAAAGATGCATGATAGATATATTTACAGCAATGACAAAAAATTTTTCAGAGGAGTAGCTACTGAGGCTGCTTAGGTACAACCAAACACCTCATGGAATTTGGTTCCTTGGTCTGGAGGTTTAGGGTCATGGTTTCATGGGACATCCCAGTTAACTGACCTTTTAGAGTGTTCAGTTCTTCTGTTCTGCCTCCTAGTTCTTAGCATAATACCGGGGGTCATCAAAACACACAGTTGATCGGTTTTTGCCTGGAGCAACAGAGAAGGGAGAGTCAGGAATAGGAGGAGGAAAGTGGAATGTGTGGCTCATTGCCTCCATCATCAACTGCCTCCTCTGCTATGAGGCCAGAAAAACTGGATGGTGCCTGGCTACCGTACTGAACATTTTGATCAAAGATTCTGTAGAAGAATCCTGATCAAAAGGAGGAAAATGCAGAACAGGATTTCAAATACCCATGGACTCTGAACTTTCTGGAGCCGTGGAGGCTGGACGAACCCCAGAAAGTGTTGACCTGAAATAATCTTTAAATTTAAACCAAAAATATTCCTGGAAGTCATCAAAACCAAACAATAGTTTAGGTTAACTAGTAAAAAATGGCTGCCTCAAGCACTGTGCTCTTTTAAGATCTGTTTGAATGGGATCACATTGACAACAGCAACTCAGAACATTAAATAGAAAACTTAGGGGGCAGTGTGTTTATGTTAATGGCAGAGGAAGAACTTGGAAAAGGAGAGTGAGAATGGTTGTACAACCCAAAGAATATAATCCATGTCACTGAGGTACTTGTAAAAAAATGTCAAATTAGTGTGTGTTCTGCTGTGCATATTCTCAACAAGAAAAAATTAGTGAATTATTAAAAAAAAAAAAAGTATTGGCTACTGTAGCGGTTCTCCTGGTTTGGGCCCTATCAGGAGATGAAGTGATGTCATGTATAGGGCAGATAAATGGTGTGTTCATGTGTGAATTATACAGGTGAGTGACAGAGAATCAGGATGTACTCTTTGGCTCTGTTTAGTGTAAACTCCATTCTCTTTTGCTGAGATTAGGAGTCTGTTTGGAGTGGCTTTCCTCCAGATGCATGACTCGGGCCTGGACAACTCAAGTACCTGTACAAATTCTCCCATCAGTGATCTCATCACACACAAGGTCAAGAAGAACGGCAGAGAATCCAGTCTTATAGACTGTTTTGATGAAGTGTTTAGGTTCTTTCTACCTGTCTTTCTGTACATTTTACAAAAGAACAATTTGCATATCTAAGTCTCAGGAAATTTGGAAATCCCCAGGAGACTAAAAATGAATGTAGATGTATGATCTCGATTGCAGGGTTCACTCAAGAAGTATTTGCCCAGTCCTTCTTAGGTGCTGGCCCCTGGGAATGTCCCCATGAGACACGGAGAGCTTCTGTCACGTGAACAGTGTGAGGTGTCTACAGGATGCCAGGGATACCCAGAACCAGGGGCTCACTCCTTCTTTTTTTTCAGTTATTGTGCTTTAGGTGAACGTTTCCAGAGGAGATTAGTTTTCCGTTCAATAGTTTGTACATAAAGTGCTCCATGACGTTGGCTGCATTCCCCACAATGTGTCAGCACTCTCTCCATTTCCACCCTGGGTTCCCTGTTTCCTTTCCTCCAGGTTTTCTACCCCTTCCTTCCTTCTCATCGTTGCTTTTGGTAAATGTTGTCCTTTTGAGCTCATATAATATAGATTGTTCTAAGGAACACGTTCCTCTGGGGTGTTAGTGTTTATCTTACGGGCCTGTCTATGGTTTGGCTGAAAGGTGGTCGCCGGGATTGGCTTCTCTTCCAGGTCAGAAGGGTGTCTTAGGGCCATAGTCTCGGGAGTTCCTTCATTCTCTGTCAGATCAGTAAGTCTTGTCTTTTTTTGTGAGTTTGATTTTTTGTTCTACTTTTTTCTCCCACTCTGACTGGGACCCTCTTTTGTGATGGTGGCTGGACACCATCTAGTTCTTCTGGTCTGGGGTCATGAAGGCTGTGGTTCATGTGGTCCTTTAGTCCTTTGAATTGATTACTCCCTTGAGTCTTTGGTTTTGTTCATTCTCCTTTGCTTCAGACGAGAAAACACCAGTAGTTCTATCTTAGATGGCCACTCACAAGCTTTTAAGACTCCAGATGCTACTTGCCAAAATAGGATGCAGAACATTGTCATTATGAACTATGTTGTCCTAGTTGACGTAGATGTCCCCCGAGTCTGTGGTCCTTTGCCTTCAAGCCTAGGAGCTTCTTCCCGCAAAGTGTTTGGTTATGTCTGGGAAGTTTCCATGAGTGTGCCCCTTGTGTGGCTTTATTGTCTTTATTAACATACATGAAGTACCTATAGTTACATATATAGAAATGTCCACAACCAAACCTGTATCTACAGATGAGCGTACTCCCTTAGACGCTCCCACACCTCTTCAGCATACCTATCCACCTATGTATCCGTTTACAAATTGTTAATAGTATTTTTGCAAGATTGTCTTGCCCTTTATTCTTGCTTATCTCTCAGCATCTTCCTTTACCTTGGTCAAGTTGTGCTAACTTCCCCCATCTTGTGTATTGCTTTTCCCTTCTCCAGTATTAACACACGTCTTCTATCCACTTAGGAAGTAATTTTCCCTCCCTCCCCTGGTAACTAGCAAAAAAAAAATTTTTTTCCTATGTGTAAATCTTTTCTTGTTTTTTTATAATAGTGGTCTCACACAATTTTTGTCCTTTTGTGATTGACTTATTTCACTCAGCATAATGTCCTCCAAATTCATCCACGTTGTGAGATGTTTTGCGGATTCATCATCATTCTTCATCATTGCGTAGTTCTCCGTTGTGTGTATGCACCACAGTTTGTTTATCCATTCGTCCGTTGGTGGGCACTTAGGCTATTTCCATCTTTTTGCTATTGAGAACAATGCTGTAAGGAACGTGGGTGTGCGTATGTCTATACGTGTCACGACTCATTTCTTTAGGAGTGGGATTGCTGGATCATATGATATTTCTATTTCTAGCTTTTTAAGGAAGTGCCATACTGTTTTTCGTAGTGGTTGTACCATTTTACATTCCCATGTATAAGAGTTCCAGTCTCCCCACAATCTCGCCGACTTTTTTTTTTTTTTTGGTTAGTGCCGTTATTGTTAGAGTGAGATATTATCTCATCGTAGTTTTGATTTGCACCTCTCTAATGGCTGATGATCTCGAGCATTTCTTCATGTGTCTGTTAGCTGCCTGAACGTCTTCTTTGGTGAAGTGTCTGTTCATAACCTTTGCCCATTTTTTTAATGTATTGTTTGTCTTTTTGTTATTGAGGTGTTGAAGTTTTCTATAAGTTTTAGAGATTAGACCCTTGACAGTTACTTCGTAGCCAGAATTTTTTCCCAGTCTGTAGGTTATCTTTTTACTGTTTCGATGAAGTCCTGGGGGCTTACTCTTGCTCGGCACTATCGATTGGTCTGCTTAGTGAAAGGCTGGGGCTGGTGGTGTTTGATGACATCTTTCTTCTTCTTTTCTAGCATTCGATCCGAGCACTGGCATTGAGGGTCTTACGGGAAATTCTGAGGAACCAGCCAGCAAGATTTAAAAACTACGCTGAGCTGACGATCATGAAAACTCTGGAAGCCCACAAAGACTCTCATAAGGAGGTAAGGCGGGGGCTGGGCCCCAGGGGTGCCAAACAGACTGGATCTGGGGGTCTCATTTGGCTGTGGGGAGAAATCACTGGGAACCAGATAGCTGGCTTGAGAAATGAGTACACGCGTAAAGATCCCTGCAAATGTCTCTCTGAACCCAACCTGTCTCATAATACAGAGGGAAGCTCCGCCCCAGAGTGTCTCTTGTCTCCGTTGCTTTGGGTGATGACAGGGATCTGCGGTTGCCTCTGGCATTCGGTGCTGGCGTCCAGTGTGGGAGATGGACTGTTGGCCTTGGAGTCATGGACGTGTCAGTCTGTACCCAAGGCTTCCTTTCTCTAGATCCTTGGACAAGTTATTTCACCTTCTGCACCTCAGAGTCCTTGTGTGTTAAGTAGAGTAGACAGTGTCACAGACTGTCTTGTGAGAATTAAGTGAGATAGCTTAGTGACAGTTTCTAGCCCAGTGCATGGCACATAGTAGGTACTTCACCGCATCGTCTTCCTTTTTCCCCTGTCCCCTCTTGGTGCGCCCCCCCCTCAGCCAGGTGAAGATCATGGGAGGTGGCCGTGCCATGCCTCTTCCTCTGGTCCTGAACACTGACGCTAGCAGACTACTCCTGTGGTTCCTGGGCGCTGTGGCCTCAGATGCCTGTGGGAAGCAGGAAAGGGTGTGTTCCCGTGGCCTCTGCACGCACTGCAGACTGGGACAGTCAGCAAACACTCATCCAGTGGCTTCTTGAGCCATTCCATCCCTTGTAACTCACTGGTCCTGCACGTATCTAGAGGCCTGCAGAGAGCGGGGAGGTGGAGAGAGCTTCCTGACTAACAGTTATTTATTAAAATGACAGCATGCTTCCAGTAAAAGGCCCTGTGCAAAACAGATCCTATATTTAGAACTTTAGAAAGCAACATGACAGATGACAGGCTTGACCCCAAGGTGAGAGCAGAACGCTCATTGACTTCAGTCTCCTGGCTCACGAGTGACCCTTGTGAGCACGCTCGTGGATTAAGGCCTGGTGATGAGATCAGTCCTTGTATCTATAAAAAGAATCTGATCCTCAGTCATGGTGTTTCTCTTTGGCATCATGCGACTGAGCACTGCGTGGCTTGACTTCAAGTCCCCACCAAGATTGTGGGCTCAGCGAGGGCAGGGATCCCGTCTTCTGCCTGGACATCTCTCCACCTACCAGGCTTCGCACAACACGAGATGCACGGGGGAGAGCTGTGTTTTCAGACCAGTAACGTGTTTTCAGAGTCTGGCTGGTTGTGTAATGATGATGATCGTGTTTGAACAGAACTTACCGTTTACAGTAACTCATTTAAAAAGTAGGAGGATCAGATGAGCTAATATACCCATTGCCATCAAGTCAATTCCAACTCATGGGGACCCTGTGTATTACAGAGTGTAACTACTCTGTAGGGTCTTCTTGGCTGTAAACTTTGTGGAAGTAGATGGCCAGGCCTTTCTTCCATGGCGTTGCTGATGGAACGGCCAGCCTTTAGGTTAGTACCACCCAGGGTCGTTGAGCTAATATAGTGAACATAATTATTCCCAGGTGAGGAAGAAGGTCCAGGAGGTCCAGTTGTTTGTCAAGCGATGTGCAGTGTTTCTGACAGAGCTGAGATATGAACCAGCTCTGTTTCTCTTTTAGAGGAGGAAAACTGGCCTGCACTGGCTTTATTTATTTATTTTCCCCTTACCAAAATACCTTCTCCCTAATGAGAATACATGATCAAAAGATGAAATAAAATTGTTGTTCTTGTTGGTATATGGGATGTCAGTTGTTCTCAGGGAGAAGGGCATACTTGGAGCGCGTTGTTTTAGCCCTGACTTCCAGTCAGCAGATGTCTGTCTGTCCAGGTGGGCTTCCTGATCTTACACTGTAGAACTTTGATGGTGGACCCTAAGAAATACAGGTCAACAGAATTACATCATCTGTTTGCTACTGTTTTATTTGGTAACCCTTTTTTTTTATTATTATTATTTTGCAAAATGAGAAGTTTAAGGGAGAAAGTTCTTAGGTGTGAGGTTCCTTACATTGCCAAAGGGACAAAAACAGAAAATGCCTAATGCTTCAAATGAGGGTAGCAGCAGCCAGTTAACATGGAATTCCTGTCACCTGAGGGTCTCCAGGCTGCTTGGCTGATTATCTGATAAAGCAGGTGGAGAAAACTGTGTGTTCTGTATGGGCAGCCCCACCCTGCTTTGCAGACTGTCACACTCACCTTGACTAGATGCCCTTGTCCTTCTCTTCGTCAAACTTCTGTCACTTTGCCAGAAGCTACTTACGCGCAGGCACCTGTATTTTTAGGTTTGGTGGTTATTTTTGTTTCTCTTTAAAATTCCTCTGGTCTTTCTCCGTTTCTTTCTTCCATTGTTTTTTTTTTTTTTTTAAGGACAAAATAGTATTTAAATTTGTGTTATAGCCATCTTGTTGGTATATAATACTGCACAAGATATTTCTGTAGTCCTTACATTTTCTGATTGTCACATTTAATAGTTATGACTCTGAACCTTTACTGGAAGCTGATAAAAAACCAAACCCGTTGCCATCGAGTTGATTCTGACTCATAGTCACCCCGTAGGACAGAGTAGAACTGCCCCACAGGGTTTCCAAGGAGCAGCTGGTGGATTCGAACTGCCGACCTTTTGGTTAGCAGCTGAGCTCTTCATACTGCGCCATCAGCATTTGGGAAGAACCCAAAATGTTTCTGGACCCAGACCCAGCTACTGTATCAGCCACACAAAGACATAGTTTGTTTTCCTGCCTTATTAGTACTTCCAGACTGCTCATCCAGGAGCACAGTTGCCTGGAACGTCCTTCATGTAAGAATCTGATTGGTTGTGTAGTCACAGACCAAACCCAGGCTTTAGCAGAAGATGAAGAACATGAGGCCTGGCAGGTTGACACAGGCCTTTTCTGAGAGACCTGGCATCAGAAGTTCTCGCCCTGCCAGCTGTGATGGTTGCCGTGCCGACCGCACACTGTGGTTCCGGCTATGGAGCCACAGCAATGAATGACGACTTCTCTAAACCGAAGTTTGTCTCCGAAGTTACCAAGAGAAGGTGGGTAAGGCAGAGCCAGCTTGTTGTATCATTCTCTAAGCCAAGGTCTGCTCTCCTGGGTTCTTGTAAAAGGAGCTTGGTGTGTAGGACATTTTTCTGACACATTGAAAATGTACCAGGCACAAAATCTGCCTTAGACACTGTCCAGCCTGAGCTAACATAGACTTTTTATAGCAAGCAAGATAGACGGGGCGTTTGGATACCAGTTTAGAATTTTTATAAAAACGTTGGTGCTTATCAGCATTAGACAGGGTTTTTACATTCCCCATTTCTACACAGAAATTTCTCACCTCATTCTCTCTTCCTTTTAGTAAATCAGGTTTGCTCCTGAGTTTCTGTACCTCTTTACTCGAGTTCCCGTGGCTTGCAGTGGTGTTAGCAGTTAGCACACACCTTAAAGGCCTTGCTGGTGACCTGCTGAAACCTTGAGCCATTCATTTGCTGTTTTACAGATAACTCCGTTAGTTTGAGCTCTTCTTGTTTTAGAATTTGTAGTATGTTTGTTAGGGCTGGTGTGGAATCTCTCCTTCGTTGAGCGAAGAGAGGATTTAATAAGAAAGTTGATACTGCAGATGAGATCCTGGGGTCAGTGTGAGGTACGGATTTTGAGACAGAAAGCCTGGGTTTCCGTCCAGCGTCTGCTAGTTTCCAGCTCTGTTGTCTACTTTCACCCTGTCTCCGGAACTCTGTATCAGCATGACTGCTGTGAGAATCAAAGATTTAATGATAGGGAAGAATGCTGTTAAAACTGTGACGTGCTGTACAAGGATTTGTACAGAAAACTTTTTAGACAGCCATTTCTGGGTGGATTGATCCCATTTTGGGAGTGTAGCCAGAGCCCATTTCTTGGTAAACAATTGACGTATTAATCTTAAATCACTTTATATACATTCATTACAAGAATAGTTGTTACTCCCAGTCATTGTACTTTGCATATAGTACCCAAAATATTGAGGTACTCATTAGACGTTTTATTTAAACTTGAAAGAAGCACCGACTCTATTTCTTGAAGGTGTTCCATAATCTACACTTTTTAACCATTAACCAAAAAAAAAACACCCCAAACCCATCAAGTTGATTCTGACTCATGGTCACCCCGTCCATACAGAGTAGAACTGCTCCATGGGGTTGTCTCGGTTGTAATCTTTATAGAAGTAGATCAGCAGGCCTTTCTTTCACAGCACCGCTGGGGTAGGTTCGAACTGCCAACCTTCAACGGAGTAGCCGAGAACAAAGCATTTGCACCACCTCAGGACCTGCTTTTAAGCATTAGACTTAGCCTTTCTGAACTTTGCCACAATAGTGAATATTCAGTTACATTTGCCTGTAAAATGTTAGCGTTCTCTTATGTCACTGTACTGGGTCACCAGACGTTTCTTGCCACACACAAAAAAGTCTTGGGGTTTCAGTCCTGGAGACTCAAGCTTCAGGCTTGGCTTGTTTTCAGAAGTTTGATTCTTAGATAAATAAAAAACAACTGTTGTTGTTTCTCCAAAGGATGTATTTTTCGATTGTTTCTAGTTAATTTGCATTCTGTGGCTCCAAGGAATTAAAAAGCAATACCCAGACCAGAATTATTTTAAAAAGAAATGTTTCTGGGGATAGCTACATGGCTCCTGCGTCACCCTGCCCGTGTGGTGCGTCTGGTGAAGTCCTTTTACAAATACCGCGTCTAGAGGAGAGCAGTGTGTTTCAGGCAGAAGGCATTTTAGCTATCTGATGTTCTGCTCAAATACCAGTTAAAGTACTACCTGACCAAGTCTTCATCAGACCCTGGCGCTCATAAACGGACCTCGGAAGCCTCTGGGGCCCAGGTTTCTCAGAGCAGCGGCCACCTGTTGTGGGTCATGGGGAGCAGCGAGTGGAGCAAACCTGGAGAGATTACCTCACCTCTCTGGACCTTCTTTCTTCCCTATCTGTTAGCCCCAGGGCTGACTGGATGCTTATCTGTCTTCTCCACTCTCTAGATAATAAAAGTCACTATTGAGTAACAAACCTAAATTTCAGATTCTAACTCTCCAGTTTTCCTTGAGCTCAACCTTGGGACGTGGCCAGAAGCCCCATTTCCTTTATAAGTTTTTGCTTTTTAATAAAAAGACAAAACCAAAATCTGCGCAGCTTCATTTAAAGGTTCCAAGGTGCCGAGTCGGCAGTCTGACACTAACAGAGCAGGCTGTGGTGATTGTTTTGTCATGTGTTGTGGGCAGGGCGGTGGGGGGGAGTCGGTGCTCCGTCTTCATGGCGCCCACGTTGAGATTAAAGCAAAGCAATCAGCATATGGTTCAGAGTGAAGTGCAGGAGGAGGTTAGAGTGGCTGGAATAGTCAAGGTCATCCTGAGACGGGGTGACAGGCAGGGGGAGGGTGTGGCTTGGAAGGTGTGCCTGGGTTGAGTCCCGCTGAACCATTTCTGTGAGCCATCATTCTCTATGTCAAATGGGGATACCATGTCCTACAACATTGCTACTAAGTGCCAAGCACGGTGTCCGGCTCTGAGTATAGTCAGGGAAAGTGGAGAGTTCCTCCTCGCTGATAAACTGATCCTCCTAGGAACCAGATGTGACCCCTGCTCTCTAGCTCCTGTAACTGCAGAAACAAAAAAACCAAGCCCATTGCTGTTGTGGCGATTCCAACTCATAGCGATCCTAGAGGACAGAGTAGAACTGCCCCATAGGGCTTCCAAGGGGCCACTGGTGGATTCGAACTGCCGACTTCTTGGTTAGCAGCCGAGCTCTTAACCACTGCGCCACCAGGGCTCAGATAGCTGCAGAAAGGGCAGCTTATTAAGAGAAAAACAACCCGTGAGCAGAAAGCAGTTGAGAGGGCTGTTGTTTCCAGTCAGGCCCTGCTGTCATCTTGCTGGCTGTGTGTGTGGACAGTAACAGAAGCTCTCTGCATCTCTGCGGTGTTTGCACACCAGCTGGGGGTGCTTTACTCCCGTGCTGCCCAACCTCGAGGGCCGGCAGTAACGTCAGGTCAGACAACGTAGCTGACATTGAAAACTGAAGTCTTTTTTATCCCCTTTCTCAGAAGAAAGTCGACTGATTGTAAATAGAATCGTCAAGTTTTTTGAATTTTACACAAAGTAGATACAACTGCATTTCTCTAAATACATCTGAGAAGGTTATTTAAATTCCATTGAATAAACTCTAAAACTCTGATGAAAAATGCAGCTTATGTCTTTGGGCTACTAATTTGGTTGAAAATATGAAAGGGTAACTCTGTCCATTTTTGTGCTGAGGTGCCTGGTACGTTGTAAGTCTTAGGGTAGAAAACACCCTGAGTTTTTAGAGATGGATGTTATTAGAGTTAGAAAGGCAGAAGAGGAGCCTTCTATGTCCTGCCCAAGTGCCCATCTGATGGCCTACTAAGTAGGTGGCCTACTAACACCTCCTGAGAGGCCCGCCCGCCTCTGCAGGGCCCTCCAGGACAGAGCACACAGCCGCTGCCTGGACTCCCAGCCCTCACCTGACCCGTCATCCTTCACCCCTTGAAGTCGGACACAGTAAGTCTCGCACCTAGGAGCCTTACACACTTAGAGGTGGATGTCGTGTGGCCCTGAATCTGCTTCTCCAGGCAAGGCTGTGCTAACTAGTTAGAGAGCATTTCATTCAGACTCTGACCATCAGAGTCTTTGAACCCCCCAAAACCACATGTAAAAATTTGCTCTGTGTACATTTTTTCAGGAGAAAGCACACATCAAGTAGGGATGGAAGACAGGTATTCATAATCCAAAATTATTTAAAGTTCCAGATTCAGGTTCTTCTCATTCTATTGATGGAGGGAAACTGTGGCCTGTAAAATAGAAATTTACCTCAAGATCACTCGGCTTGTCGGTGACAGAACCAGGTCCACACTCCCGATCCTAATCCGCAGAGCCGGGAGCCTTCTTCACCCCTTTGGTACTGAGCTGAGATGAGTGAGGACTTGCGTCCCAGGCTCGGGTCCAGGTTGGCCCTGCACCTTAGATCTCAGAATTCATATCAGTGCCAGCCTGGGACCTTAGCCTTTCACCAAAGACATGAGTACCCCCAGTATCCTGGTGGATACTGAAACACAATCCTATTTTTGTCATGTCTTTCCAGCTTTTCCCAGAAGGTGGCACCAGCCTTTTCCTTAGTTCCCAAATGACTAAAAACCCATTGCCATCGAGTTGAATTCCCGACTCATAGTGACCTAATTTAGGAATACCATACTGTGAAGTTCTTTGATTCCAGCTACCGATATTTCTTCACATTTGTTTTTTATATTTAAGCAAGTATTCTGATGTCTCTGTGATAGAGCCAAGTCAAACTCTGAACTTACAACATGCCATCCAAATTTTGAGTAGTTCTGTGCTCTGAAGGAAACCTGATCTTTAAGCAAACATTCATCCATATTCTAAGTAAGGTCTTATTTTAAAAAAAATAACTAGATGTAAAAATTAAGCTTTTCCTAGATAGACACTGTTCTTTCACTAACTTTTAAACGGAGGAATTCCTATGTTTCTGCCAAGACTGTAGCAAAATTAGCATAATTGGAACAATTTTGATCACTTCCAGGTGCATTGTAACCCCAAAGCCTACCTGATCCTGCTCTCTCTCTCTTTGAATGTTCTCTTTTCTAAAATCCTGCCACTTCTGGCGCCCTGTCTGTGAAGAGAAACTGTCCTCCTTCCTGCTGTTGCTCATGTTTACTCTTGTCTCTGTTTGCTGACATTTATAATGTTCACTTCTTGTGTTACACAGAACACAGGGACAGAACCTAAGGTTCACCCTCCTGTGGGCAGCTCGCCAAAAGCTGGGTCATCGGCTCTGGAGGGCAGTCAGGTATACCTCCCTGCCTCGCCAGAAACGGTCTTGGAAAACTTTCTCTAACCCCAGTGAAAGGGAGGACCTTGGAGCCCATCCTGAAGTGCAGTTTCTGGAATTTTATTTTCAGAAAATCCCCTGAGTTGGATACAGTTGATTAAATGCCTCCTGTGGGCGACAGAATTCCTGAAGTTTATCAGAGGAGGTTCTCCTTGAGCCTGGGCTCCAGCTCCCTAGATCTGAAGTGGTCCGTTTTCCCAGTCCTAAATGTAGGGCAACTCCCTTCAACCTGGCACGGCCGTCAGGCACGGGGAGAGGGAGCAGAGGGAAAGGAACCCCTCACTGAGGCCCTGTGCACACGAGTCGGTCTGTACTGCGTGGTCTCAGGGATCCTCACGGCCTCCCTCAGGTGTGTAGCTTGATCCTTTCAGGTCTGCTCCGTGCCACTGCTGAGACTCGAATCCCAGTCTGCCTCTAGAACCATGTTCTTTCCACCCACTGAGCCGCTTTCACCTCCCGGTGGATCTTACCCATCAATTCCTCCCCATCGTGTTCTCTATCTCCGATACACCTAAGAAATGATCCAGGGTTTTCTCACCCTCTCAGCTTTTTCCCCTGGTTTAAAAAGTAGGGCCCACAGAGTGTAAGTGATTGGCCCAAGATTTCTCAGTTAGCATTTCTCAGCTTTCTGACCAGCAGGTCACGATACTTGTGAAGAGTGGCATTTCACAGCAGAAAGCCAGCGGTTTCCGAGCTCGGTGTCGTTGCTGGATCAGATCAGAAAAGAGAGGGACTGCCCCCTCATCTGTTCGTCACCTCCGTCTAGCTGTCTGTGTCTAGTTCAGCCGCAGACACACAGAGCCAGTGCGTGGCTTTTCCAAGTGCGCTGTGGCACGAATGGTTAAGTGACAGAGTCGGCGGTTCCAGCCCCCTCAGTGGTGCCTCAGAAGACAGGCCTGGCTATCTGCTCCTAAAAGATCACAGCCTTGAAAACCCTGTGGAGCAGTTCTGCTCTGCACACGGGGTCACCATGAGTCAGAATCGCCTTCACAGCGACCAGCAACCACCACCGTGGACTTCAAAGTGTGCGTGAGCTGGGAAAGAAGAAAAGCGTTTCACCTGAGCTCGATCATTGCACGAGAAAGCTCTTCTAAGAGCTTCTTGGCCACGCTTCTTGAAACAAGTGGTGACTGGGGACAATTACCCTGAACTGATTGTCTCTTTTCCAAATAACTGGCCTCTGCTCACCATCAGGTCACCTAAAATGGAACACTCGGGGCCACATACAGTGGGTTTGTCCCACGGCCCACATCGGTCATTTGTAGGTGTCTGAACTTCCTCCTCGTTTTCCAGGCAGCTCCTTAGTGAGAAAATGTAACTGCAGATCAGTGTGGCATGCCCCAGAGATCGCTTTGTCAGTCACAAGCGTTTTTTGAAATTCATGCTATAGGATAATTAGTTCAACAAACAGTTTTGAGTATCTTGTGTATACTAGAAAGGAGCCCTGGTGGTGCAGTGGTTGAGCGCTCGGCTGTTAACTGAAAGGTTGGCAGTTTGAACCCACCTGGCGGCTCTGCGGGAGAAAGACCTGGCAATCTGCTTTTGTAAAGATTAAAGCCAAGAAAACCCTGTGGGGCAGTTCTCCCCTGTCACGTGGGGCACCCACGGGTCAGGAACACCTAACAACCACCACAGTGTGTACTAGACATTGTGCTGAGTGTGGGGATGGAAAGAGGGCTGAGATGGGAGCTTGCTTTCAAGAACTTTCAGTCTAGTGGGAGAGACGGTTTCAGCAAAGTATTTCGTGCAGTGGTAAAGGCGTGCATGTGACGCTTCCTGAGGCCTCTGTTTCACAAGGTTAAGTCCTAAAGGAGTCAGCCCGGTGAGGAACATGAGGGAGAGACATTTCAGGAAGGGCACAGAGGTTGAGTAAGAGCCCAGAGGTGTGACAGCAGGGTGTGTGCGGGGCGTTCCCTCCGCCTCGCAGGGCCCGTGGGAAGCAGGGAGGGCAGGAATGAAGGGGCCAGGCCTCTTCGGCCTTCCTGCCGTCTTGAAGAGCTTGGGCAGGACCATCAGGTTAGCATTCTAGAGAGATTCCTGGGGAGAACAAAGCAGTCTTGGTGCTGCCAGTGGTCCCCAGGGAAAGAGCTGGTTGGTGGCGGCGTCTCCCGTTCTCAGAGCACTGGGTGTGAGTGGGCCTCCATGGACACGCGCGTGGGCAGAGCTCTGGGTCAGCCGACTGCCCAGCCCGGTGTCACTGCTCCACCCAGGCCCCGCTCACAGCTGTCATACATTTTATGTCTGGAGCGTGCCGAGCTATTCGTGTGTTAACTCTCCCAAGCCAAGTAACTGTGAAAGTAGGTGTTTCTAAATCCCCGTGGTAGAGTCAGAGAAACTTGAGGGTCAGACCAAGCCAGTCTCTCCCCAGAGGACTGATCTGGGGTCCGCCCAGCACACTGCTCTCCGAGGCCGGGAACGTGCCCGTCCAGCTCTGGGGTCCGCCCGGCACACTGCTCTCCGAGGCCGGGAACGTGCCCGTCCAGCTCTGGGGACTGCCTCCCGGGGCGGGAAGGGTAAAGAGCCAGGTAGCCCTCTGCTGTCAGGAAACCTACGTGGGAAAAGCTGCACTTGGTGGGAGATGAGTTGGCAAGAAAGGTCACAGTGAGGTGTAAATGGTGTCACCCCCATGAGTGTGTGACTGAGCGCGTACTCGCCGATGAGGGAGGGTCTGCCGCTGTCACTCCGAGGTCCCTGGGAAGGCCGAGCTACCCTCTTGCCCGCTGTGTAGGAGCCAGGGGAAGGGGGCTGGCCGTGCATGGCTGAGCGTGGGCCGGGCTGCCCTGTGAGCCGAGGAACACCAGGGCGGGCTTCTAACGAGGTACTTTGTGCTCGGCCCACCCAGCGGGCCACGCTGCTGGGCTCCCTGGACCGTGGCGCCCTCACACTGGCCCCCACCCTCCCTGGCCCCGTGAGGTCAGGGCCGCACTGTTCTCACCTGCAGGAGCTCTGACTCCGTCTGACACAGCGGGGGCACGTGCTCAGTGCTGGGTGAACAAATGCACACAGAGCGGGCACAGGCAGTGGTGAGGAAGAAACCAGCGCAGCCTTAGAAGATTCTCAGAAGCCCATGAGCTTCTTAAGAGAAGGAGATGACTCTTCAAATAAAATGGCTTCTCTCTAGCGCTCTGTACACAAGTCGGAACTTCTCAGGCATAGTGAGCGCAGATAAATCGCGGTGTTCTTCACACCGGTTTCTGAAATGCGCGCAGCATTTACTCTTGAGCCATGCTGATCGGGGTCTCCATCGTGGCTCTGAAAACATGAGTCTGTAATCCCGCTGCTGGGTGCCGGCTAGGTGTCACCGTGGGAGTGATCTGACTTGGTTACATCCTGGCCTTTAGAAGGAGCCCCTGGCAGCACAGACCCTTAAGTGCTTAACTACTAACTGAGAGCTTGGCGGTTCAACCCACCCAGAGGCGCCTCGGAAGAGAGGCCTGGCAGTCTGCTTCCGAAAGGTCACAGTCTCGAAAACCCCACAGAGCAGTTTCACTCCGTCTGCATGAAGGCGCCGTGAGTCAGAATTCACTCAGACGGCTGCTGGCAACAACAGCGGCCTTTGATGTGGGCCTCGGACATAGCAGGTGCCCCCACAAGACTTCCAGCAAGAAAGAAATGTGACTCAGACCTCAGGGAGGAAGAGCCTCTTTGAAGAGGACCATATCCCTGGGAAGGTAGGAGAAAGAAATTCAATTTGTCAGCAAGTGTTAAGCGCCTGGTAAATGGCAGCCGTTGCTGGGTACTCGGGGCCCAAAAGAAATGCCGCTAGGCCTTTGCAGCCTGGAAGTGTCACCAGGAGTACGAGGCAGTCTGCACTTGGTGCCACACGAGCATCACAGGTGGAACACTCGGAGTTGAGGGAAAGAGGGCTCGGTGTGACGGTCAGGGAGGCCCGGGGCGGGGCCGGGCAGCCGGTGTCAGCTACACGTGGGGACGGTGAACGGTCCGGGTTAGCTGGAGAGGGGGGTATATGGAAACAGTGCAAGGTAAGCAGGAACATTGATCGTCACTACAGTGATTATAACAAGACGACAGCCAAGGAGCACCTGCCTGTGCCGGGGCGAGACTCAGCTCAGCGGGACTCCCACCTGGAATCAGTGGGCTGCACCGCTCACGGGTCCTGGCCTCGGAAAAGACATCGTAACTAGACTTCTATGAACATGTTTTCTCTAGCTATGAAGGTAAATACAATGCTCATTAGTTTTTAATTTAAAAAATACGAAGAAGAAAATAAAATCACCCATAGTCTTACCACCATTGTTAAAACATTGTGTGCATTTCCCTCCAGGCTTTTTCAAGTTCTCAGTGCCAGGTATTGGAGCGTTGGTAAGCAAAGCCCAGGCGGACTGGAACGGCGCAGTAAAAAGCCTGCTGTTAAGCAGCATGTTGCTGCTGCTGCTGCTGCTGCTGGGAAGTGCCAGTTGCCGTCGTTCACTTGCGTCTCGTGGCGACCCCATGTGTGCAGAGTAGAGCTGGGTTTTCAAGGCTGTCACCTTTTGGAAGCAGATCGCCAGGCCTGTCTTCCAAGGCACTTCTGTTTGTTGTTGGCAGGTTCCGCCGAGTCAGTTCTGACTCATGGCGACCCCGTGTACAGCAGAGTAAAACACTGCCCGGTCCCGTGCCATCCTCACAATCACTGGTATGGTTGAGCCCTTTGTTGCAGCCACTGTGTCAGTCCATCTCTTTGAGGATCTTCCTTGTTTTTGCTGACCCTCAACTTTACCGTGCATGATACCCTTCTCCGGGGACTGGTCCCTCCTGATAACATGTCCAGAGTATGTGAGATGAAGTCTCACCATCCTTGCTTCTAAGGAGCATTCTGGTTGTACTTCTTTCAGGACAGATTTGTTCAGTCTTCTGGCAGTCCACGGTATATTCAATAATCTTCGCCAACACCATAATTCAAAGGCGTCAGTTCTCGGGTCTTCCTTTTTTGTTGTCCAGCTTTCAGGCGCACATGAGGCACTTGAACACCCTGGCTTGGGTCAGGCACACTTTAGTCCTCAAAATGACGGCTTTGCTTTTTAACACTTTAAAGAGGTCTTTTGTAGCAGATTTGCCAAATGCAGTATGTCATTTGATTTCTTGACTGCTGCTTCCATGGGCATTGATTGTGGATCCAAATAAAATGAAATCCTTGACAACTTTAATCTTTTCTCCATTTATCATGATGTTGCTTATTGGTCCAGTTTTGAGGATTTTTGTTTTCTTTATGTTGAGGTGTAATCCATACTGAAGGCTTTGGTCTTTGATCTTCATCAGTAAGGGCTTCAAGTCCTCTTTCTTCTTCAAGCCACATTCTTCTTCATATAGTCCAGCTTCTCAGATTATTTGCTCAGCATACAGATTGAATAGGTATGGTGAAAGGATACAGCCCTGACACACACTTCTCCTCATTATAAACCACGCAGTACCCCTTATTCTGTACAAGTTCCACATGAGCACGCGTGACACCTCTGGGTGGGTTCAGAGCGCTGACCTTTGGGCTGGTAATTGAGCGCCTAACTGGTTGTGTCACCCAGTGACTCCTGTTGGCAGTGTGGCCAGCCCTAAATGTACAGATTTTCTTTTTTAAATGTGCTGAAATCGGCTCTCTGAAGAATTTACTATTCAGAGAGCAGAGCAGACGCGTCGACTGATTTGGCATACCCCATGCAATGAGTGGCGCGGTATTTAAGAGCTCGGCTGCTAACCAAAAGGTTGGCAGTTCGAATCCCCCACCGCTCCTTGGAAACCCTATGGGGCAGTTCCACTCTGTCCTTACAGGGTCACAGTGAGTCAGACTCCACGGCCGTGGTTTTTCTGTTGTTACGCAGTGAGCAAGGCTGAACAGGTCTTGTCCCAGAGCCATGACGGGGACTCCGGGGACTCTGGGGGCCCGACCCCCTCCTACAGAGAGGTCTGTGGCAGCAGCACATGTGACCTCCGCGCGCAGGTGGGGTCCGCTCACCCTCGGCTCAGGCTGCCTGCCTGTCGGCCCCCTCTGCTGGTCTCCCGCCCTCCGTGGTAGCGCAGACTGCCTTCTCAGCCGCCGTCGTGTCCCGGCCTCCAGGAGGCTTTCCAGCGATCCGGACGCTGTTTCACTGGTCGTTCTTCGCTTCAGAGCAGGGCCTGGGCTGATGGAAGTGTTACGTCGGTGGTCTTTGTCTGAGTGTTGTGAGTAGCAGGCCAGAGCAGAGAGGCTTCTGGGGGCAGTGACGAGTCCAGGGCGGGCGGTGGGAGAGTCTTAGATTTTCATCCCACTTCGTAAGTGAATGCCCACTTGTGTGTGGCCTGGCGTCTTCACGTGCAGTTTATATAAGAGTAGCTGTGTCATGTGATGTACATCTGCTCTACCTCGGTTACTTATCACCTCTGTGAGATGCACCTGCTTACAGATGAGGACACTGGGATTCAGGAAACTGCCCGGGCACTTGCCAATGGCGTACCTGGGGTTTTCCTTCAGGTCTCGACCCCCGGCCCTTTTCTGCCACCCCCTTTGCTGTCCTTGCTCTTCTTCGCCGAGTTTTTCGTTTAGCCCCATGCTTATCACAGGAGGTTGTTTTGTGGACAGGCACTTGGTGTCCCTTAGGGCCCCCGTGCACACGAGTTCCCTGCACAGGTCAGAGGCGGCTACCCCGCCAAGCTCTTCTGGCCGTGAGATGGTCATGTCATGTACTTCATTATAAGTGGAAGGTGAGGGGTAGCATGAGCACAGATTCCTGGAAAAGCAGCCTACCAGCAGGGACTCCTCAGAGGCCTCTCCCCGCGCCTTTCCAGCTGGGCTGCACCTGGTCACCTCGTGGAAACATCTGTACTGATGTCACTCTGCTTGTCCTCCCAGGCGTTTCCACTTACTCCCGTTGTGGTCTCCCACAGACCATGGGAAAGATGCGTTTACATTCAGACTCTCAGGGCCTGGTCTTCTGGAGCAGACACTCTCCAGTTTTCCTGGGCGCAAGAATCACCAAGAGCCTGTGGAAACTGAGTCAGGAGGTCTGGGGTGGTGCCTGAGGATGTGCATTTCTGACAAGTTCCCAGGGATACTGCTGGCTCGGGACCACACCCCACTGTTGTAGGGTTTTTGCCAGAACCCCACATTCCTGCCTTTCCATATCCCCCAGCCCTTTTAAAATGGCCCTCTAGCCCGGTCTGCTTTTACCCTCGAACGTCGTTTGCCAGGGGATGTGATGGCCGCCATCACTGTCATTGGCCTCGGAAGGTAAGCGGCAGTGGCGTCTGGTCCTCCGCGCAGCCGGCGGGGCTCACGCACAGGGTGCCGGCTGTTTCAGGTGGTGAGAGCTGCTGAGGAGGCCGCGTCCACGCTGGCCAGCTCCATCCACCCAGAGCAGTGCATCAAAGTGCTGTGCCCCATCATCCAGACGGCCGACTACCCCATCAACCTGGCGGCCATCAAGATGCAGACCAAAGTTGTTGAGAGGATCGCCAAGGAGTCCCTGCTGCAGCTGCTCCCCGACATCATCCCAGGCCTGCTGCAGGTAGGCCCCCTCGGTCCCGTGGCCCAGCAGCTCTCTGAGTGAGTGGGGTGCCAGCCCACCGACACTGGCTGCATGGCCCAGTCATTCTTCTCGGTCACTTGGGGGAGGGGGCACAGGTAGAAAACCCCAGATGGTGACGTGCATTCTTGGGTCCGTGATACTGTGTGGCATGGAGACCTCATGGCCTTCTCTGTCATCTGGTCCCCCCGCCCCTGAGCGGAGCAGCATTCTCCGGGCAGACTAGAATGTGGCTCACCAGAGAACTTTCTGTTTACTGTGTGAGCATATTTTGATCATCTTTTTGTGCATTCCTTCATCAGACCCTCACTGCACGGGGGGGCCGGGCGGACCTTGGTGTGCAGGGCCGAAGGATGGTCTCACTCTCGCACATCCCACAAGTGTTTATTGAGGCCCTTCTGAGTGTGAGGTGCTGAGTGAAACCCTGCAAGGTAGAACACGCTTTCCAGTGTCATGGGACCACCTCAGGGATTCTCCAGCCTAGCTTGGGACAGAACTCAGCCACGCGGACAGCTGTAGCTCACAGCACCGCGTGTCAGGTGACCGCAGGCAGGTACAAGTGGAGGCTGCAGAGATCAGAGGCGGGAGAGGTGGCTCCCAGGTTAGGGGTAGGGGAGAGAGAAGGGTCATAGAAGGGCCCGCAGGAGGGGTCGTTTAGAGGTGGGCCCTGGAGAGGGAAGGGTGGAGGGAAATTGGATTCACGTGACCAAGTGCTGCTGTTTGCTGAGCATTTGGCTTGGCAATCTAAATCCTAACTCTTGAGAGCCAGATTCTTCCAGGAGAGGGGAGGTCACATGCTGACAGACCATGAGGCTGCTTGGAGAACAGCAGGTAGCCCCGTTTGTTCAGCGGGGGTAGGAGGGAGACTGAGGCTGGACAAGTAGACAGAGGGACACGAGTGTCAGGCTGGCCTCCACATTCTCCATCCGTCATCGGAGGGTAGAGAGGTTGTCCACAAGAGAGCCAGTCAGGCGGTTCTCACTTCTTTTAGGGCATTTTTACACATGAAATTTGTTAACCGCTGGGAGAAATGTGGAAGAGGCAGGTGATCTTTCCTCTTGATTTCTTGTTCTCACCGTGTCTCTCCTGCGACATTTTCGGGGGCCCTGCAGCTGGTTGTGAAGCAGGCGCCTGTGTGGGGACCGTCCCATCTCAGACTCCCCAAGTCCCTGCCTCGGCAGCCCAGGAGCCAGCTGCTCATGACCTCTTTGGGGTGAACGCTCAGGGCATTTGGAACTGTTGATGGAACACTGGCCGTGAAGCAAAGGTCTGATCTCGTTTCCTTTCTGTGTCCCCCCGGCCCCGTAGGGTTACGACAACACCGAGAGCAGTGTACGGAAGGCCAGCGTGTTTTGCTTGGTAGCCATTTATTCTGTAATCGGAGAAGACCTGAAACCTCACCTCGCACAGCTCACGGGGAGCAAGGTACGTCCATCTAGGGTTCCAGGGCCAGCCTACACGCCTGGGCCCTACCTGCCTGGGCCCTGCCCACACACCTGGGCCCACTTGTCACCGCTCGGCTTCAGCTCCGCACGCCACACACGTTTTCTCGCCGTCTGTGGTTTGGCTGGGCCTTGTTTCTCCAAAAGCATTTTATCAGGTAGAAACTACTGACTCTACAGTGAGGTCATTCTGAGGTCACTCTAAGGTGATACCACGTAACCGATTTTAACTCTTGGTTTTGAAATGATGACTTTGAGCTTCTAGTTTATTATCAAAAGAAAAGTGACTTTGTTTAGAAACCAACTCGTCTTCTCTCACAGACACACTGAGGAAATTTACCCGATAGCATAGGAAATTGCTGAATCAGAACTGAGTCCCTGTGGGTATCAGCGGTGTAATAGCTAATCTCACGTCTGTACATGCCTGCCTGTCCCAGTCGCTGTTCTGCGTCCTTTTTGTGTGTTAACTCATTAATGTGTGACAGTGTCCTGCGGGGTAAGGGTTGTACCCCCATTCAACCTGCCCAAGGGAACACAGTCATCTTACTCCCGAAGCCAGGCTTCTTACTGGTATAATGCGTTTCCTGTTCCTTTACTCGAGAACCAGGGGCAGAAAATGGCCTGAAAGTACTGTTGGTTCATTGGAGGTGAGGGTGGCTAAAGTGCTTATTAATTTAAAAATAAAAACCCTCCCATCTGCTGAGCCAGGCCAGAGGGGAGCAGGTGGAAACCCCCCGGCTGTGGCAGGACAGGCAAGGCTGGGTGGTGTGGGCGTGCCTCCTTGGGAGGGGGGTAGGCTGTGTTGCTTGTAGGGCCTTGGAGACCTCCGCCCACGCCAGGATGGCCTGAGGGTAAAGTGCAGCCAGTAGGTTTAAAGTCCCCCAGCAGAGATGGGGGTGAGCCGCTCTGTGGATGGATGTTAAGTGAGTGGGAAGCGTGAGGCTAGAAACGCTCATCCTTGCTCCCCGTGCAGGAAGAAACCCGAGTGACGTCCCTTTCTTCTCCATCAGAGCTGCTCCTTTGGGCCAGCTGCGAGTGTCACAGCCAGGGCGCTGCGTCCCCAGACTTCTCGGCACAGACCACCTTGTCGCCTTTGTCCCGAGCAGGGCCTTGCAGCGCTGGCACTGTCCAGACTTAGGGCTGGATGAGTCTTTGTGGTGGGGGCTGTCCTGGGCGTTGAGGGTGTTTAGTAGCATCCCTGACTGCTACCCCCTAGGTGCCAGGAGCATATGTCGCCAGGAGGTCAGAGTCACCCCCAGTTGAGAACCAGGGGTCCAGAAGGAGACACTTCACTGTCCTTGCAGATGGGAGAAAGCAGGGAGGTTGGAAGTTGCAAATGGATCAGGTGTGGACACTTGATTTAGGGGCCACCTTACTGGATTCTGGAGCCCTGGTGGCACAGTGGTTAAGAGCTCAGCTGCTGACCAACGGGTGGGCAGTGTGAATCCACTAGCTGCTCCTTGGAAACCCTGTGGGGCAGTTCTGCTCTGTCCCGTAGGGTCGCTACGAGTCGGAATCAACTCAACAGCAACAAGTTTGGGTTTTTTTACGTTTTACTGGATTCTGTTCTCTGGCTTCTCCTTCGCTCCCTACTGCCTAGGCTCCTCATCAGAGCCTTCCCCAGCCCCTGGCTGAGAAAACACCGAGTCGAGACTCCCCCAGCCCCAGGCTGAGAAAATGCCAAGTTGAGACTCCCCCAGCCCCGGTCTGAGAAAACGCCGAGTGGAGACCCCCCGGCCCCGGGCTGAGAGAAAGCCGAGTGGAGACCCCCCGGCCCCGGGCTGAGAAAACGCCGAGTCGAGACCCCCCGGCCCCGGGCTGAGAAAACGCTGAGTGAAGACCCCCCGGCCCCGCACTGAGAAACGCCGAGTGGAGACCCCCCCGGCCCTGCACTGAGAAACGCCGAGTCGAGACCCCCCGGCCCCGGGCTGAGAAAACGCCGAGTCGAGACCCCCCGGCCCCGGGCTGAGAAAACGCTGAGTGAAGACCCCCCGGCCCCGCACTGAGAAACGCCGAGTGGAGACCCCCCCGGCCCTGCACTGAGAAACGCCGAGTCGAGACCCCCCGGCCCCGGGCTGAGAAAACGCCGAGTCGAGACCCCCCGGCCCCGCGCTGAGAAAACGCTGAGTGGAGATCCCCAGCTGCGTGCTGGCCCGGGAGCCTTCCTCCCGGTCCTGGCCCAGGGCTTTGTGTGTCGGCCCTGGGAACAACGAGGAACTAGGAGAGGGTGATCACAGTGGGACCTGGGTTTGTAAAAGATCCATCAGAAAAAACCTTACTCAGACTTGACTTTTTTGGCACTTTTACTTCCTGAGTACGAGAGTTGTCCCGTCCTCTCATTTGACCTGTGTAGCAAGGGACTTAGGAGACACAGGTGTGTTCTCGTCTCCACTCAGCGGGGACCTGATGCTGCACCCTCGGTAATGGTGTTGGTCTAGAACCCCCGTTTCCTGATCAGGAGCCAGGGCCTGTATGTCTCCAGCTGGAACTTTGGTCAAGTCGGAGGTTGTAGGGGGGCCGGCCTTGACACCTTTCTGCCTGGGTTCATTCAGCGATTACCTTTTTCAGATGCAGTAGATCTGGTGTGTTAGTGTGAATTTTGTGGGCTCGTGTACATATCTCCTGAACAAACTAGCAAAAAGCGTAGCTGAGAGAACATGGCGCTCGATCTATCTCAGCTGCCCCTAGACAAGAAGCAGAGAGAATCAGCCACCATGGCGTCCCACATCCCCAGGTAACCAGGCTGTCGGAACATTCTCTCCCACTACTTAAACGAGGCCATAGAGAAAGGCCTGACGGAAGGAAAGGGCAGACACATGTGTGGCCCGGCGCCATGCCAACAGCACTAGCTTTGGGGTCAGGCACCTTGCCTTCTGGTGTCAACCCCGCTCACCAGCTGTCTGACCACGAGCTGTCTTTCTGAACCTCAGCTTTTTCATTTGTAAAATAGGAGACCCCAAGCCCTTTCTCCTTGGGGACACCGAGGGCTGGGTCGTGGGACGCTGGAACAGGAAGAATGGGAGAGATTTCTTGGAAGAAGTAGGATTGAGCTCAGCTTTGAAGGATGAGGGTGATCTGCAGGAGAGAAGAAGCAAGACCACAGGAAGGAACAGTGTGAGCAGCTTGGATCAGCATAGAATAGGAGAGGTGTGCTCAGAGGACGTGTTGTCTGGACAAGTGATGACAGACGGCACATTGGAGGAGTTCTCGTTCTTCATCTTCCAGGTGGGAAAGCTGAGGCTTAGAAGATGATGTGCACAGGGCTCTCGAGTGGCTGTACACGCTTCCTGGGGTGTTCATCTCTCTCTGCAGCTGGATTTCATCCTGCTTCAGGGCAGTATGAAGTTTGTGCTTCGTCCCTTAGCATGGTACAGTGGAGACTGCAGATGTTTAACATTTGTTAGGTAAAAGAATTTCTGAAAAGGAAAACAGTCTTAGCTCCCTGGTGCTGCTGTAGCAGAAGTGCCACAAGTGGGCGGCTATAAGGAGCAGAGTTGATTTTCTCCCAGCTTAGGAGGCCACAGGTCCCTGTGAGGGCACGGCTCGAGGGGGTGGGCCTTCCTTGTAGCCCCATAAGTTCCATCTGTCTCCCTCCTGTCTCTGTGTCTGCCCTGTTTCTATAACTCAGAAGTAATTGGGTTTAGGACCCACCGCTCTGGGACCTCGTTAATGTAATAAAAGAAAACCCCTATTTCTGAACGGGATTGTATTGACAGGTACAGGGGTTAGGATTTCAGCACATATTTCGGGGGACACAATCCAGTCCATAACAGCTACACAGCTAGCTAATGGCGGGGTGGGTTCTAGGACTGCAGGGTGTGGAGTTTCTGTGGGGCCTGGTCAGCCCTGAACGGAGCACCCTGAGCCTGAAGAAGACATAAACGCCTTGTGTAAAATGATTGTGCTTCTTATCTCAGCACTGATTGCCGTGTTAACAGTTTTTAAGATGAAAAAAAGTGGGGACTGGAAACAGACCCTGGTGTTTAGTGCCAACCAGCACGAGATACCCCGCTCAGCTGGAAGGAAGCGGCAGCGACGGGGAACGTCCTGCAGCCAACAGAGTAACAGCAGCGGGCCAGGGGGCTGTTAGTTCCACGCTGTCCGTCCGTGTGGAAGAGCACAGCACAGGACAGCTGTCCACTCCCGTCTCTGCATCTGGATACCGGCACACACAAAGTTCTGGAGGGCTTCGCCCCAGTAGAGAGCATTTGGGATCAGGGGACTTTGCTACAAGTTCTATGTGGTCAGTACTCCCGCCCCACTGACTGATGGGGGCCCTATTCTCAGGTACCGCAGCCATTACCAGGAGCACATCCTCATGGGCCCCAGGAGAAGAGCCTTCCCTCCCTGGCTGGCAGGGGATTGTCTGAGCCCCAAATCCTGCTTGGAGCAAGGCAGATAAAGGGCTGTGGATAGGAAATGTTCCTTAATTCTCTTGAGCTTGGAAATTGTGTTATACAGATTCTTATGCCACTCTTCCTCTGCTCTTTTTATTTTTAATATGATCAGGCACATTGCCAGCATAGCATATTAATTTAATGGTGTTCAACGAATGTTTGCTAAGTACTTCTGTGTTCTGTAGTGGTAAACAGATTTTTTTTTTTTTTTTTTTGGTGTGTGTAAACTTTTTCATGGGTTTTTACAATAGAGGTCTCATACAATATTTGTCCTTTTGTGATTGACTTATTTCACTCAGCATAATGTCCTCCAGGTTCATCCATGTTATGAGATGCTTCACAGATTCATTGTTGTTCTTTCTCGTTGCATAGTACTCCATTGTGTGTATGTACCATAGTTTGTTTATCCA
>NW_004444139.1:1664482-1680345 GCF_000243295.1 Trichechus manatus latirostris | reverse complement strand
AGGGGAATGTTTTCAGCCTCTCTCCATTAAGAATGATGTTGGCCATTGGTTTTGCATAGATGCCCTTTATTATGTTGAGAAATTTCCCTTCTGTACCTATTTTATTGAGAGTTTTTATCAGGAATGGGTGTTGGACTAGTAAACGGATTTTGAGAGCCCAGAGGCACATAGGTTAGAAGCAGACGCGATCGAGTCCACAAGCCCTTTGCCTGTGAAGCATCCACCTGCCTGAGGTCTGCTGTCATGTGACACACTGTCTGGCCTCAGGGCACGGGATCCGGGTGAAGGACCTGGCGAGCCCCCTGCTAACTCAGAACAAGGCATCCCTGTGCCGCGGGGGGTGGAAGGAAGGCATAGGTGCGTCCCGACGAGCAGGTCGGGAGGGTTTCACAGAGGTACCACAGCACTGCAGGAGGTGTCAGGCAGGGAGAAGTGGGGTGGAGAGACAGCAGGCGAGACAAGGGACGGCTTGAGTGAAGGTGTGAACTTGACATGCGACTTTGGCACGGTGCCCTGATCCCTGTGGGGCGGGGGCCTTCCGCATGTTCCTCGGCCAGTGGGCTGCAGCTGCCCTTGAAACGCGTGCCTCTGCCCCCAGACATCTCTCCAGGGAGCCCCGTAGCTGCCTCATTAGAACGCTTTTCACTCTTTGTGTAGTAGCCCCTTTGCTTTTCTCTCTCCTCCTCTAGACCGTCACCTCCGCCCTATCTGGGTGGCCCTAACCCATTAATCCGTTGCCATTGATTCGATTCTGACTCGTAGTGACCCTGTAGGACAGAGTAGAACTGCCCTGTAGGGTTTCCAAGGCTGTAATCTTTATGGAAGCAGACTGCCGCATCTTTCTACTGTGGAAGTTGCTGGTGGGTTCCAACCGCTGACCTTGGGGTTAGCAGCCGAACACTTAACCACTGCACCACCAGGGCTCCTTGTGGCCCTAGCCCCTGCTGTAGCGTTTGGTGAGTACTGGGCGTTCCATGAATGTTTCTGTCATGAATGTCTCAACTAAGGACCTGCTGGCTGCTGATTGTCACCTTCCCTGTTTTCTTACTGGTTGTTCTGCCTCCTGCGAACTCACTTTGTCTTCTCTTTTCAGATGAAGCTGTTAAACTTATACATAAAGAGAGCCCAGACGACAAACAGCAACAGCAGCTCCTCCTCCGACGTGTCCACACACAGCTGATGGCGGCGCCAGCCCTCCGTGCAGACCTCCAAGTAGTCGGTGGTCCTCTCACAGACTCCCCTGACCCTTCGCCGACCGCCCAGTCAGTACAAGGAGGCCTGCAGATCTGTATTACAATCAGTATTTTGTCCCTCTCAGCTTTTGTGTAGAATCTTACTGGTATTGAATGTAAAGGAAGCAAGGCCTGTATTGCAGTCTTCACGCAGAGCAGAAGGAATCCGAAAAGGAAAGAGGCGTACTCGGACACGCTGTCTGGTGCAGCCTGCCGAGGTCGTGAGGCAGCGTGCGGGGTGCAGCTTTTCACACTCAGAGCCTCCAGCCGACACTCGTTAGAAAGTAGTGTTTTCTCTTTAGCTGTTCACAGAAACGGGGTGTTCGTTTGGGTTTCTCCTTCTTCATGCTGTTTCTTTTATGAGTGTGGCCCACGCGGAGCAGAGACCTGCCCCGTGCACAGCTGACACTGTGAAAAGCTTGTGTGTCTTTAAGCTTCATTTTGAGAACTGCTGAAAATGTCACTCAAGTCTTGGCCAGAGCTGAAGCGCCTAAAGATGGCCCTTTCACAGATGCTGGGAGTTTTGCTTTTATCTCCACCTGGAGGCAGACTGCCCCGACTTTGAGCGTGGAGTCCCAGGGGCACGCTCCATAGTCTCCTTCCAGGGCAGTCTCCCAGCCCCTCTGAGCGGTCCCTGCCAAGCGAGGGCTTCCACTCAAAGGAGTCTTAGAGTTTAAATCCAAACACAAAAATCTAGGTAAATTATAGCATCATCTAGTGGATGCCTGAATTCATATTTCACCAAGTACATAAGACACCAGAAAAGCCGCTGGTCTCACTGCTAAGACGCGCTGTGCTGGCGGTGATTCTCCGTGACCCTCAGTACTTGGAGGGCTCTGCGTGGTGCGGACTCAGTGCCGTCTTTCTCCTGTCCCCTGCAGCTTCGCCTCAACTCCTCAACGCTAACACGTTCTCAGTTCATCCGGTAAATGGCAAACGGACCGCCTCGGATTTTGACTTCTTTCTAATGTAGAATTAAGATCAAAGAAAAGCCCGGAGAGACCGTGTGTCAGAATCATTATTCTGTTTTATAAACTGAAGTTCTTCCTTGATCATCTGTTGAAATGAATACTCATTGTTTAAGGAAAAAGTAATTATGATGAATAGCAAATTGCAAAAAAACAGGGTTTGAAATGTAATTTTAGAGTCTGTTTCGTTCCCTTCAGTGAGAAACCACCAGGCCCCTTTTTTCCTAACCTCACGAGGGTTTCATTGGTGTAAGCAGAGTAACCAGATTTGGAGTCTGGGTAGATCACAGTTTTGAGTAATATTCTTCGAGCCAAGTGAAATTCTGCATGTAATCATGAAGACTTCTGTTACCTTTGACTCCTCTTTCAGGTCCTCTAAATTGAACTGATTTTTCCTTAAGAAAATGCCTATTTTAATATTCCCTCTCAGTGAGGTGGTTGGTGTTCCGCTGCAGAGCCCACTGTGGCGGCAGGACTGAGGAGACCCGCGGGTTCTTACCACTCATTTCTACAGCCCCCCTTGAGGTTTTCTTGGAAGTTGTGAAGGACACCGTAGCAAACATGTAACTCTTCTTTATTTACAGTTTGTTTGGGAATATGCTCTGAGAGCAAGCACCCTGTCAGGTCCAGGAGCAGGCAGGCCGGGTGCCAGCACTGCAGGTGGATGGTGCAGGAGGCGCCCGCCGCTGCTTTCCGGGGACCGCGGGGTGTCTTTAGTGGTTATCATCCAGCATAGTAGGGCCAAGCCTTACTTTGGCTGATGAACACTGTTGGTTAGTATTTCATGAATGGATTTTCCTTTTCACAGTCTACAAGTGAGTCAAGGAGGCTTTTGGTACCCCACTGTTGTAGAAGTGTGCATTCCGGTGAGGTTATTTATGAGTTCCTTTCGTCTGCTGCATTTAGAAATACCTCTCTCCTTCTGTTCTCTGACGTCCCAGAAGGTCCCCCTGGTCCCCCAGTGTAGTTGGGAACACTCTCGAGCGTCGCCCCATTTTCTGATACCACTCACAAAGGGCTAGCCTTGAATGTCACTTGCCCAACCTTCAACCTCTTGACCAGAGAGAGAGTCACTTCGCCAGCCGCTCGGCCGAGGTCTGGAAAATGCTGCCCACCACGCTGAGGAGACGCACGCATGCCACCGCCGCCCCCTGGAGAGGGAGGCATGTCCCTGTCGCCCTCTCGGAATCCTGACAGCTGTCGCCGCCCCATGGGAAGGGAGGCACGTCCCTGCCTCCCTCTCAGAATCCTGGCAGCCGTCACCTCCCCAATGGGAAGGGTGGCACGTCCCTGCCTCCCTTGGAATCCTGACAGTAGCCGCCACCTCCTGCAGGGCCCTGTCGTCTGGAACCACAGACTCACACAACAGCCAGGCACCCAGAACTGTGCTTGCTCTCCTGTTTACCTGGCTGCCCAGGGTCTCGTGCCCACCCTGCCCACCGCTAGGGGCTGGCTCACCCCACTGACTTCTGCTTCCCGCCAGCTGCGCCGTCCCCCGTCAGGCCGCACCGCTCAGCCACAGGACATCTGCCTTTCTATGACCGTCACTGGCTTCACGATACCCCGTGCAGCGACACAGCTGCATGTTGGTCCCTAAGCCTTGTTTTCCGCCCCTGCTGCCTTTATTTATCAAGCGCACTATCACACCTTAAAGGACAGCAAGTAAGAGCTTCGTAGAATCCCATCAGGACTTTGCTGACAATAATGTTTGGAAATGAAAAAAGAAGTGCTCTGAAAAATACCAGCCACCAAAATAGCTGTGTTGGCACTGTGTTCCCACGCATGACCCCACACCTGGGTGGGCTTTTTGGTTTTCGTTTTGGCTTTTTCATGTTACATCCATATCTGTATTTATACCTTATTTGTTTCACTCTGAAATGTATCATGGCAAATGTACAGAGTTTTTTTGTTAATGTGCTAAAATTTGCTAAAAAGGAAAACCAACAACAACAAAAGCCCCTTTGAGTTTGCCCTAGAATAAATGAAACTTACGTCAGTTTCCCGCGTTGACGCGTCTGTGGCGGGCCCTGTAGGTGGCTGATCCCCTTGCCCTGCATCCGAGTTCCGGCCACGCTGATAAGGATCTAAGTGAAGGGAGCGCCTGGGGGTGTGGACCAGTCCCACCGCAGGGGCCAGGTCCCTCTCTGGCCTGGCCCCCTCAGGGCTCCCTGCTGTGCAGTGTGGCCTCTGATGACCCTGGGCTGGAACCCCAGCCAGCCTGCTGGTGGGCTGCGTGAGCAAATGCCCTTTTCCCTGGGCCCATTTCCTTGGCTGAGGAACGAGCACACTTGCTTCCAGAGAAGTTGGAAGCAGGAAGAAAGCCTAGCCGTGGAATCTGCGTCTCAGCCAGGAGCTGATGGGGTGGTTGGAGTCAGGGAGCCGTCGAGATGAGAGTCTTCTCTGGAAAAACTAGTGCAGGGCGTCAAGGACCCCAAGTCTGTTTCTTTGAGGCCTTATTTAAGGGAAGTTTTCCACCCTACTACAGGATGCACCTCAAGTCTCACGGCCTTGCTACCTGTGAGTAGGTGCCACCTTCCTCCTGCTCAGACACTGGGGGCACAGTGCCTGCTGGAGAGGTCTCATAGCACTCACAGAGGGCAGAGTGATTGCTGGTGTTAGCTGCTGTTGAGTCACCCCCAGTTCATGGTGACCCCGTGCACAATGGGGTTGGACCATTGTGATCCACAGAGTTTTCATCAGCTGATTTTCAGAAGTAGATTGCCAGGCCTTTCTTCCTTGTCCATCTTAGTCTAGAAGCTCCATTGAAACCTGTTCAGCATCATAGCAACACATAAGCCTGCAGTGACAGACAGGTGGTGTCTCTCCACGAGGTTCATTGGCCAGGGATTGAACCCAGGTT
The DNA here is from genome assembly GCF_000243295.1 of Trichechus manatus latirostris. Lineage (NCBI taxonomy): Eukaryota > Metazoa > Chordata > Mammalia > Sirenia > Trichechidae > Trichechus > Trichechus manatus. The sequence goes on along the minus strand of NW_004444139.1, from coordinate 1,675,285 downwards.
TCCTGCATGGAAAGCAGGGACTCTCCCAGTGAACCACGACTGCCCCTCACAGAGGGAGAAGGATCTCAGATACCTGGATTCTAAACTGCTTTTCAAACACGGTAGTTGTGTTCCCCAAAGACTGCCTTTGTTTACATTTAATCTTTAGAGACTGTATTGAGTGCACGATCTGATGGAGTGGTGTGGTTGCCAGAAAGCTTTCTGGGCAGTTAGGTCGGAGGCCCCCCACTTTTTGCCTTGATTTGCTTTTCCCTTCAGACCATCTGCCCCTTGACCCATGCTCTGCCCAGAACCATTGAAATTGCTGAAATGGCCAAAACCATGCCTTGGGATTAAATGTCCTTCAGCCACTTTGCTTTCAGATTAGTCCCTTTATGTCATTGTCTAGTGGAAATGGAAGGAGCCCTGGTGGCGCAGTAGTTAAGCGCTCAGCTGCTAACTGACAGGTTGGCGGTTCAAACCCACCCAGTGACTCTGCAGGAGAAAGAGCTGGCCACCTGCTTTGGTATAGATTACAGCCTAGGATACCCTATGGGGCCGTTCTCCGCTGTCACATGGGGTCACTAGGAGTCAGAATCAACTTCTTGGCACCTAACAACAATGGCAATCCCCTCTGCCCCATCGGGCAAGTCACTTCTCTTTCTGCCTCAGTCTTACTTACAAAGTGAGGTAAGAAGGACCTCCCGGAGCTGCTGCGATGGGCTGGTGAGATGAAGGAAGTGAAGCAGCCGGGGCAGAGAAAATGCCTGCAGACTCACCCTGCCGCATCCCCCACTGTGGGCTCAGAAATACACAGCAGGGTGAGGCCACCACCCCCGTGCGCACACCCGCACGTCAGAGTCCATTACTCATTAGCAAATGTGGAAACCCCCTCGGGGGATGGGGACCGGGCCCAGGCTAGCCCTCTGTATTCTGTCCTCTAACCCTTCATGCCGTTGCCTTTCCTGGGCCCGGGGCCGCCAGGAAGTCCTTACCGTTTCACGAGGGTCACGGGCCTGTGGTGGGAAGGGGGGGTTGCAGAGACCTGCTACAGATTCATGGTGCTGGGCTGTGGGGGCTCTGAGTGGTGGTCTCTCCAGGAAAAGGCCCATTTCCACTCCCACACGTGGTATTGCATGCACTGTTGAAGCTTTCAAGACCCTGGAAGCAGATGGAAGGTTCCGAGGTGAGAACCTGGCTTACAGACCACTGCTCATGACGGTCTTAGATGCGTGAAGCAAGAGGGGCGTGGAAAGGGCATCAACCTCCTTTGTGAGACATTTAACCCTTTTTTTGTTAAATAATCCTCATGGGTCGCATCGGAGCTGATTTTTTACACCGACATGGAATACACATGGGGGAGGTGCTGTCATCTTCAATTTCCAGTTGAGAAAACGGGCACAAGGAGAAGCCCCAGCTGGACAGTGACAAGCGGAGTTGGGGCTAGAACCCAGACCCCTGGAGGACTGCGTAAAGCAGATGACTGGGCCCCAGCCCTGCCGCTGCCAATGCAGAGGGTCTGAGGTGGGCCCTGAGAATCTGCATTCCTAGCAGGTTTCCAAGCGATGCTGATGCCGCTGACTTGGGGACCCCACTTTGAGACCTTTGTAGAGTACTATGCTTAAAACAGGGAGCCCTGGTAGTGCAGTGTGCTCAGCTACTAACCCAACGGTCGGTGGTTCAAACCCACCAGCCACTCCGAGGGAGAAAAGACCTGGCAATCTGCTCCTGTAAAGGTTTCAGCCTAGGAAACTGTATGGGGCAGTTCTACTCTGTCCCATAGGGTTGCTGTGAGTTGGAACTGAATGGACAGCAAACAACGTTTAAAACATGCCGGACGATTTGGTCCCAAACATTGGGCCAATCCTTGAGACCAGCTGTGGCTGGAAAAACAGCACTGGGACTCAGGAGTGTCAGCCAGGACCACCACTGCCATCATGGGGTGAAGTATGGGGACCGTCTAATTTAGCATCCAAACTAGAACTCTTTGGAAGTGATACTGAGTGCTATAAACAGAAGGAAACCCAGAGTGTCTTGGGCAGACAGGACACATGGCTCCCTGGGACATAGAGGGCTGTGGAGGGAGTCTGTCCGCAAATGGACGGGCCCGGCTGAAGGCCCTGCGCCCAGCAGAGACTCAGGGCTCCTCCCCTTCCCTTGCGGCTCCAGCTCAAACCCCACCTCGCCTTGCTTGCTTCCTCCAGTACTTATTAACTCACACTCCAGTGGCTCCAGGCAAGAACGGACAAAGGTCATATGAATGGGTATCTAATCCCAGATTATGTATTTAAAAGACATTAAAATGCTCCCACACCAGTGCCCTTCTCAGAAGCCGGGCGCTGCCAGGGCCAAGGCCTGGAGATTGACTCCCTCGGGGCCCTCCTAAAAGCGCAGCTTTTCCTGGGTAACTTCTCAGCAGCCCTGGGATGCCCCTGCTTTGGGAGCCTGGGTCCAGAGGGAACAGTCCTGTGGGGGCAGAGGGTGGGGCAGGACAGGCCTGCAGCCAGCAGACCTGGACACCAGCAGCGCCGGCCCCCGCCGGCTGGGGAGCACAAGCAGATGGTCAACCTCCACGCCTCAGTAGCCTTCTCTGCCCGTCAGAGCTTCGAAGGCCTCCTGAGGTGTGCCAAGAGCCCAGGTGGTGCAGTGGTTAAGGCTCGGCTGCTAACTGAAAGGCTGGTGGTTCCAAGCCACCAGCCACTCCGTGGGAGAAAGAAGTGGCAGTCTGCTCCCATAAAGATTACAGCCTTGGAAAGCCTGCGGTCCTGTTCTACTTGGTCCTTTTGGGTCACCATGAGTTGGAGCCAGCTTGATGGCGACAGGTTTGAGGTGTGCCGAGCCTCTGGCCTCCTGCGTCTGCCTCTTCACCTGGAATCCTGCCATTCCCCCTTCTGTCCTCATCCTTCAGTAGTGACAAGAGCTGATGCTCAGCACTTATTCTCGCAACAACCCTATAAGGTGGGACCTGTGAGTATTCCTGTCTTACAGGCAGGAAACGCCGCAGGGAGGTTAAGTAACTTAACTGGGGTCTTGGCTAATAGTAGGCAGAGCTGGAATTCAAACCCAGGAAGTTTGAACTGGAATCTAGTCCTGTGTCTCTGGCCCTTCACTGATTTCCATCCACCCAACGTGTTACCAAGTTCAGGTGGTCTTGGGTCACAGGCCTGCTGAGCTGCTTGACACCAAGCTCACAGTAAGCATTTATGGGGCACTCTGAGTCCTCCCTGGTGTGGCAAGAACAAGGTGGGAAAAGCCCAGTGTGGGAGCAGAAAGCCTGAGGCCCGAATCCAGCACTGAGTGTTTGGAGCTATGACTTCAGCCAGGTGTGACACCACCTTTGGGAGGTCTGAGTTTCTTGTCTACAGAATCCTGAGGAAGGTGGGGAGTGGGGGGTGCGTGAGGATTAGCATACTGTGTATAAAGTCCCCAGTACAGCCCAAATGTCCACGCAGAAGAGAGAGGATAAATAATTTGAGGAAGATTCACATAATGGAATAGTATACATACATGAAAACGAATGAAATACAGCTGCTTGTATCAACACAGATAAATCTTAGAACACTATTTGGAGGGAAAAAAGAAAAAGTCACAGAAGAATACATAGACTATCTTACTATTTTTTAAAGGTAAAAATAACCAAAACTAAACAGTATTTTTTAGAGACACGTATGTGTGGTAAATCTGTACAAAGTAAGTGACTATGAAAGACTTCAGGGTGGTGGTTACTTGTTTGAAGGAGGCAGGAGAATAAGATGGGAGCACACTGCTAAATCAATGACGTTGATAATGTTCTGGTTCATAATCTGGGTGGTGGGTTCACAGGCGTGCGTTTTATTATTATAACTTACGATTAATACATATATATGTCTTTTGTGTTACCGAATATTTCATAATTTAAAAACAAAAATGTATGAGAATACAGCTCTAAGGTGGTCATGTAGAGGAGCCCTCTATTATTAATTCTGTGGATTAGCATAGACATGAAAACCCAAAATTTAAAAATGTTTGTAGAGAATTTGCAGGCCCTTGAGAATACATCTGTGGGCCCCGCTCAAGGAACGCCACCCTACATGAGACTGTCCAATGCCCTGTGTCTGAGGGGCCACTCCAGCTAGAGGACACCAGCACCCTTTAGTGCTGCTGTGCCCATGGCGATGGAAGGGGACGAGTGTAGAGAATCCTCCTTCCAACACCAGCTTCTCACCATCCCTCAGGCCCCTAATCATCAGTGAGGCTACACCCCTTTGGCCTCATTCCTTCCCACGTGGTTTTGCTTCCTAATAAAGGCCAAAAGGAGAAATGGTTCTGATGTTGTCCAAACTTATATTAATCACAGTGGGTCCTGCTTTTTCAGTGAAATCTAAGGCCCCCTATGTTCTCTGTGAGACATTCTCAAAAAGGAGAAAGAGAACCCAAGAGAGAGACACTCAGAGAGAGGTGAGTGGAGAGATGTCTGCTCTTGGAAACATCAGATTGCAGAGGAGAGATGTTGAATCTGAGGTTGCAATGCAAAAGGGACAAAGTGAGCAAACCCCACCTTTATTGCTAACTGTGCAGTGAGGATTAGCATGAATCCAGTTCCCACCTGGAAATGGATCCAATCTTTATCTTCCCACATCTCCATGACTCTTGTTTCCGGCCACTTCTGTGGCACTTCCTCTTTCTGACACTGAACACCCAGAGTTAGGTCAGATTTCATCCCTGGCCACCCTGAGCCAGGTCAGAGCATCCCTGGTCAAAGCATCCCCAGGTCGTCGGGTACCGGCCGTAGGCTTGGGCATCTAGACGACTGCCTGCACATCAGACCAGCCAAGCCCTCTCTTTCTCTCCAGGCCCCTGGGGCTAGGACACAAGCTGGAAGGACTCTATCCTTCACTGACTGCCCAAGCAGCCTTTCTGTATCACCCAGTCGCCATGAGCTGGGTCTTCACAAATCAGCCAATTGCATAGCCTTTCTCTCAATTGGCCACTCCAAGCTAAGTCAGAGTCCATTTATCCCCTGTGGGTTCATTGATTCTCTACAACAGCTCGCAAAATTCATGGAGACTATGGCCTATACTGACAGTTACCCATTTATGGTAACTAGAAAGGACACAAGCAAAGAGATTGCATCAGGCAAGGTCTGGGAAAGATCCCAGCACGAGGCTTTCGCTGTCTCCAGGGACATGCCATCCTCTCTCATGCGTGGATGTTCTCACCAATCCAGCAAGCCCCAAAAGAAAGCTCCATAATCCAGGGCCCCTTATGATAGTCATTGGAGTCTCAATGCATACGCATTAATCAAAGACTATGCATGACTGACTATGTCATGTCCCCTTCTCTTCCTGAGGTTTGCTGCCAGAGTAGGACCTGTGTAGCCCCTACTCATTTGTGCATGGTTGTTAAGTGTTGCCTGTCTATTTTAGAAAAATAAAGACACCTTCATTGCTCGAGAAATTCCAAGGGCTGTTTTTCAGAAACCAGAGACAAATGCCAAACCATGTTCTTTGTTTCATAGAGGTGTATCTTAGGCTGGGGTCTCTAAAGGAGCAAAGCCAGTGAAGCATATAAATAGAAGTGGCTCACACAGTTGTGGAGGCAGGCAAGTCCCAAATCCATGGGTCAGGCATCAGGCTGGAGGCTTCTCCTGACTCATGGTTGCAAGGACTGACGAACCCAAAATTGGCAGGTCACACGGCAGGCTACTGGCTCACGGGGCTGCAGGAGCTGGCAAATCCCAAAATCTACAGGTCAGATGACAGGCTGCTGCTGGATCACATCCCAAGAACCAGAGGTCAGAGGATGACAAGTTGGATGCAGGATTGAAAAAGAGCGAACTTTGCCTGAACATCCAAGTATATTGGATGCAAGCCACACCCCCAAGGACAGTTCTCTTTCAGCTGATACTCTTCAGCAATCTGACAGAGTTTCTCACCACCCCCTCAGGCCCCTAAACATCAGTGAGGCTACATCCCCAAAGGTAACGTCCGCGGTCTAACTCTCTGTAAGAAAATCCCTTCTGCTTAACTACGGGAGGGGAATGGAGAACCCTGAGCAATAGAGAGTCAGACAATAAAAACATCCCAAAAAGATACACAGCTAAATAAATTATAATTCCACCTTTCGATGGAATGCTATCCAGTTATTTAAAATTTGATAGCCAAAGAATTATTAGACATGGGGAATGCTCACAAGTAATATTATGTATGTAAAAAAGGAATAGAAAGAATTTCTTCTTCTGATAATAGTATACTAAGTAATTTGGGGCAAACCATCATGCAGAAGATAACTAGAAAAGCTGGACAAAATATTTTTAAAATCTGCCGAAAAGTATCAGAGAGTTAAAGTAGCGAAAAGTTACCGGGCCAAGGTGCAGGAGCACATGGAAATCTAGAGAGATGAACCTAGCATTTAGGGTAACTTTTGTCCTGGGGGTGTTTGCTGATCCGGAAGAGACAACTAAGACCAAAGAGATGCTGAGCAAGGCTTTTGACAGCCTCATTCTCTTTAGCAGGATTAACATGATCCCAAATTGCTAACGTCCCAAGTGCCTGGCAGAAACAAACATAAAAAACAACAAACGTCAACTAGGCCACAATAATATTTATTCAGTTTTCCAAGTACATTGGCCAGCACACAATAAATCGTAACCTGGCACATGAGGAGACAAGACAACATGATCAAAGACCAACAGAAAAAACAATGGAAACATCCACAAGGACTCCAGCTATTGGAGCTATCAGACACAGTCTGTCTTAGTCATCTAGTGCTGCTATAACAGAAATACCATAAGTGGATGGCTTTATCAAAGAGAAATTTATTTCCTCACAGTAAAGTAGGTTAAAAGCCCAAATTCAGGGCATCAGCTTCAGGGGAACACTTTTTCTGTCTGCTCTAGAGGAAGATCCGTGTCATCAGCCTTCCCTTGGTCTGGGAGCATCTCAGCGCAGGAGCCTCAGGTCCAAAGGATGCGCTCTGCTCCCGGCCCTGCTTTCTTGGTGGTATGAGGTTCCCATGTCTCTCTGCTTGCTTCTCTCTTTTATATCTCAAAAGAGATTGGCCTAAGACACTATCTAATCTTGTAGACCTCATCAGTATAACTGTCCCTAATCCATCTTATTACATCATAGTGATAGTTTACAACACATAAGGAAATCACATCAGATTACAAAATGGTACACAATCATACAATACTGGGAATCATAACCCAGCTAAATTGACACATTTTAGGGGGGGATATAATTCAATCCATGACACTACACCCTTTGGCCCCCCAAAAATCACATCTTTGCAACATGTAAAATGTATTTATCCCATCATATCATAGGAAAAGTCTTAACTCCAAGCCCAAAATCCAAAAATTGGTCTTCATCGGTGAAATCTAGAATACCAAGTTATCTGCTTCCAAAGGTACAATGGCAGAACAGGCACAAGCTAGACATCTCCATTACAAATGGGAGAAACTGGAGGGAGAGAAGGAATAACAGGCACCAAGCAAGTCAGCAGAACACATTACATTAGCCTTCATGGCTTTGAAAATAATCTTCTGTTCTCTGAGAACACACAATAGCCCTGCCCTCCAGACTCTAGGTATTGGTCACAGTCTCCAGATTCTGAATGGAGGCCCCTCAGCCCTGGGCTTCAGCTCTGCCTTCCAGGCCCACTGGAGTGGCAACTCTGTTCCCTCGGCTTTGGGCTCACCATTCTCCTAGTCCACTGGAGTGGCGACTCCACCCTTAGAAACACCAGAGGCCATGGCTCCACCATTTGAAATCCCAAAGGTCAAGGCCATACCTTTTGAGACTGAGGCAGCTCGGCTTCCTGTGTTTCTTGTCTCTTCAACTTCTGCTTCCTGGTTTCTTGGCCTCTCGGCTCATCGGACCTCACGCCCGCATCGGCCCTGCTGGGGCAAGTGTTCCAAAGCTCTGTAGCTCTACCGATAAGTGCCTGGAGGCACCCCACTCCACCAGGAAGCCTCCTGTGCAGAGGCATTCAGCCCTCTCGCTCTGTGGGTTGGCAAGCCTAGCTCTACCGATAAGTGCCCAGAGGCACCCTACTCTGCCAGGAAGGCTCCTGCGCACAGGCACTCAGCTCTCTTGCTCCATGGGTGGGTCAGCTCCAGCGCTGTCTGGCGCTGGTCTCCTGGTTCTGCTGCTGCTGCTTCTCTGCTGCTACAGGTTCTCTGCTGCTGGTGGTCGTCTGCCACTGCCGCACCTCTATCCATTCACAGTTTCAAAACCATTTCCACATTTTAGGTATCTGTTAAAGCAGCACCCCACTGTCTTGGTACCAAATTCTGTCCTAGTTATCTAGTGCTGCTATAACAGAAGTACCACAAGTGGATGGCTTTAACAAAGAGAAATTTATTTCCTCACAGTCAAGTAGGTTAAAAGGCCAAATTCAGGACGTCACCTCCAACAGAACACTTTCTGTGTTGGCTCTGGAGGAAGGTCCGTGTCATCAATCTTCCCTTGGTCTGGGAGCATGTCTGCACAGGAACCTCAGCTCCAAAGGATGCGCTCTGCTCCCAGCACTGCTTTCTTGGTGGTATGAGGTTCCCATGTATCTCCGTTCACTTCTCTCTTTTATATCTCAAAAGAGATTGGCTTAAGACACTATCTAATCTTGTAGACCTCATCAGTATAACTGCCGCTAATCCATTTTATTACATCATAGTGATAGAGTTTACAACACATATGGAAATCACATCAGATTACAAAATGGTACACGATCATACAATACTGGGAATCATGACCCAGCCAAATTGATACACACATTTTGGGGGGACATAATTCAATCCATGACACAGTCTTTAAAATAACTTTATTTAACGTATTCAAAGAAATAAAAGGCAAGTTTGAGAATTTCTACAGAGAACTGGAAACTTTTAAAAACCTTTATATCATATGAAAAAGGACATGGCAGAATAAATTCTAAATTGAAAAATATAATACCTGGAATTAAGAACTCGAGGCATAGTATTAACAGCAGATTAGACATAGCTGGTTAGATGATTATTGAACTGGAAGGCAGTTAGAAGAAAATATCAAGAATGAAGCACAGAAATAAAGGGTTCTGGACAGAGCTGGAAAAAAATGTAGAACGAAATTCAAAACAAAATTCAAAATTCAGATAAAGCCAACAGTAACACAAGTGAGAAATGTACTTCGTAGTGCAATCATGTATACAAGACTAATGGGCACATCAGCCCAAAAGCAAAGACTGAGAAGGCAGGAAGGGGCAGGAAAACTGGACGAATGGAAACAAGGAACCCAGGTGGAGAAGGGGAGAGTGTTGATACATCGCAGGATTGGCAACCAATGTCACAAAACAATTTGTGTTTTAACTGTTTAATGAGAAACAAATTTGCTCTGTAAACTTTCACCTAAAACACAATTAAGGGGAAAAAAAAAAGAACGAAGCACAGAGAAACCGAAGAATGAAATACAGAAGCTATGGTAAGAAGCACAGACGCGGAAAGAAGAAAATACGAAATCCATATAAGGTGAGTCCCAGAAGGAAGAAGAAAGAGAGTGAGACAGAAGAAGTATTTTAAAAGATAATGGCTAAAAAAATTTCCAAAAATAATTAAAGGTATCAACCCACAAATTAGAAAGTCCGGTGGATCCCATCCAGTAGCAGGACCAGGCTGAGGGTGACCTTGGATGACCCTGAGCATGAATGTCTCCTCAAGTTTTGTGTCCTAAACAGTTCATTGCCTCATTCTGGTCCTGACCCTGCAAATAAGGTGTCCAAACTTGTGGACATCACAGTAAAACCTCATAAAACAAGATAAAGAGCTAGAGCAAAATTACTTTCAAAGAAGCAGTGTGAGACTGTCCGCTGACTTCTCAGCAGAAACAATAGAAAATAGAAGATAACAGAATTTTATACACACCAAAAACATTCTTCAAGATAGGAGGTGGAATAAATAAATTTTCAGACACGCAAAACTAAGAAAATTCTCCCAAGTAGACTTGCATTTAAAAAGACATGGAAGGGGGTTTTCTGGGAAGAAAAAAAAATTATCCCAAATATTAGGCTGTTGTTTAAGGAAGGAGCAATGAACCTACTCATTGCCGTCAAGTCGATTTCTACTCATAGCAACCCTACAGGACAGAGTAGAACTGCCTCATAGCGTTTCCAAGGAGCGGCTGGCGGATTCGAGCTGCTGACCTTTTGGTTAGCAGCCGTAGCTCGCCATAGCTGTTAACTACTGCACCACCAGGGCTCCCATTAATCATTAAGGGCATGCAAATCAAAACCACAGTGAGATACCACTTCGCATGCATTACATGGCTATAATTAAAAAGATGGACAATAATAAATGTTGACAAAAATGTGAAAAAATTGCTAATGGGAATATAAAATAGTGCAGCCACTTCAGAAAAGTTTGGCAGGTCCTCAGAAAGTTAAACATAGAGTTACCATATGATTCAGCAATTTCACACCTAGATGTTTACCAAGGAGAATTGAAATTATATGTCCACAAAAAAACTTGTACATGAATGTTCATAGCAGCAATATTCATAATCGCCAAAAGGTGGGAACAACCCAAACGTTCATCAAATTACGACCGGATAAATAAAACGGGATATATCCGTATAATGGAATATTATCCTGCCATAAAATGAAACGAAGTGTTGATAACGTCCTACAACATAGATGGACCTTGGAAACATTATGCTAAGTGAAAGAAGCCAGTGACTAACAGAAGGCTGCATGTTTTTTTTTTTTTGTTTTTTTTTTTTAATATTTTATTGTACTTCAGGTGAAGGCTTACAGAACAGATAGTTTCTCATGTAACAGTAACACACATGCTGTTTTATGACATTGGTTAACAAC
>NW_004444139.1:1654055-1663596 GCF_000243295.1 Trichechus manatus latirostris | reverse complement strand
CCCTCGGGGAGTTTGGATCTGTCCATGGGGCCTCCATGACCTTTCCTTGTACAGGTTGTGTTAGTTTCCCCTGTATTGTGTACTGTCTGACCCTTCACCCAAGATACCACTTGTCTATTGAGAAGGCTGCATGTTTTATGAGTCCATTTATATGAAATGCCCCAAGTAGGCCAATCTACAGAGACAGAAAGCAGATTAGTGGTTGTCAGAGCGGAATAGAGAGTGACTGACAACAGGGTTTTGGCGTAATGAAAATGTTCTGGAACTAGGTAGTGGTGACAATTGTACAACTTTGTGGATATACTAAAAACCACTGAATTGCACACTTAAAAAGTGAAATAAACAATATGTCAAAATACAGACAAAATGGACAAATTGTAGAACGATAGAGCAAAACAAAACTGACACACACACACAAAATTCTAGTACTACTGGTAACTATTTAAGAAATTGAATATATAATTTAAAACCTTTGCACAAAGAAAATTCCAGGCTCAGATGGCTTCACCTGTGCATTCTATCAAACACTGAAGGGAGAGAAAAAAAAAAAACCACTCCCACACAAAGTCTTCCAGAAAGTAGAAAAAGAGGAGACACTACCTATCAGGTTAGCATAACCTTGATACGTAATCTGAAAAGACATTATGAGAAAGGAAAATTACAGGCCAATCTCCCTCATAAACGTAGATATAAAAATCCTATACAAAATACCAGCAAACAGAATTTTGTAACATGTAATGATCAAGTAGTGTCTACTCCAAGGTTGGTTTAGCATTAGAAAATCAACTAATGAAATTCATCATAGAACAGAGTATAGAAAAACAATTGTGATCATCTTAATAGACCAGAAACAGCATTTGATAAAATTCGACATCCATTCATGATTTTAAAAATACTTTAGCAAACTAAGAATAGAAGGAAACTTTCTTGATCTGATAAAGGGTAACTAAAAAAAACCTAAAGCAAATATCATACTTAATGATGAAATGTTGAAAGCTTTCCTTTTGAGAGTTGGAAGGTAAGGATGCACATTCTTACGAACCTCTGTTAAATGTTGTACTGCAGGCCCTAGCCAGCATAGAAGGGCAAGAAAAAAAGAGATAAAAGGCTTGGAAAGAAAGAAATAAAGCTGTCATAATTTGTGGATGAAATTACTATGTAAATGGGAAATCCAAAAGAATCTACAGGTAAATTATTAGAATTAATAATGAGTTCAGCAAAGTTGCTGGATCAAATTCAGTGGGAGAAAAAACTATATTTCTATATATCTGCAACAAATAGAAAATAAAAATTTTAAATAGATACTGTTTACAAAAGAATAAAAAATTTGAATGCCTAGAAATAAATCTAACCCGAAAAGGGGCAAGACCACTCTGAAGAAAACTATAAAAACCTTCTCGAGAGAAAATAGAGGGATAAGTTCATGGATTCAAAGACTCCATATTGTAAAGCTGTCAGTTCTCTCCCAAATGATCTATGTATTTAATGCAATTCTAATAAAAACTCCACCAGGTGTTTTCATGTATCTTGACAAGCTAATTTGAAACTTTTATGTGGAAATACGAAGGGACAAATATAGCCAAGATACTCTTTTTTTATTGTTATAAAAATACATATAACACGAAATTTACCAATTCAGCGTTTTTTGGGTGTACAATTTAGTGATATCAATTACATTCATCATGTGCAACCATCACCCATAATCACTTGCACATTTCCCATCACCATAAACAGAAACTGCTTCCTAAACAATGACTCCCCCTCGTCCTTTCCTCCCACCCTTGTAACTGCTAATAAACTCTGAACACAGGCACAGAAGGAAGACACACATGAAGATGGAACAGAGACTGGAGTGATGCATCCACAAGCCAAGGACTGCCAGGAACCACCAGAGACCAGGAAGAGGCAAGAAGAGATCTTCCCCTAGAGCCTTCAGAAAGAGCACAGCCCTGCCGACATCTTGAGTGCAGACTCCTGGTTTCCAGAACTGTGAGAGAAGGGATTGACGTTTTACATGTGTGATACTTTGTGACGCAGCCCTAGGAAACCCCTTCGGATCCCAAGGTGTGGAGTTCCAAGCGGCTGAGATTGGCTGTGTGGTCCCGCTGCCTCCCCGCCACGACTCTTTCTCTGAGTGCTCACCTGAAATCCAGATTCTCCTAAAGAAGCAACATTTCCCTGCAGGACCTAACCCCCTCCTGGGTGACTACAGGGCTGACCCCACCCAGCCTTCCAAATTGCTCAGCCACTGTGGATAACAAGAAAACCTTGAGCCCACCCTCACCTTGACACAGTTCTCAAGGTCAAGGCCATTCTGGGCCAGAGTCAAAAAGGGCAGGACCTGGAGTGATCACAGGGCGTTTCCCTCACCATGAACGCACCACAGCGTCATGAAGGGAGCTCAGCCATGAACTGATCCCCAAGAAGGGGCAAAAGGAATGTAAGGTACAGAGCCTACCCCCAAGAAGTTTATAGCGCTGTTGAGAAGAGAAAGCAGCATTGTTATGGATTGAATTGTGTCCTCCCAATCTATGTATTGGCATCATAAGCCTTATACCTGTGGATGTAATCCCAAGTAGGAATAGGGTTTTCTTTTGCAATGTTTGTGAGGCTGTATCAGTGTAGGATGTGTTCTAAGCCGAATCACTTCTGATTAGAAGGAGCAGCATAGACACAGAGATATGCAGTCACAAGTGGGGGAAGACAGACACCATGTGAAGATCGCCAAGGAACCAAGGAATGCCGGAAGACAGGGATCTTTCCCCCGAGCCGGCGCCCTGAATTCAGACTTCCAGCTTCCAGAACTGTGAGAAAATAAATTTCTGCTCTTTAAAACACCCACTTGTGATATCTCTGTTGCGGCGGCACTAAGAAACTAAGACAGGCATTTAGTGAAATAAGTCCATTCCCACCAAAGCAAAGTGAAAGCCCAGTTCTTAAATGGAAATGCCACCATTTTGAAGAGGTTAGCCATGCTGTGGAGCCTGGAAACACCCCATCACACACACACACACACACACACACACACACACACACACACAAGCACACGTGCACACAACAGTGTCATTGTTTTGAAATCAAAGTATCAAAATAGGAACCAATGGAGTACGTGTGAGTGTGCGTGTAAGCGGGCACTCTTACACCTATTTGTGGAAGTATAAACTGGTCCAGCCTTCCTGATGGACAAATCAGCTTTATGAAGTACAGAGCTTTTGACTTCTAGGAATCTCTCCTGACAAAATCACAGGACAAGTGTACAAAGATGCATATATAAGAGTGTAATTTTAAAAATATGACTGGAGGTCTAAATTAGGAAGTGCCTATACTATATGTGGCTATTGGCATTCGGGTTCTAGATGAATATTTAGGGATATGGAAAATGCTTATGACATATTAAGTGACAAAAACTATTTGCAAAACAATATATATAATATTCCAGTTTTTCATATGTTCTGTCTGTATTTGTATATGAAAGCAAATATATAAAATGTCACCATTCTTACTGTAATAGTTTTCTATTGCTGCATAACAAATTACCCCAAACTTAGCACCTGAAAACAATACACATTTACTTTCTCAGTTTCTGTGGGTCAGGAGTTGGGGCATGAGTTTTCTGGGTTCTCTGCTCAGAGTCTTACAAGACTGAAGTCAAGGTGTTGGCTGAGCTGCGTTCCTTTCTGTGTTCTCTTGGGGTCTTCTTTCAAGCTCAAGTGGTTGTTGGCAGAATTCAGTTCCCTGTGGTTGTAAGACTGAAGTCCTCGCTTTCTTGCTGGTCATAAGCCAGACTCTGCTCTCAGTTCCCACAGGCCACTGCCCTTTTCTGCCTCGTGGCCCTCTCCACAATACGGCAGTTTGCCTCTTCAAAGCCGTCAAGAGAGTATCTGCTGTGGCTTTGAATCTCTCTGACTTTCTCTGACTCTGACCTCTGGACCTTGAATCAAAGGGATCATGTGATTAGGTCAGGCCCACCCACATTCAAGGTTGGGGAAATGCACAGGGCATCCACACCAGGGAGTGGGATTTGGGGGACCATGTTGAATTCTGTCTGCACACTTATCTTTTCGTTTTTTTAATTGTGATTTAGGTGAAAATTTACAGAACAAATTAGTTTCTCATTAAACAGTTAATACACAAATTGTTTTGTGACATTGGTTGCCAACCCAACGATGTGTCAACACTCTCCCCTTCTTCACCCCAGTTTCCCTGTTTCCATTCATGCAGTTTTCCTGTCCCTTCCTGCCTCCTTGTCTTTGCTTTTGGGCTAGTGTGCCCATTAGTCTCCTATATGTGATTGAACTATGAAGCACGACCCTCGCGTGTGTTATTTTTGGCCCTATAGACCTGTCTAATCTTTAGCTGAAGGGTTAACCTCAGGAGTGACTTCAGTACTGAGTTAAAAGGGTGTCTGGGGGCCATATTCTCAGGGTTTCTGCATTCTCTGTCACACCAGCAAGGCCAGTTTTTTGCTTGTTTGTTTGTTTGTGAATTTGAATTTTGTTCTACATTTTTTCTCCCGCTCTGTCTGGGACCCTCTAATGTGATCCCTGCCAGAGCAGTTGGTGGTGGTAGCCATGCACCATCTAGTTAGTTGTTCTGGGCTCAGTCTGGTGGAGGTTGTGGTAGTTGTGGTCCATTTGCACACTTATCTTGGTTGGTAGGTTTAGGGGTGATCTTAATTAACTTATTTAACATTTTTGGTATGTTCTGAATGTTTTACAATAACTATATCTTACTTCTTTCATCAGAAAAATCATTACTTAAAGAATCTTTCTACTTGCTCCTTAGTCCAGTGAGGAAAGGGTCAGCTCTAGCCTAGGAAGGGGGCTCCAGATGGCTTCCCCAGCACCTCCAGGCTGGCTCTTGCACTTCCTTCAGTTGTCACCTTCTTGCCTATGGCTGTGGCCCAATTTCCCAGTAACATTATGAACGACATGGACTCTGGAGGCTATCCTGGGAAAATGCCTACCATTGGGTCTAAGGTAAATCACATTCCTATAACTACATTAATGAACACTTAGGGTCACAAACCATTTGAATGTTTTCGACTACCGGTGTTGTAATCTTTTATGAGATACAGAATCTAGTACAGGTTTTACATATTAAGCACTCAGTACATGGTTTGTGTAGTCATTTGCTTGTTCATTCAATTATTTGTCATTCATTCATTCAATGATGTTCATTGAGTAGCCATGTGCCAGACCTGTGATAGGCCTTCAATTGTTGAATGAGCAACCACATATGAATCCCACCCTACTCCCCTATGGCCCAGCTAGTGCTAGAACTCGGTGTCCAGCAGTGAGGTACCCTCCCTAAGACAGTCTGGAGAGAAATGAGCCAAAAAGAGAAGAAGTGAAAGGCAATTCCTCAGGGAGGCAAACATGAACACCAAGTCCAAAGAATGGGAGACGGGCTATAAACGGGGCAGAGCCCATGAATGAAGCCAATGGGAACAGGATCAGAGGAGGAAGTGTGGAGTGGACCAGGGAGAAGTAGGGAGGGCCCTGGGTCATGGCCAAGGAAATCTGGGCATCTGAACTCGTTCTAAGAGGCCTTCTGCACGTGGCAAATGGAGAGCGAGGCTGACGTGAAGCAGGGTGGGGATAGACAGCGTGGTGAGCTCCCTGGGGAAAAGCTTTAGCCCCAAGAAGTAGCTCTCAGCTCACAAAAGCTGCATGTGACAGAGGTGAAACATAAGGATTCAGACAAGGTAGAGTTGATGGCTTTCTCAGGTAAAAGTCCCGCCCAAGTGGTTCAGTCTGGAATGAGGCTGCTCTGTCTCCTGAAATGAGGCTACTGTCTGCTTCTCCATCCCAAGGATCTGGACCTCCTCCTCACGGTCCAAGGTGGAATGCCAGCCAACTATCCATCAGGGCATGTCCCAGAAGTGATGTGTGTTGCCCCCTCACATTCCATTCACCAGAACGCAGTCACATGGCTTCACCTAGCCACAAGGAAACTGTATTCTCCCTTCTGGATATCCACGGGAGACCTGGTGGAGCAGTGGTTAAGAACTCAAATGCTAACCAAATGGTTGGCAGTTCGAATCCACCAGCCACGCCTTGGAAACCCTATGGGGAAGTTCTACTCTGTCCTATAAGGGTCGCTATGAGTCAGAATCAACTCAATGGCAATAGGTTTGGTTGTTTGGGGTTGGGACATTCATGTGTCCAGCCAAAGACTGGGGTTCATAGTAGAAGAGAGGACAGATGTTGGGGCCAGTGAGCAGTCTTTGCTACCACACACCTTGCAGCTTTCCTTCCTCTGCCTACCTTCCAGTTAAAAGAAAAAAAGTGTTTCCAAGGTCCCCGGATCTCAATTCTGATTTGCTCTGGAAAACTAAAATATAAAGACTTTGCTCTAAAAGACATTGACATCACCCACCCAAATCATGCGGAGTGCTTTTTAAAAATGAGTCACAGAATATGAGGGCAAAGGACTCAATTCGGTTTGATTGTTTATGATTTATCTCTGCTTCTTTCTAAAAAGCTTTTGCAGGGGCTGAGCACTAAGGATACCTTTGGTTTGGTACTGCTATACTCTTCGCTTTTCCATTGTAACAAGGATACAAGTCCATGCAGGAAACTTGTATGTGTGAACTAGGCTACTACTTACCTGTTTCCTCAGATCTAATGATTACTTACTTGTAATACACTCCATCTTTATTGAAAATGTTGGTGTATTGAATGTGTAGGATTACATTTCCATGATGAAACATGATTATGGATTGAAGTTGCATGATGAAACACAAACACACTTGGTCTCATCCTTAAATTGTGTTTTTAGACCTCCAGGCAACATGGCACTATAAACAGAAGCACCACGTCGTCCCTCCACAGCAAAGATCCAAAAAACTAAGTCAAACAGAGACAAGCGTCATTCCCAAAACCCTAAGCGTCAAATGAAGAGCTAAAGAACTCAGCCAAGAACTGAATGGAATAAGAAACTGATGGAGAACAGAGAGTGAGGAGAGATATATGCAGAGGTCCTCTATCAGCTAACGCAGCATGGATCCACCATCTTGGACTCCTATCAGAGATTGGCGAACAGGGAGTACGAGAAAGCAGCTTCACGGAGCTCCCAGCAGGAGACAGAACAACCGGTAACCAGAGATATATGCTTTCCCACCCCTTACCCTTCTTGACTCCAACTTGGCCTCCTCTGCTTCCCGTGGCCACAGTCTCTTGGCCGAGAAGCACCGGCTTCACCCTGGTGCCGCTTGGATTCCACCCATACACACTGGCTGGCTCCCTGAGTGCCATTTGTTGGCGGCTGATTTTGCTTTTTTCCGCTTCTTTTGATTTCTTCTTTACCTCTCACCACCTCCCCCTCCTTTCTCTCAAATACCTGGGTCCGTGTGCCATCTTTGCTTCTTCCTGAAAGGCTTCAAAACACCACTCAACTCTGAAACTACTTCCTGGCCTGTGCCACCATGCTAGTGGGATTCCTCAGGGCTTTTTAAAATTTGTTTCTTTGTTTTGTTTTGATTTGTTTGTTTGTTTTCTTTTTCTTTTCTTGGCTTGGGAGCCCCTTCTAGCCGGGCAGTACTGTGTGGCTTGGGAGCTACTCCCTTACTCTGCGCAGACGTGCAGTGGCATCCCTGGGGACATTTCTTTTTTCTTGTTTTTTTTTGGTTTTGTTTTTGGTTTCTTTGTTTTGGTTTCTTCTTTCTCCCTTTTTGTCTTTCTTCATGTCTCAGTTTCTCATCTCTCTATACTTACCTTTTCTTCATGTCTCCTTAATACCTGGTGCTGTGTGACATGTGTACCCCTTCTAGCCAGGCTGTACTTCACAGCCTGGGAGCAACTTCCCCAGTCCTTGCAGCCACACTGGTGGGATCCCTGGGGACTTTTCTTTTTCTTTTCTAATTTTTAATTATTCATTTTTTTCTTTTACCCTTTTTCTTTCTTTTTGTTTTTCTCCATTTCTCAGTCTCTCATCGCTCCACTCCAACGGCAAGCTCCCTTAGTACTCTTTTTTCTTTGCGTGTATGTTCCTGGCTGCTGTTCCTCTCTCCTCTCTCTCCTCTTTCCCATACCCATCTTAGCTCCACATATGACAGTCTCCCCCCTCCTTCCTGCCTACATGCACTGTGCTCTGAACATCACACCCCCAAGCAGCAAAGGAATGGCCTTCAGGAACCTGCCCTGCACTGATTCCTGGCCTGCCCTGTTGGTCCTAGTACGTGCCACAGACAACCCATCCCAGCAACTCCCCTTCAGCTGGACCTGCTGTGCTGTACTATACCTGAGTGACTGACCCTTCTCATTGGAGAAGGAGGCAAAAAGTATCGAGCCTACAGACAAGCAAACAACAAAGAACGCACAGTCCTCCTGGTCAGACATAATCAAATAAAACAAAGAAGCAGGACAAAACAAACAAATCTACAATAGATAAACAAGGAAAATAAATACTGAGTGCTCCAAAGACAGCAGACAATATCAAAACATATACAAAAACAGGACAGGATGGTGCCAGTAGGCATACAAAATAGAACACCAGATGACTTTCCAGTAGAAGAAAAGCCACTAGAACTATCTGATAGGGAATTCAAATCTCTACTGTTTAGAGTTATCCAAGGGTTGAAGCAAAAAGCAGACAAAAAGGAGGGAAAAACAGACAAATTCATGGAAAAGGCAGACAAATTCATGGAAAATACAGATAAACAAATGGAAGAATTCAGGAAAATAATACAGGAACAAAATGCCAAAATAAATTCACAACTAGAAATCATATAAAAACAACAATTAGAAATCCAAAAGATAAACAGCAAGATTTCAGAAATGGACACTGTCACAGAAGGGCTGAGGAGCAGGTTTGAAACAATGGAAGATAGAATCAGCGAAATTGAAGACAAACACTTGGATGCAACTCTAAGGAAAAATCAGAAAAAAAGAACAAAGAAAAATGAAGAAACCCTGAGAATTATGTGGGATACAATCAGAAGCAAAAATCTGGGAGTGATCAGAGTTCCAGAACAGAAGGAGAAAACAGAAAACACAGAGAAGATGATTGAAGAATTGCTGACAGAAAACCTCCCCACGATCATGAAAGATGAAAACCTGACCATCCAAGAGGCTCAACGAATCCCATATAGTATAGACCCCCAAAAGAAAATCACCAAGGCATATCATAATCACACTCCACAAAACCAAAGACAAAGAATCCTGAGAGCAGCTCGAGAAAAACAAAAAGTCACATACAGAGGAGAAACAAAAAGACTAAACTTGGATTATTCAGCAGAAATGATGCAGGCAAGAAGGCAATGAGTTGACATATATAAAATCTTGAAAGAAAAAAATTGCCGGCCAAGAATAATCTGTCCTGCAAAACTCTCATTCAAATATGATGGTGAAATTAGGATATTTCCAGATAAACAGAAATTAAGGGACTATGTAAAAACCAAACCAAACTTACAAGACTTATTAAAGGGAGTCCTTCGATCTAAGAACAAACAACGTCAGACCACAGACTGAATCTAGGATGCAGAATCGTACCAGCCAGATACCAACCTACAAAATGAACTCTCAAGGACTATCCAAAA
>NW_004444139.1:1652446-1653475 GCF_000243295.1 Trichechus manatus latirostris | reverse complement strand
CTACCAAAAAAGAGTAGGAGTGAGAATACTAATCTCAGATAAAATAGACTTTAAAACAAAATCCACCATAAAAGACAAAGAAGGACAGTATATAATGATTACAGGAATGATCCATCATGAAGACATAACCATAATAAACATCTACACACACAATGACAGGGCTCCAAAATACATAAAACAAACTCTAACAACACTCAGAAGAGAAGTTGACAGTTCCACAATAATAGTAGGAGACTTCAACACACCACTCTCGGTAAAGGACAGAATATCTAGAAAGAAACTCAATAAAGATGCAGAAAACCTAGAGGGCAAAATCAGCCAACTTGGCCTCATAGACATATATAGACCACTCCACCCAACAGCTGCAAAATACACATTCTTTTCCAATGCACATGGAACGTTCCTCAGGACAGACCACATTTTAGGCCACAGAGCAATCCTCAACAAGATCCAGAAGGTTGAAATAATACAAAGCATCTTCTCTGATCACAACACCATCAAGGTAGAAATTAACAAGAGGAAGAGCAAGAAAAAAAAATCGATTACATCAAAACTGAGTAACACCTTGCTTACAAACCACTGGGTAATAAAAGAAATCAGAGATGGAATCAAAAAATTCCTAGAATCAAACGAGAATGAAAGCACATCATACCAAAACCATTGGGACACAGCAAAGGGAGTCTTCAGAGGACAATTTATAGCAATAGATGAACACATCAAAAAAGAAGAAGGGGACAAAACAAAAACATAAACCACTCAACTCGAACAAATAGGAAGAGAACAGCAAAAAAGCCCACAGCCACTAGAAGAAAGGAAGTAATAAAGATCAGAGCAGAAATAAATGAAATAGAGAATAGAAAAACAGTAAAAAGAATCAACAAAACCAAAAGTTGGTTCTTTGAAAGGATCAACAAAATAGACAAACCATTGGACAAATTTACAAAAGAAAAACAAGAGAGGACACAAATAACCCAAATAAGAAAATAAATGGGGGACATTACAACAGACCCAACTGAAATAAAAAGGATT
>NW_004444139.1:1633273-1649336 GCF_000243295.1 Trichechus manatus latirostris | reverse complement strand
AGGGACAAGGACTAGAAGGCAGGAGGGGACAGGAAAGCTGGTAATAGGGAACCCAAGGTTGAGAAGGGACAGCATTGACATGTCATGGGGTTGTTAACTAAACCACTGTCATAAATCAATATGTGTACTGTTTAATGAGAAACTATTTGTTCTGTAAACCTTCATCTAAAGTACAATTAAAAAATGTGTTTTCAAAATATGTCCACAAAAGCCCCCTCTCCTTGAGTGTGAACTAGACCTAGTGATTCACTTCTAATGAATAGAATAAAGCAAAAGTGACCATCTGTGACTTCTGAGACTAGGTTATAAAAGCACCGAGACTTCCTCCTCCCTTTCTCTTGGGTCATTCTTTCTCGGAGGACACTCAGGCAGCCATGTGGAGAGGCCCATGTGGTGAAGAACTGAGGCCTCCCACCAACAGCCATGTGAGGGTGCCATCTTGGAAGCAGCACCTCCAGCCTTAGTCAAGCCGTCAGATAAAACAACTCCGGAGAAACCCTGAGCCAGAATCACCCAGTTGTGTA
Source organism: Trichechus manatus latirostris (assembly GCF_000243295.1). Classification (NCBI taxonomy): domain Eukaryota; kingdom Metazoa; phylum Chordata; class Mammalia; order Sirenia; family Trichechidae; genus Trichechus; species Trichechus manatus. Next base: position 1,648,812 of record NW_004444139.1, on the reverse strand, counting down.
AGATTAAAAAACAAAAACAAAAAAAGTTTATTATTTTGATCTGATAAATTTGAGAGTAATTTGTTATGCAGCAATAGATAATTAATACACCCTATAACATCAGCAGAATCCCTGGTGGTGCAAACGGTTAACATGCTCAGCTTCTAACCGAAAGGTTGAAGGTTTGAGTCCACCAAGAGGCACCTTGGAAGAAAGGGCTGGCAATCTACTTTCAAAAAATAAGCCACTGAAAACCCTCTGGAGCAGTCTATTCTGACACGCGTGAGGTTGCCGTGAGTTGGCGTCAACTCCACAGCAGCTGGTTACTGGTTAAAACATCAATGCAAGAGCCAAAATGTGGGTTTTTTACCCTAAATACATTCTGGTTCTTAATGTCAGGATCTCCAGAGGCATTATGGCGTGGTGGTGACAGACACAGCTTGGCAAACATGGGTGAGACCACTGAGTAGCTGTGCCTCCTTGGGTAATGCATCAAATTCTTAGAGTTTCTGCTTCTTTGCAAAATGGAAATGTGAATTGCTCCACAGGGTGCCTGGCTCTGAGCAGGAGGCTCGGTAATGGAATGGTGTTATTATATCACCGTCGTCTCTGCTTACATACCTCTAAGTGCAAAGACTTGCTTCCCTCCCAGCCTACCCGTGTCTACATCTGTTTCTACCAGCCTCCTGACCTCTGATTCCAGGTGACAGCTCTTCTTCTGTTCTGTGGACCTAGAGCCTGTGTTTGTTCTGCCCGGAAGTTGGGGTTTCATGGCCAACAGAGAGCCATGTGGCTGGAGCCTGCCTCCCTGTGGGCAGCTGGAGTCCCCAGGATGCAGCTCTGACAGGGCTGTCAGCAGCATCCCCGGGGACCACCATGCGCTCGGCCACACCATCTCCCCTGCTAGTGCCCACCACGCCTCCCTCCAGCTCCGTCTTCGCTGGGCTCCTGGGCACCTGAGCTGTGCTGGCCATGTGCAGGCACCGGGGTGCCATGGATAGATCCAAAGCTCGTTTCTCTGGGAGAGGACAGGCACAGACCGTAAGTGACGTGCAGTGTGAGGGCACAAGGCCAGAGGAGGGAGCTCCATCCAGGCTGGGGGCGAGGGCCAGGACGGCAAGGCACAGAAGGTGCCTTAGAAGCACTGCTGGAGCTGAGTTTTGAAGCATGGACAGAAGCACCTGCACAGAGCATCCCAGGCAGAGGGGACAGCCTGCGCCCAGGGCCTGGGTTTGAGAGGGTCTGAGTGCAGGGTGAGGGATGGGTGAGGGTGGCGGTGGAAGGTGGGTGCAGGCAGTAATGGCTCCTCTCCTGTCTCTCCTCCCTTCACTCTGACACCAAAGTAGACCCTCTGGCCAAACCCTAAGTTGTTTTCTTTCTTGCTTTTTTTAATTACACACTATGATGGTTAAGATTATGTGTCAACTTGGCTTGGCCATGACTTTCGGTGTTTATATGTGATCACTTCCATGACTGAATATACTGTGAGTAGCCAATCAGATGAAAGGTAGTTTCCTTGCGGGTGTGGCCTGCTTCTGAATATAAGCAGATGTTCTGACTTTTTGCTCACTTGGGATTCTGTGACTGCCTTCTGTCGCCTGACCTCCAGTTCTTGGGACTTGAGCTGTCAGCTTATCTGTTAAACTTGGGATTTGTTGATCTTCACAGCCTGTGTGCAGAGCCCTGCTCTCTGACCTGCCAATCTTGGGCTCACCAGCCCCAGCAGCTATGTGAATCAGGAGAAACCTTGCAGTCTTGCCTGCCGATCTTGGAATTCGTCGACCTTCACAGCCTGTGAGCGGGAGCCCTGCTCTCCGACCTGCCGATCTTGGGCTCGCCAGCTTCTGCGGCTGTGTGAATTGGGAGAGGCCTCTACCCTGATCCACGGACTTGGGACATTCTAGCCCCTAAAGTTGCGTGAGCTGTTTCCTTGATATAAATCTCTCTCTCTATATATATATTTATACGCTTTACTGGTTTTGCTTCTGTAGAGAACCCAGCCTAAGAAACACACATAACATATGAATGCATTTTTGTTGTTTTAAAAAAAAACCATAATACACATAGAGAAGAAGCAAGGACCATTCTCCTCCCACTTCCCTCCCCAGAGATTACCACCAATGTTTGGGGGGCCTCTATCCATACATTTTACTATGCATTTACATAGACAATTATGTACATATGCAAGAATTTTGGGAGGTATGAATTTTTTTTGCAACTTTATTGAGGTATAATTGATGTACAATGAACTGCTTATACATAAAGTGTGTAATTCCATGAATTTTGCCCATGACCATCACAATTAAGATAACAACCATTTCCATCACCCTGAAGTTTCCTCATGCCCACTTGTTATCCACCCCTCCAGCCCCACTATCCTCAGGCAAAAACTGATCTAGTTTCTGTCACTGTGGATGAGTTTGTAGAATTTTATGTCAATGGAATCAGTGATATATACTCTTCTTTAATCTTTTTTTTTTTTTGCATAATTATTTCGAGACTCATCCACACCATTGGGTGTTCTTTTTGTTGTGTAGCATTCCATGCTATGGATGTGCCATAGTTTGTTTATCCATGCCCCTGCTGGGTGACACTGTGCTGTTTCCGGTTTGGGGCTATTATGAATAAAGCTATTCTCAGTGTCCAAGTATTGGAGTGGACGTATGCTTTCTTTTCTCCAGGAAGTAGAATGGGTGGATCATGGTGTGTGAATGTTTAAAATGTTAAGAAACTGTCAAACCGTTTTACAAAGTGATTGAGCCATGGAGGTTAATTTTTGTTGTCTTTTATCGAAGTGAGCTCATACGGTACCTATTTTTCTGCAACTTGATATTTTCCACTTAACAATGTGACTTGGTCTTTCAGGACAGCTCTGTAAAGAACATTCTTATTCTTTCTCGGAGAAGCACAACACTTCAGGGTAGGGGTGGACCATAATTTACTTTAAAAAAAATCACCATCGAGTCCATTCCGACTCATGGCGACCCCATGTGTGTCAGAGTAGAACTGTGCTCCATAGGGTTTTCAGTGGCTGATTTTTTGGAAGTAAATTGCCAGCCTTTCTTCCGAGGAGCCTCTGGGTGGACCGGAACCTCCAACCTTTCAGTCAGCAGCTGAGTACACTAACTGTTTTTCCCACCCAGGGACTCCATAATTTATTCAACTGTTTCCTAAAAGATGGAAACTTGGACTGCTTCCAAGTTTTTGCTGATACGTTGCTCTAAGGACTGTCCTTGAACATTCATGGCCTCCAAATTAGAAAGATAATAAAGGTTCCTTGGTTTGCTCCTTAACCCGAGGATGGAGGCTTCTCCTGACTCATGAGGCCACAGGGACTGCCATGGACTTGGGACTTTCCAGCCTCTACAATCAAGTGAGCCATTTCCTTAATATATATATATATATGTATATATATATATGATTTACTGGTTTTGCTTTTCTAGGGAACCCAACTAAGACACTGTGCTTTGCACAAATCTCTAGGTAATGACCTGTCTACAACTACTGGTCTTTTCAAATAGACACTAAGCTTTATGAGGGCAGGAACTGTGTTCTGTTAATCTCTATAGCCCCAATACCTAGGAGTTTGGGGAAGATAGTAGGTGCTCAATACATTTTGTGGAATGAGTGAATGAAAAAATCAATTAAATGAAATAAATGCATGTGAAAGAGTGTTGTAAGCTGTATGATTATTAATGATGGGAAGCAAGTGAATATGAACCGTCAAATCTCGTTCATCTAAATTTTAGCTTTCAGAGTTCAGAGACTGTGTTTTCTTCTCTTTGTGTTCCTAGGTGAGTGCTGAACAAGAATTTTTAGGCAATCAGAAATGCCTGATTCACGAGTGAGTGACTGACGGAAAGAGAGAGTGGCAAGATGAACATCAATGAAGGATTAAATGAGTAAGTATATTCATGCTGGGCTATTTTGGCAGTGTGGACATTATTCAGGCCCTGATTTCTTTACTATATACAATCCCAGATGTGGTGTGTATTGGTCAACAGAGTCCCTGGGTGCTGCAGATAGTTAGTACTCAGCTGCTACCCAAAAGGTTGGTGGTTTGAGTTCACTCAAAGGTGCCTTGGGATAAAGGCCTGGTGATGTACTTCTGAAAAAGTCAGCCATCGAAAACCTTATGGAGCATAGTTATACTCTGACACACGTGGGGTTGCCATGAGTTGGAATTGACTTGATGGCAACTGGTTACTGACATCAGTCAAAGTTCTCAGTTGCAGGCGACAGATTTAAGCATAACAGGAAGCATTAAAAGATACAGATTGGGTGACAAGAAAAACTAGTCCAGTTTATGCCTATTGTCCCAGAGTAATTATTAATAATAAACTCTTTTTCACTCTCAAAAATATCCAAGTTTATTGCTGGGCAGAGGGCTGTGGGGACAATGGTCTCGGGGAACATCTGGCTCAATTGGCATAACACAGTTTATAAAGAAAATGTTCTACATTCTACCTTGGTAAGTAGCATCTGGGGTCTTAAAAGCCTTTGAGCAGCCATCTAAGATACTCCACTGGTCTCACCCCTTCGAGAGCAAGGGGAAATGAAGAGAACAGGATACAAGAAAAAGATTAGTCCAAAGGACTAAGGGACCACAGCTACCAAGGCCTCCACCAGACTGAGTCCAGTACAACTAGATGGTGCCCGGCTACCACCACTGACTGCTCTGACTAGGATCACAACATAGGGTCCTGGACAGAGCTGAAGAAGGATGTAGAACAAAATTCTAACTCACAAAAAAAGACCAGATTTACTGGCCTGACAGAGACTGGAGAAACCCTGAGAGTATGGCCCCTGGACACCCTTTTAGCTCAGTGGTGAAGTCACTCCCAAAGTTCACTGTTCAGCCGGGGATTGGACAGCCCCATAAAACAAAACGGGACTAAAGAGGCACAGAAGTCCAGGGACAAGGACTATAAGGCAGGAGGTGACTGGAAAGCTGGTGATAGGGAACCCAAGGTTGAGTAAGGACAGTGTTGACATGTCGTGGGGTTGTTAACCATCGTCATAGGGCAATATGTGTACTAACTGTTGAATGAGAAATGATTTTGTTCTGTAAACCTTCATCTAAAGTACAAAAAAAAAAAATTATGTGAGAGCAAATTGAGAACAGCAATGCAAAAGGTTTGATGGGAAGCCTAGGGGACAGTGGGTTAAAGACATTGGTGATGGAATAATTTGGAAAAGGATAGTGAGAATAGCAGCACAACTGGAAGAATGTAATCGATGTCACTGAACTGTACATGTAGAAATTTTTGAGATGGTGTATCTTTGGCTAGGTATATTTTCACCAAAAAAAAAAAAAAAGGTCCTCCAAGGTTGAGAAGGGAGAGTGTTGACATGTCGTGGGGTTGTTAACCAATGTCATAAAACAATTTGTGTACTGACTATTTAATGAGAAACTATTTGTTCGTAAACCTTCACCTAAAGTATAAATAAAAAAAATTTTTTAAAAAAAGAATGTTATGAAAAAAAAAAAAAATCCAAGTTTGGATGATTAAGATTACATGGGCACCCTAGATCACTTTCAAGAATCATAGAAAGGGCTGGAAAAGAAAACTCTAGACTCAGCTTCCAGGAACATCTATCAGAACCACACTGCAGTCTGACCTAATAAAGCAAATGCTACCAAACTCAGAACCACACTGCTTCTGCTGCCATTAAGAAGGTGCTGCTAATCCCAAAACCTGCTGCTGAACTGGTCCAATCAGGCAGTTGCCACCACCTAAACCCTCAGAAATACTTCGTCTCTGCTAAAATTAGGACGCTACCACTGTGACCACCAACTGCAGAATGTGCTTCCCCTTCCACTACCCACGCCAGCAAAATGCACCCAACCTCTTTCTTCACGTAGCTCACTTCAAAATCTAAGTCTCATTCATGTGTTTCTGATTTATGGGATATAGCTGTACTCTAGCCATGAGGGAAGCTGGAATTTTTTTTTTTTTTTAACTCTACCTTGGGAAGGGAGGATTCATAATGCTGAGACCTATCAAAATATGGAGAGAGCATTCAAAAGATTTAGAACAGGCATAGATGACAGATGTCAGTTACAGTCCACCCCTTGATGCCCATTATTAATGCAGATACTTCCTCCATATTAAGCTTCCAAACAACTGCAATAACAAAATGCTTCTGTCTACCATAATGCAACCATCCCTTATGTAAGTAAAAACATACTCACTGTCTCCAAAAGGGGAGACCCAAAACTCATCGGTTATCACATCCAATCCTAAGTTCAGTATTGTTTGGTAATATTTATTCCTCTGTGGATGAAAGTTGGGTTACAATTCCATCTTGATATTCTGTTACCTCTGGGCTAAATTTTAAAGTTAACCACCACCAAACCAAAAAACAACAAACCCATTGCCATCGAGTCAATTCTGACTCATAGCGATCCTGTAAGACAGAGTAGAACTGCCCCCACAGGGCTTCCAAGGAGCAGCTGGTGGATTTTAACTGCCCACCTTTTGGTTAGCAACCAAGCTTTTAACCACTGCGCCACCAGGGGTCCAACCACCATCAGTATACCCCATATAAAATAGAAGAGAAAAAAGAAAGGAAATTAACATGCGTAAATATGAACACAATTCAACACTGGGTGGTTATTCCAGTCCTCATTTCTGCAACTGGTCCAGGACCAAGTTTGACATTTATAAATTTCTTCCTCCCCTTCCTATCCCTTGTCTCCTTTGCCCTCAAGCATTATCTCAGGTGGCGTGGTTCTTTACCTAATGAGGTGATCCAAAGCTTTATTCCTGAAGGATCTGAACACTTACTGATCCTGTTTATGTTGTATTACTTCCATCTTGAATTAATTTTTACCATTAGGAATAGCAGTACCAGGAACAGTCCCTGAAGATTTCCTGCCCCCATTGTGTAACAGTAACCATACTTCCTGTTAATTATTAGAGCCAATCACATTAGTCAGTATTATAATTCTCTTTTTCACCTGTTTGTCCAGTAGCATACCAAAAAAACCAACCCCATTGATGTCGAGTCAATTCCAACTCATAGTGACCCTACAGGACAGAGTAGAACTGCCCCATTAGGTTTCCAAGGAGTGACTGGTGGATTAGAACTGCCGACCTTTTGGTTAGTGGCCAAGCTATTTAACCACTGTGCCACCAGGGCTCCTTCCAGTAGCATGAGGATCCCCAAATGGCCAAGTGAAAGTCTCAAGTTCTATGTTTATTTGATTTTATTTTCTAGTACATACATACGCCCTTGAGTTACCACGACCACTTAGATAATGGAGCCCCAAATTGTAGAGGTACAAAAACAAATGTCTTGTTGTTGGTCATTAGTTGTATAGTGAGGGGTGTGATTTTCCCTTCAATTGCTGGACTCATGTATTCTGGCTGAGAGGAAGAAACAGGGCCATATATTGATCACTGATTTAGAGCGTATACTGTCTTGTACCGGATAGGAACTCAATCTTGTGAGATGTCATTTTATATGACACTGTAACAGGGTCTTTAATAGGCCATTCCAGTGTTGTATACGGCCAGCTGCTTTGGAGAGATCAGGTACATGGTAAAACCAGTGAATTCCACTGATATTATTATCCCATTGACTTACTTTTCTTTTGTTGTAGATTGAGTTTCTTGGTCAGTAGCAATGAGTGAGTAAGGCCTCCAGTAAGTACATAAATGGTGTTGCCAGCAAGAACATGGCAGGTAGAAAAGGAAAATCCATTTGCATAACTGATGTGTATTCCAATAAGGAAAAATCAATGCCATCTCAATGATGTATGGAGCCCAATGCAATCAACTCCCACCAGGTGGCAGACTGATCCCCCCCATGGCTTAACATTGGCTTCTGCGCCTGGCAGATTGGGCACTTTGGCACTCTGAAGTAGCCAAATTGGCTTTGGGGTGGTCAATTCCATGCCGTTAAGCAAATATATAACCTTCTGCCACCGTTTCACCTTGTCAATGAGAATGTACTTGTTGATGAAAGAGATTATTAAAGACCTCCCTTGCAATGGTTATCCTTTGGGAAGCATTCATATGAGACACAAATATGCTCACAATCTGGACCCATTCTGAGAGGCCCACCCACATACCTCTTTCTCTAACTTCCTTTTTACCAGCCTTTCAATGTTGTTTCTTTCAACTTCCTGACCACTGTCTGTTAGCTACTGCCCACAAATCAGGATAGATCCATACCTCATATCATCTCTCCTTCTGGGCCAAGAACATCATGAGATGATGTACTGCTTGAAATTCTGCTCATTGGGAGGATTTCCCATCTCCAGATCCTTCAGACCACCACTGAGTAGACCTGTAGCTCCACAGCAGTCCATCCTCAGCTGGTGCTAGAATATTGTTCAGAGTCTTCTGAAAACCAGAATTCAGTGTGTTTCTCCTCGGTCAACTGGTCATAGGGTGGGCTGAGGGAAGAAGTGTGGCAGGAGTAGGCACACTGGATGGGTGAACCACCTGTTGATGCAACTTACTTGTGCCTCCAGGGATTGCATGAGCCTCATCCCATCCATTTGATGACAGAGTGCTGTTGGCACATCAGACTTCATGACTTGAATCAGACAACATGCAGTTCATGGGGGACAACTCAGTTATCATGGTCATGGTCATCTGGTATCCCATAGATTTTCACTCTCAACCAAAGCAAAAGCTGTTTCTCAAGCAGGGAAGAAGGTATGGCTTTGCTCCAAAACCTAATTTTCCTTTCAAGATTTGCCACAGGCACATTGAGCACCACTGGATCCACTGAATCAAAAGTGCCAAAAGACTAGTGTGCTGTCCAGTTGGATGATGAGATGATCAAGATCCCTGGGTCCTAAGTTATGGCACTAAAATGGAGAGTTGACATGGCTCTGAGGCACAATGATAAAGGTATGTTCAGATCCTCGTCAGGCACAAATAAACACCTTCTGGATACTTCTGAGATGATGAAAATGTTCTGGAATTAGATAATGGTGATGGTTGCACAACTTTGAGAATATACTTAAAACCACCAAATTGTATATTTTAAAAGGGTATGTGTGAATTATATATCAATTAAAAACAAAAAAGAAAACTCTTTCTGATGTTCCCTGTTTCTTTGAAAGATCCATAGCTGAATAACAGGCACCAGGATCTACGATGATTTGCACCAGTAAAGAGACCCCATGTGAAGCTGCATTTGAAGTCACCACCTTTTTAAGCTTTCCAGTCTCCAAAGATCTGCTAACTATGTGGGTGATATGGTCTATCATAGGGATTACGACTGCGCATCTTTGGAGTCCTTGATGGTGGTATTAATCTTTGAAGTTCAACCAGGGATGTAGTACGGCTTTTTTTCATAGGGAGGAGGAACTCAAGATGTTTCCACTTATCTCTTCATATCATAGTAGCACTCACTCCCTATGTCAAAGAACTGTTGTGGGATGGGACAATAGCCACAGGATGTGTTTACAGACCCACTGGTGACACATGAGAGGCCTTTGGGCCCAAACTCCACTTATCACCTGATGCCCATAAACCCCCATTTTGACCAGTGGACCACAGTCACATTTTTTTCAAGTTGTTTCATATTAGTTCATTTAGGGGTTCCATTTTCTCTCCTCAGTAGATTTTACGTATTTCTCATAAGCTTCTTCACTTACTAGTTAATCAAGTTCTGAAGGATTAATCAGTGTCATCTTGATCAGCCAACCAGCTTCATAACAAGATTTGTTAACAAATCCTCGATTTTCTGCAAGAGATTTCCTTAATTTTATATTTCCTGATAAAGCCGAATAGAGTTCACTAGCAGTTTACACACTTTCTAAAGCACCAAGCTCATCTTGTTTGTTCAATTTTATCTCATTTTCAGGAAGACCACAGTCAACAACATCCTGCAAAGCATACTGAGAGCAGAAGACGGCCTGTGTGCAGGACCACAAGTGCTGAGAATGTACTCGGGCTGCAGGCCTGGCCCCGTGCTCTGCCCCATTTGCCAGTAACATTTTTTTTTGTTTGTTTCTAGGAATATGCATGAGCTCAGAAGTTGTGTCTAATGCACAGTTACTCTGATAAATGTCCACAAGTGCCTTTAGGGGACCTAGTTAGAAGACAGGTCTCTTAGTCATCTACTGCTACTATAACAGAAATACCACAAGTGGATGGCTTTAACAAAGAGAAGTTTATCCTCTCACGGTCCAGTAGGCTACAAGTCCAAATTCAGGGCATCAACTCCAGGAGTACACTTTCTCTGTTGGCTTTGGAGGAAGGTCCTTGTGATGCATCAGTCTTCCTTCGGTCTAGGAGCATCTCAGCACAGGAACCTCAGGTCCAAAGGATGCGCTCTGCTCCCGGCACTGCTTTCTTGGTGGTATGAGGTTCTCATGTGTCTCTGCTCACTTCTCTCTTTTATATCTCAAAAGAGATTGGCTTTAGACGCTATCTAATCTTGCAGACCTCATCAGTATAACTGCTGCTAATCCATCTTATTACATCATGGTGATAGAGTTTACAACACAGAAGGAAATCACATCAGATTACAAAATGGTACACAATCGTACAATACTGGGAATCATGACTCTAGCCAAGTTGACAGATATTTTTTGGGGACACAATTCAATCCATGACAATGGATAAGGGCTCACATGTGATAATTCCGCTTTCATGTTTCTGTGCCCGTAAATGATTGGATTCCTTTTCTACATTTTCCCAGGGAATCTCTGCATCCCAGCTTTATTAGCCTAGGCCACTGCTAAATCCATTTTCGGGCTAAACCAAACAAATAATTAAAACCACTCCCAGCTATTCCACCTGCCACATTGAATCCAGGATCCATTCATTTTTCGCAAATATTTATTGAGCACCTACTGTGTGCCAGCATTCTATGATGCTGAGGATGCAGCAGTGAACAAAACAGATGAACAATTCTTCCCTCATGGAGCTTATGTCTTAGAGAGGGGAGACAGCCTCTAAGCTAGTAAACAAGTAGAATGCGTAGCATGCCGAATAGTGGTAGGCACCGGGGAGGAGAATTAAGCAGCGAAAGGCTCAGGGAATGCTGGGTGGGGAAAGATGCTATTTTAAATAGTATAGTGTGATGGGTTGGATTTGTGTCCCCCAAAAAGATATGCTTGAGTCTAACCCCTGGTACTTGTGAATGTGACCTTATTTGGAAAAAGACTCTTTGCAGATATAATTAGTTAACATGAGGACACACTGAAATAGGGTGGGCCCTAATCCAATATGACTGCTGTCCTCATAAGAAGAGACAGAGAGACAGTGACAGGGAAGAACACCATGTGACAACAGAGGCAAATGTTGGAGTGATGCATTCATAGGCCAAAGAAAGCCAAGGCACCGGCCACCACCAGAAGCTAGGAAGAGGCAAGGAAGGATTCTACCTAGAGTCTCAGCAGGAGCGGGGCCCTGCGGACACCTTGATGTCAGACTTCCAGCTTTCAGAACTGTGAGAGAATGAATTTGTTTTTGTTTTTTCTTCTAAATTTTATTTATTTTGTTGTTGTTGAGAATATATACAGCAAAACATACACCAATTTGAGTTTCTACATGTATAATTTAGTGACATTGATTATATTCTTTGAGTTGTGCAACCATTCTCACCTTCCTTTTCTGAGTTGTTCCTCCCCCATTAACATAAACTCGCTACCCCATGAGGTTCCTATCTTATCTTCAAGTTGCTGTCATCACTTTGATCCCATCTGAATAGTTCTTAAGAGAGTTTAATGCTCAAGGCACACCTTTTTTACTAGTTAAGCTAAACTATTGTTTGGTTTTAAGATGACTTCAAGGGATATTTTAGGTTTAAGGTTTAAAGATTTTCTCAGGACAATAGTTTCAGGGGTTCATTCACCACCCATGGCTCCAGAGGGTCTACAGTCTATGAGAATTTTTAAATTCTGTTCAGTATTTTCCCCCTTTTGACCAAGATTCTTCTGTAGAATCTTTCATCAAAATGTTCAGTAACAGTAGCTGGGCACTATTCACTGCTGGTCTCATGGCAAAAGGAGGCAGTTGTTGATGGAGGCAGTTAGCCGCACATTCCATTTCCTCCTTCTATTCCTGACTCTCCTTCTTTCTCTGTTGCTCCGGGTGAATAGAGACCAATTGCTGTGCCTTAGATGGATGCTTGCAAGCTTTTATGACCCCCAGGCACTACACAACAAACCAGGAGGTAGAACAGAAGCACTCAGCACGTTATTCGGCCAATTAACTGGGATGTCCCATGAAACCATGACCGTAAACTTCCAAACCAAGGAACAAAACCCTATGAGGTGTTTGATTGTATGTAAGCAGCTACTCTTCTTCTTATTTTTATTGTCATTGTTGTAAACATATCTACCACAAAACTTTTGCCAATTCAACTTTTTACAGGTGTACAATTTATTGACAGCACTTACAGTAATTGGCTGTGCAACCCTACCCTTAATCAAAATGATTTTTCCATCACTGTAAACTGAAACTCAGTACTTTGGGAATAAATTTAATAGAAGATGTGAAAGACTTCTAAACTAAAATCCACACATCACTGAGAAAAATTATGCCCTGGATCAATGGAGATATATACCAGGTTTGTCATGGGAAGACTCGATATTATTAAGATGTCAGTTCTCTCCAAATGGATCCAATGCAGTCTCAATCATTATCTCACTAGACTTTTTATTTTAGAAATTTACAAACTGATTCTACAATTTCTATGAAAATGGAAATGCCTTAATGTACCTAAAGCATTCTTAAAAAATTAAAATCAATGGACTTCACACTGCCTGACTTCAAGATTTACCATAAAACTTTGGTAATCAAGTCAGTGTGGTACTGGCACAAGAATTAACAAACAATCCAGTGAAATATAATAGACAGCCAGACACAGACCCACACTCATTAATTTGAGTCTCAACAAATTTCAAAGTAATCCAATAGTGAAAGAAAATCTTCCAACAAACTATACTAGAACAACTAAATATTCGTGTGGAACAAAATTAACCTTGACCCCTGCCTAACACTGTACTTAAAAATTAATTTGAGACGGATTATGGACCTAAACATTCAAACTGAAATTGGAGAGCTTCCAGGGAAAAAAGTATAGGAGATAATATTTGTAATGTGGGTATAGGCAAAGTCTTCTTAGACAGAACACAGAAATCAATAATCATAAAGGAAATAATTAGAAATTTTGATGATGAAAAGACACTGTTAAGAAAATGAATAATCAAATCACGGACTGGGATAAAGCATTCACAAGATATATGTCTTACAAAAGACTGTTATCCAGGATACATAAAGAACTTCTAAAACTCCATAATAAAAAACATGAATAACTCAATGAGAAATGGGCAAAAGATTTGAACATATACTTGGCAAAGAAAGCTGTACTAGTGGCCAATAACTACATGAAAAACTGCTTAGTATCTTTAGTCATAGGGGAAAAGCATATTAAAACCACAATGAGATATCACTACAGACCCACTCACATGGGTTAAAACTAAAAAGACTGTGTTATAGATTGAATCATTCCCCCCAAAATATGTATTGAAATCCTGGCCCCTACACCTGTAAATACAGCCCTGCTTGAAAATAAGGATTTCTTTGTTATGTTATTTGGGCCATACCCAAGTAGGGTGGGTTCTAAATCTAATAACTTCTGAGTTGTAAAAACAGCAGAATGGACACAGAGACACACACAGAGAGAACAGGAAGACAGATGACGGAGATAGATGCACCTGCAAGGATTGTTGGCAGATACTAGGAGCTAAAATAGACAAGGAAGGATCTCCTCCTAGAGCCACACCCTGATTTCAGACTTCACTTGTGGTGTTTGTGTTATGGCAGCACTAGGTAACTAAGAAAGGCTGACAATACCAAAAGATGGAGGAGGATGGGGAATAATTGGAACTCTCATATATTTTTCTTGGGAATGTAAAAGGGTACAACCATTTTGGTAAAACCTTAGCCAATTTCTTAAAAATTTAAATTAAACAGACATCTTCCCTATGACCCAACCATTTCACTCTTGGTTATATACTCAAAAGAAATGAAAGCATATATCCATAAAAAGACTCATACCCAAGGTTCATAGCAACTTTAGTCATAATAGCTTAAAACTGGAAAATAGCCCAGTGACCATCAACGAGAGAATGAATAAACAAACCGTGGTATATTCAAACAATGGAATGCTATTTGGCAATAAAAAAGGAATGTACTACTAAAACATGCAACAACGTAAATGAATCTCGCAAACATGCTGAGTGAAATAAACCAGACACAAAAGAATAGACACTGTATGAATCCATTTAGATGAAGTTCTAAAACAGGCAAAATTAATACATGGTGAATAAAATTAGAACAGTGGTTTCCTTTGGGATGTAAGGATAGGGGTTGATTGGGAAAGTACATGAAGGAAATTTCTGGGGGTGATGGTTATGTTCGTTAGCCACACACATTTCTCAAAACTCATTAAACGGTACACTAAAGATCTGTGCATTTCACCATATGTAAATTTTCCTTAAAAATATTAAACTCTAGTTGTTAATGCTCATGATGAGGTGTTTATTGGTGACTTATTTTGAAATTCAATTCAAAAACAAGGTGGGTTGATGAAAGGATAGATGAATAAAAGATAGATGGATAAAAATCTGATAAAGGCCACTAGAACTGCCTCTCCCTAGGAAAACAGTAAGCCAAAAGCAAGACTGCATTCCTGGATAGATTGCAGAAATTAACACCACACTCTAGAACTTGAAAGTTACGGGGGTGACAATTCCCACCACATCCCCGTTCAGTATTCTTATTTGGCCTGTGCAGAAAACAGACGCATCTTGCAGAATGACGGTAGATCATTGTAAACTTAATCAGGTGGTGACTCCAATTGCAGCTGCTGTTCCTGACATGGTTTCATTGCTTGAGCGAATTAACACATCCCGTAGGACCTGGTATGCAGCCGTTGATCTGGCAAATACTTTTTTCTCTATACCTGTAGATAAAGACCACCAGAAGCAGTTTGCTTTCAGCTGGCAAAGCTAGCAATGCACCTTCACTGTCCTACCTCAAGGGTATATCAACTCTCCAGCCCTATGTCATAATTTCGTCCTCAGGGACCTTGATTGCCTTTCCTTTCTGCAGGACATCACACTAGTCCATTACATTGATGACATCATGCTGATGGGACCTAGTCAGAAAGAACTAGCAACTACTCTAAACTTATTAGTAAGACATTTGCATGTCAGAGGGAAGACGGCCATGTGAAAATAGAGGCATCCAAAAGCCAAGGAACACCAAGTGTCTTAGTCATTTAGTGCTGCTGTAACAGAAATACCACAAGTGGATGGCTTTAACAAACAGAATTTTATTCTCTCAGTCGAATATGATGAAAGTCCAAATTCAGGGTGTCACCTCTGGGGGAAGGCTTTCTCTGTTGGCTCTGGAGGAAAATCCTTGTTATCAATTTTCTCCTGGACTAGGGGCTTCTCTGCACAGGAACCTTGGGTCCAAAGGATGTGCTCTGCTCCTGGTGCTGCTTGTGGTATGAGATCCCCCTATATTTCTGCTCACTTCTGTCTTTTATATCTCAAGCCACAATCCAATCTT
>NW_004444139.1:1631123-1633173 GCF_000243295.1 Trichechus manatus latirostris | reverse complement strand
CATCATAGAGGTAGGATTTACAACACATAGGAAAATCACATCAGATGACAAAATGGTGGACAATCACACAATACTGGGAATCATGGCCTAGCCAAATTGATACACATATTTTTGGGGGACACAATTTAATACACGACACCAAGGATTGCCAGGAGCCACCAGAAGCTAGGAGAGAGACATGGAATAGTTTCTCTCTCGGATCCCACGGAAAGATTTCAGACTCCTAGCCTCCAGGACTGTGAGACAATACATTTCTGTTCTTATAACGCCAACCAGTTGATAGTACATTGTTATGGTAGCCCTACAAAACTAATACACCTTCTCATGTATTGACTATCTCATTATCCAACATTCTGCATTTACATCAATAGTTAAAACTCTACTATCTGACTATTTTGTGTATTAATGATATATGTCTGGCAGTAACGAATGCTGAGGTGCAAGGTGAGAGTAACACTGGCTGTGATGGTTAAGGTTATGTGTCAGCTTGGCTGGGCCATAATTCTCAGTTGTTTGGCAGTTATGTAATGATGTAGTGATCCTCCATTTTATGACCTGTTGTGTTCATCCTCTATTTTTGCACAACGTCAATTTTGCATAACAGTCTAGTCTTTGGAACCTAACCATGTCAATAAGTGAGGAGAGGGTGTACAGTAACCTTTGGGATCTGGCTTTTTCACTCAGCATAATTCCCTGGAGATCCATCCAAGTTGTTGCCTGTATCAGTAATTTGTTCCTTTTTATTCCATGGTATGGATATACCACAGTCTGTTTAACAACTCACCTATATGGGCTGTTTTCAGTTTTTGGTTATTTTGAATAAAGCTGCTATGAATATACGCGTAAAAATAGGTTTTAATTTCTCTGGGACAGATGCCCAAGAGTACAATCGCTGGGCTATATGAAAATTGCAAGTTTAGTTTTATAAGAAACTGCCAGACTCGTTTCCAGAGTACGCTAGTGCTATGGATTGAATTGTGTCCCACAAAAAGGTACGTTGAAGTCCTAATCTCTGCTCCTGTGAATATAACCCTGTTGGGAAATAGGATTTTTCTTTCGTTATGTTAATTACACCGTACCAGAATAAAGTGAATCCTAAACGTAATCACTTCTGAGTGGTGTCTTATAAAAAGAGCAGAATAGACACAGAGACACACACGGGGGAGGATGCCACAGATGCAGCTATAAGCAGCAAAGGAATGCCAAAGATTGCCGGCAGTCAGCAGAAATTAGGAGAGAGGCCCATAGGAGGAACAGACAGAATTGTGAGAAAATACGTATCTGTTCTCTAAAGCCATTCACTTGTGGTATTTTTTGTTACAGCAGCCCTAGATAACTAAGACACCCAGTAATTTTTTACGATAAAAATGTACCACACACATTTCCTTGTCACCTCCAGTGGAGAACCACTGAGAATTTCTTATCTTTTATAGCTATGGGGCTGATGTAGCTACAACTTAGATACAGACCTGTTTCTATAGGTTGCTAAATTATAATGCTGGTTAAATTTTCAGACTCACTGGCTCTCTTTATTGACAAGGGAATAGATTGGAAAAAATTAGGGCCTGCACAAACGCTTGGGAGGATTCAGGGACTTGAAGTACCCCATTCCCTTGAATCCTAGTGTGCCTTCCTGCCTTGCCAGGGGATATATTCACTTCCCCCTGTAGGACGAGGCTGGTCCTGTCTTGTTCAAAGACCCCTGCAAGAGTATGACAATTCCCTTCATGCGCCATCCTTACCAGTCCGGGTTTCCTCCAGCTATATATATAATTAAATACCTTAGAAGGACGTTTACAAAGTAAAACCTGAGAGGAGAACTTATACCCTAAAATAATAGTAAGATTTTTTTTTCATTGTTGTGATTAAGAGAAGTTTACATTTCAAGTTAGTCTCCCATACAAATTTTTTTTTACATACATTTTTATGAGACCCTAATTGCTCACCCCATTCTGCGACAGCACACTCCTCCTTTCCGCCTCCAATTCCCCATGACCATTCAACCAGCTCCTAACTCTCTCTGCCTTCCCATCTCACCTCTGGACAGAAG
>NW_004444139.1:1612519-1629505 GCF_000243295.1 Trichechus manatus latirostris | reverse complement strand
ATTGAGGAATTTCCCTTCTATTCCTATTTTATTGAGAGTTTTTATAACGAATGGGTGTTGGACATTGTCGAATGCCTTTCTGCATCGATTGATAAGATCATGTGGTTCTTTTGTTTTATTTATGTGATGGATTACATTGATTGTTTTTCTAATGTTGAACTATCCCTGCATACCTGGTATAAATCCCAATAGTAAGATTTTGATATTTTATATTAGAAAATGAAATGCAAAGGAATATGTGTGGGAGTAGATTCTAAGAGGAGAGGGAAACAAAATTGCCAACCTGTGTGAATTTTGAAAATAGGTGTACTTACTACAGATTTTGAAATTTCCAAAACTAAACTCCTGATGGTCTTCCCTAAATCTGCTCTTCCTGAAGTCTTCCGTATTTCAATAATTGCTTAATTCATCTTTCCAAATGCCTGGGCCAAAAAATTTGGGGTCATCCTGAACTCTTCTTTCTTTCACCCCATACCCAATCTATCAGCAAAACCTGTGTGATGTACTAAGTATATTGAGAACTTGACAACTCCTCCACCATGTCTGTCTCTGTCTCCACAATCCAAGCCAACATCATCTCTTACCTGGCAATAGCTTTCTTTCTAGGCTCCCTGCTTTCACAGCTACCTTTCTACAGTCTCTTCTTCAGAATGGGAGTGGGCTTTTGACAATGTAAGTCAGATCATGTTACTCTTCCACTCAAAATCTGCCAGTTTAGTGTTAGTTAGGAGAGGCTAACGGGTTTAACAAACAACCAATATATTCCAAATGCTTAACACAATAGAGAGACTTCCTGGGTGGCACAAACAGTGCTACAAACCAAAAAGTTGGCAGTTCAAGTCCATCCAGAGGCACCTCAGAAGAAAGGCCTGGTAATCTATTTCCAAAAGATGACAGCCACTGAAAACCTCATGGAGGACAGTTCTACTCTGACACACATGGGGTTGCCATGAGTCAGAATCAACTCCACAGCAACTGGTTTGGTTTGTGGGTTTTTTTTTTTTTTAAAACCCAATAGCAGTTTATTTCTTACTCAAGTAAAGTCCACTTGGTTGGGGGTTCTGCTGCTTCACGTGGCACAAAGACAGAGGCTCTCCTATCCTCAACACCAAGTCTCCAAGACATCTCTGGGCACCAACATCCAATCAGGAGACGAGGGAAGAGAGAATGTGAAGAATCACATGGAAGACATTCATAGGCCAAGCCTCAAGGTGGAAAATGTCACTTCCACCCACGTTCCACACAGTCTCATGACTACACCAATTGGCAAGGAAACTTAAAAAATGTACTCTAGCTATGTGTGTCTGGGAAGAAAAGCGAATCTGAGAATAGTAAGCAGCCTAGCCACAAGCTCTCACCTCACTCAGAGTGAGAGACAAGCTCTCACCATGGCCTACAAAGTCCCATATGCTCTGTCCCCACTGCTTGTTTGTGCCCATCACCTCTTCGTCCCCCAGGCCACTCTGCTGCAGTCTCGCTGATCCCTTTGCTGTTCCTCAAACACTTCACTTATACTCCTGTCGCAAGATCTTTGCTGCTTGTTTTCCCTTTTCCTGGGACATTCTTCTCTCAGATCTCCACAAAGCTCACTCTTTCCACCTCTTGTAGTCTCAGTTCAGTTGTCAACTAGGAGTGGGTCTTTCCCCAAGCACTTGTATTCATTTTCTAGGGTGGCCTTAACAAAGTGCCACAAACTGGTGGCTTAAAACAATAGAAATTGGGAAATTCTGGGAAGATGGTGGCATGAACAAACAATCATACCAACTTTCCCCTACAAATACAATAAGAAATACAACAAGGAAGTGGTGCTTAGCTTTGAGGGACACTGAATTGGGGAGCAGGGGAAAACAGAGGAGAACTACAGACAAGCAAGGACCAACAAATCAACAACGGGTCACCTATGGTAGGAAAATTGTTTCTTCCACCGTCCCTGTCCCTTCCCTTCCACATGGGCCCCTGGCTGCTGTAAACTGGAGTACTGGTCCCAGAAAAAGAGACTGATTCCCTAATTACTACAGCCCCTGACTGGACAAAGAGAGAGGTCCCAAGCTTCTGTTCTAAAATCAATAAGACAGACCTCCCTGGGGGTCTGTTTGGAGTGTGCCAGCATCTCCCCTACCCACACACTGTTGGTTGCACGCCTTCTGTGAATTGCTACAGAAGGGCTGTGCAGTGGAGTCAGCTCTCAAGGTAAACAGTCAACCTGACTCCCTGCACATCCCATAGCTCAGGCCTCTGAAACTAAAAGGACAGGCCTCCTGGGGAGTCATTTCAAGTCTGTCTGCTCCCTCTTTCTGTCAGTGCTGAGGACTGTTCATTGAGGCTGCTGTGTGCTAAGAAGCAGGCATCTTTAGTGGAGGCTACACCCACAGCCAACATACCCCAGGGGGTTTCTGATAACAACAAGGCAGACTTCCATGGGAGTCCACTTGGAGTGTGCCAGCACCTCTCTCACCCAGATGCTGTTGGCTGCAAGCCTACTGCTAATTGCTACAGAAGGTTCAAGCAATGGAGTCTATTCCCATAGTAAACACTCCACTGGCCGCCTTGCACACCCCATAGCTCAGACCTCTGAAACCAACAGGACAGACCTCCTGGGGAGTCAGTTCAGATCTCTGTTCCACCTTTTGGTTGGTGCTGAAGACTGCTGACTGAGGCTGCTGTGCTAAGAAGCAGGCATCTTTAGTGAAGGGCACCCCCTCGGGAAATTATAGGCAACATTGGGAAGAAAGGGAATTTCAGAACACTTAATTGTGCTCACGTGGAACCTGTACATAGACCAAGAGGCAGTCATTCAAAAAGAACAAGAGGGTACTGCATGGTTTAAAATCAGGAAAGCTCTGTGTCAGGGTTGTAACCTTTCGCCATACTTATTTAATCTGTATGCTGAGCAAATAATCTGAAAAACTGGACTACATGAAGAAGAATGTGGCATCAAGATTGGAGGAAGACTCATTAACAACCTGCAAAATGCAGATGACACAATCTTAACTTGCTAAAAGTGAAGAGGACTTGAAGCACTTACTGATGAAGATCAAAGACTACAGCCTTCAGTATGGATTACACCTCAACATAAAGAAAACAAAAATCCTCACAATTGGACCAATAAGCAACATCATGATAAACAGAGAAAATATTGAGGTTGTCAAGGATTTCATTTTACTTGGATCCACAATCAGCGTTCATGGAAACAGCAGTCAAGAAATCAAATGACATATTGGGCAAATCCACTACAAAAGACCTCTTGTGTTAAAAAGCAGAGATGTCACTTTGAGGACTAAGGTGCACCTGACCCAAGCCATAGCATTTTCAGTCGCCTCATAAGCATGAGAAAGCTGGACAATGAATAAGGAAGACCGAAGAAGAATTGATGCTTTTAAATCATGGTGTTGGCCAAAAAATGTTGAATATACCATGAACTGCCAGAAGAATGAACAAATTGGTTTTTGAAGAAGTACAGCGGGAATGCTCCTTAGAAGGGAAGATGGCAAGACTTTGTCTCACATACTTTGGACCTCTATCAGGAGGGATCAGTCCCCGAAGGACATCATGCTTGGTAAAGTAGAGGATCAGCAAAAAAGAGGAAGACCCTTGATGAGATGGGTTGACACAGTGGCTGCAACAATGGGCTCAAGTATAGCAATGATTGTGAGAAGGCACAGGATGAGGTAGTGTTTTGTTGTGTTGTACATAGGGTTGCTATGAGTCAGAACCGACCTGATGGCAACTAATAACAAGAACACACCCACAGTCAGCGTAGTACAGGGAGGGCTCTGATAGCAGGCAGACCTCCCTGGAGGTCCATTTGGAGTATGATAGCCCCTTCCCCACTCAGCCACTCAGACACTGTCACCTGCAAGCCTGCTGTGAATTGGTACAGAAGGGTCCTGCAGTGGAGTCTGCTTTCATAGTCAGCACTCTATCTGCATTCCTGTGCACCCCATAGTTCTGGCCTCTGAAACCAATGGGACAAACCTTCCTAGGGGTCATTTAAAGTTAGTCTGCTGCCAATCCAGTTGGCACTGAGCACTGCTGACTGAGGCTGCTGCAGGTTAGGAAGCAGGAGTCTAAAGTGGAGTCTGCACTCACAGCCAACAATCTAGAGGAGGGAATCTGATGGCAATAAGGCAGACCTTCATGGGGGCCTGACCAGAGCATGACACCCCCCCACACAAGGTAATTATTGGTTGCCATGTTGCTGCAAATTGCTACAGAAGGCCCCCACAATGGAGTCTGCTCCCATAGTCAGCATTCTACTAGCCTCCCTGTGCACCCCATAAGCTTAGTCCTCTGAAACCAACAGGACAGACTTCTCTAGGGATCAGTTTGGGTCTGTATGCTCCCCCTTACAGTCAACGCTGAGGACTGCTGACTAAGGCTTCTGTGTGCTAGGAAATAGGCCTCTTGACTGGAGGGTACACCCACAGGCAACATACTATGGGGCAGGCTCTGATAGCAATAGCCAGACCTCCCTGGAAGTCCATTTGGAGTGTGACTACCCCTCTCCCAACTGGTAACTGTTGGCTCCTGGACTGATACAAACTCCTACAGATGGCTCCCTACAGTGAAGTCAAGAGGAAGGTCACCTAAGTGGAGACTGTTCCCCCAACCACCACAGGGCCACTGAAGCTCTGAAACCAAGACAGATTTCTCAGAGGTCTTTCTGTGCCAGTCCCTCCTCCTCCTGAAATGAAGGAGTCTGCCTGTGCTTCTTCTGAATGGCAGCTCAGCTATAACCAACTCCCACAAAGCAGGGAAGGAAACCTCAGTCAAAATTGGAGGGCAACACCCAGCCCCAAAGGGGGCTTGCTGGGTGTGGGGTTTTCTGCCTAAAAATGTGATTGTAGAAAAAGAGAAAGGAAAGGAGTAATAATCAGAGAGGGAACTGAACCCCCAGGTGGACAGATTGGTTTGTACATGATATCTTGCCTGAGTGGTGGTGCCTGCTGGTGGACAGACTGACCACAGTGAATTCTCTAGTGTGTCCAGGAGAGATTGAAAGTTGAAAAACGAGATCTAGGACTTCTGAATCCCAATTAAACCATGGAGGGAGGAGGAGTTATTACAGAGAAGGAGAGGAAATGGTAAGCAAAGGCCGAACGCTCTGCCCACTTAAGAGGTTTTTTTGCAGAAAGTAGTGTGAGTAAAAACAACAAACACTGGGGAAAACAGAGAAAGTTGACACCCTTAAAATTCCAATGCTCCAACAAAAAAATCACAAGACACAGAAAGAACAGAGAAACAACGGCCTATCCAAATGAACACGAAAAAGGGAGGGAAAGCACATCTAGGAATGACTAAATAATGGAAAAAAATAGATAAATATTATACAACAACATTAGCATAATTAAAGAACTAAGGGAAAACAGACAAAAAGCTAAAAGAAATTAGGAAAACAATGCAAGAACAAAATGAAGATCTAAAAAAAGAGATATTGCAACTGAAAGGACAATGACTGAAATGAGAAACACAATAGAAGGAATTAACAACAGATTTAATAAGGCAGAAGAAAGAATTAACAAATTAGAACATAAGATTGTTAAAATTACAGATGCTTAAGAGCATCAAGAATGGATGCTCAAGAAGGCTGAGCACAGTTTAATGGAATTATGGGACAACAGCAAGAGACCTAATATACACATCATGGGAATTCCAGAAGGAGATGAGACAGAGAAAGGGACAGAAAAAATATTTGATGAAATAATGACAGAAAATTTCCTCAGTCTAATGAAAGACATGAATCTACAAAGCCAAGACTCTCAAAGAACCCCAAGCAGGATAAACCCGAAGAGATCTATACCAAGACACATTACTGTTACTCTCAAAAATTAAAGAGAGAATCCTGAAAGCAGTGAGAAAGAAGCAAACAGTTGCATACAAAGGGTCCTCAATAAAATTAAGTGCCGATTTCTCCTAAGAAACATTGGAGGCCAGAATGCAAAGGAACAATATATTTAAAGTGCTGAAATTAAAAAAAAAAAAAAAAGTCAAACAAGAATATGATACCCAGCAAAACTATACTTCAAGAATGAGGGTGAAATTAAAACATTCCCAGACAAACAGAAGCTGAGAGAGTTCATAGCCACCAGACCAGCCCTACAAAAAAACACTAACAGGAGTTCTGTAGAAGGAAGGGAAAAGATGCTAAAAACTAATTCAAAGCTATAATAAAAAGATCCCTAATAAAGGGAAATGCATGGAAAAGTATAAGGACTAGTAATAAGGTATTCATGACTGATAATTCTAAATGTTTTTTTCTTCATGTTTTTTAATAACAAATATATAAAAGGCCAGGATAAAATTATGTTACAAGACATATTAAATATAAAGACATAATTAATGATATCAACAACAGAAGGGGGGAGAGGAATGGTATATAGAATTTCTTGTATGTTACTGAAGTTAAGTTGGTACCAACTTATCCTAGAATGTTATAAATACAAGCTCTTAAATGTGGTATTCATGGTAACCACTAAGAAAACATATAAACAACATACAAGAAAGGAAAGAAGAAGGGAATAAAAAAGGTTCACTACAAAGCCAACAAAACACAAGAGCAGACAGGACTAAAGGACAAAGCCAAAGAAAGCATAAGACACTAAAATAATCATAATAATAAAATAACAAAACAGCAGAAGTAAGGCACTTCTTATCAGTAATTACAGTGAATGTAAATGGACAAAATGCTCCAATAAAAAGGCAGAGTGGCAGAATGGATAAAAAAACATGATCCAACTATACACTGTTTACAAGTGACACATCTTAAACCCAAGGACACAAATAGGTTGAAAGTGAAAGGATGGAAAAGATATTCCATGCAAATAATCAAAAGAGAGCTGGAGTGGCAATCTTAATATCAGACAAAATAGACTTGAAGACAGAATCTGTCAGAAGAGATAAAGATGGACATTATACAGTGATAAAAGGGTCAATTAATCAAGAATATTTAGCAATCATAAATATATATGCACCCAACATCACAGCACCTAAATATATGAAGCAAACACTGACAGAATTGAAATAAGAAATAGCTGGTACTACAATGACAGTTGGAGACATCAATACACTGCTTTCTTTATTGGACAGAACATTCAGAAAGATGTCACAGATTGAATTACCTCCCCCCCAAAATGTGTGTATCAATTTGGCTGGGCCATGATTCCCAGTATTGTGTGGTTGTCTTCCATTTTGTGATTGTAATTTTATGTTAAAGAGGATTAGGGTAGGATCGAAACACCCTTACTAAGGCCACATCCCTGATTCAATGCAAAGGGAGTTTCCCTGGGGTGTGGCCTGCACCACCTTTTATCTTACAAGAGATAAAAGGAAAGGGAAGCAAACAGAGAGTTGGGGACCTCATACCACCAAGAACCCAGTGCCAGGAGCAGAGCATGTCCTTTGGACCTGAGATTCCTGTGCTGAGATGCTACCAGACCAAGGGAAGACTGATGACAACGGCCTTCCTCCAGAGCCAATGGAAAGAGAAAGCCCTCCCCTGGAGCTGACACCCTGAATTTGGACTTGTAGCCTACTGGACTGTGAAAGAATACATTTCTCTTTGTTAAAGCCATCCATTTGTGGTATTTCTGTTACAGCAGCACTAGATGACTAAGACGGAAGATCAACAAGGAAATAGAAAACCTGAAACCAACTAGACTTAGCATATGCATATACAACACTCCATCCCAAAACAGCACAAGATACATTCTACTCGAGTGCACATGGATCATTTGCCAGGACAGACCACATTTTAGGTCACAGAGCAGGTCTTGATAAATTTGAAAAGATTAATTCATGAAGTATTTTTTCTGATCACAATGGAGTGAAGCTAGAAATCAATAACAGAAAAAAACCTGAAAATACACAAACATATGGAAATTGAACTATTAATCTACCAATGGGTCAAGGAAGAATTTAAAAAAATCTAAATTTTTTAGAGTAAAATGAAAATGAAAGCACAACATACCAAAACTTACGGGATTCAGCAAAGACAGTACTTAGAGGGAAACTTACAGCATTAAATCCCTACATAAAAAAAGAAGAAAGATCTCAAATGAACAGCCTAACTGGATAACTCCAGGAACTAGAAAGAGAAGAGCAAACTAAGCTTTCCCCTGCCAGAAGAAAGGAAATAACAAAGAGCAGAGCAGGAAAATAAATCAAAAACAGAAAAACAATAGAGAGAATCCATAAAATCAGAAGTTGGTTATTTGAAAAGATCAATAAAATTAACAAACTTTTAGCTAGACTGAAAAATAAAAGAAAAGTTGTGAATAACCAAAATGAAAAATGAAAAAGGGGACAGTACAACTGACCTGATAGG
The DNA here is from genome assembly GCF_000243295.1 of Trichechus manatus latirostris. Lineage (NCBI taxonomy): Eukaryota > Metazoa > Chordata > Mammalia > Sirenia > Trichechidae > Trichechus > Trichechus manatus. The sequence continues at coordinate 1,621,182 of NW_004444139.1, read as the reverse complement.
AATAAAGAAAAGTATGACAGAATATAATGAACAATTGTATGGCAACAAGCTGGAAAACCTAAATGAAATGGACAAATTCTTAGAAGCACACAACCTACCCAAACTGACTCAAGAGGAAATAGAAAGTCTCAACAGACCCATAACAAGTGAAGAGATAGAATCCATGATCAAAAACTTCCCAGCAAAACAAAGTCCTGGACCGGATGGTTTCCCTAGGGAATTCTACAAAACATTTAGAGAAGAATTGACACCCATACTGTTCAAATTCTTCCGAATGACGGAAGGAAGAAACACTTCCTAATTCATTCTATGAGGCAAATATAACCTGATTTGCCAGGCAAAGACACCACAAGAAAAGAAAATACAGGCCAATATCTCCTAAGAATAGAGATGCAAAAATCCTCAACAAAATACTAGTGAATAGAATCTAACAGCATATTAAGTCATATACCATAATCAAGTGGGATTTATCCCAGGAATGCAGCAATAGTTCAACATCACAAATTCGATCAACATAATACACCACATGCATAGAACAAAGGAAAAGAACCATATGATCTTCTTTATGAATGCAGAAAAAGTATTTGATAAAATCCAACACACTTCCTTGATGAAAACCCTAAAGAAGATTGGAATAGAAAGGAAATTCCTCAACACGACTCAGGGCAAATATGAAAAGCCAACAGCCAACAACATACTTAATGGAGAAAGACTGAGAACTTTCCCCTCGAAATAGGGAACAAGACAAGAGCGCCCACTCTCAGCATTCCTATTCAATATTGTGTTGGAAGTCCCAGCCAGAGCAACAAGGAAATAAAAATAAATAAAATGTATCCACACTGGAAAAGAAGTAAAATTATCTCTATTCATGGACCATATGATTCTATACATAGAATATCCCAAGGAGTCCACAAGAAAATTTCTAGAGCTAATAAGAGGAATTTGGCAAAGTTGCAGGGTATGAGGTCAACAAACAAAAACAGTTGGGTTTCTATATACCTGCAACAAGACACCTGAAAGGGAAATTAGGGAAACAGTTCCATTTACAATAGCATCTAAAAGAATAAAATACCTAGGAATAAATCGAACCAGGACGTGAAGGACTTATACAATGAAAACTATAAAACATTGCTGAAGGAGATTAAAAAAGACTTAAATAAATGGAAAGATGTTCCACGTTCATGGATTGGAAGACTTAATATTGTTAAGATGTCAACACCACCCAAAGCAACCTATAGATTCAATACAATCCCAATCAAAATTCTAACAGCCTTTTCTACAGAGATAGAAAAACTAATTCTCACCTTTATATGGAATGACAAGAGGCCCCAAATAGCTAAAACAATATTGAAAGAGAAGCACAAAGTAAAAGGACTCACACTTCCTGATTTTAAAACATACTATACAGCTACAATAATCAAAACAACCTGGTACTGATACAACAACAGACACATAGACCAATGCAGTAGAACTGAGAGTCCAGACTAATGGGGCACAACAGTCGAGCGACAGGGACTAGAAGGCAGGAGGGCACAGGAAACCTGGTAATAGGGAACTCAAGGTTGAGAAGAAACAGTGTTGACATGTTGTGGCGTTGTTAACGATCGTCATAAAACAGTCAAGTGTACTGTTTACCGAGAAACTATTTGTTCTGTAAACCTTCATCTAAAGTACAATTAAAAAAAAAAAAAAAAGAATTGAGAGTCCACAAATAAACCCACACATTTACGGTCAACTAATTTTTTTGACAAGGGTGCTAAGTCCATTTCATGGCGAAAGAAGAGTCTCTTCAATAAATAGTGCCGGGAAAATTGGATTCCCACGTGTAGAAAAATGAAACAGGATCCATGCCTCACGCCATACACAAAAACAAATTCAAAATGATTAAGCACCTAAATGTGCAGTCTAAAACCATAGAATTCTTAGAAGAACAAGCAGGGGCAACACTGTCGGGCCTCGCTTTCAACAATGGATTATCTAATATAGTAACAAAAGCATAAAAGTGAAAAGACAAGCTACCAACTGGGAGAATATCCAGAAACCATATATCCATCAGGAATCTAATAACCACCATATGCATAGAACTTCAACAACTTGACAACAAAAAGACAAATAACCCAATCATAAAATTGGCAAAGGTCTTGAATAGACATTTCACCAAAAAGAATATTTAAATGGCCATCAAACACATGAAAAGGTTCTCAGTGTCATTAGCCATCAGAAAGAGGCAAACTAAAACCACAATGAGATACCATTTTACTCCCACTAGGGTGGAAACCCTGGTGGCGTATTGGTTAAGAGCTATAGCTGCTAATCAAAAGGTTAGCGGTACGAATCCACCATGTGCTCCTTGGAAACTCTATGGGCCAGAACAGAATGTGAAATTCTCACGGACTCTAGACCTTCTGGAGCCATGGGGGGTGGATGAACTCCTGAAACTATTTCCCTAAGATAATCTTAAACCTTAAACCAAAAACATCCCCTGAAGTCTTCTTAAAAACCAAACAATAGTTTAGCTTAACTAGTAAAAAGGTCTGCCTTGAGCATTATGCTCTTTTAAGAGCTATCTACATGGGATCAAATTGACAACAGCAACTCGAAAGATTAGACAGGAAACTGTTACTGATTGAGTTGTATCCCCCCAAAATGTGTGTCAACTTGACTAGGCCATGATTCCCGGTATTGTGTGTTTGTCCACCGTTTTGTCATCTGACTTGATTTTCCTTTGTGTTGTAAATCCTACTTTATGATGTTAAGAGGCAAGATTAGAGAAGTTATGTTAATGAGGCAGGACTCAATCTGAAAGATTAGGTTGTGTCTTGAGTCAATCTCTTTTGAGATATGAAAGAGAGAAGTGAGCAGAGAGACAGGGGACCTCCTACCACCAAGAAAGTAGTGCCAGGAGCAAAGCATGTCCTTTGGAACCAGTGTCCCAGTGCTGAGAAGCTTCTAGTCCAGGGGAAGACTGATGACAAGGACCTTCCTCCAGAGCCAACAGAGAAAGCCTTCCCCTGGAGCTGGCACCCTGAATTCGGACTCCTAGCCTCCTAGACTGTGAGAGAATAAATTTCTCTTTGTTAAGGCCATCCACTTGTGGTATTTCTGTTATAGCAGCACCGGATAACTAAGACAGAAGCTTAGGAGGCAGTGAGTTTATGTTAACGAGGCAGGAACAACTCAGAAAAGGAGGGTGAGAATGGTTGCACAACTTGAAGAACATAATCAATATCACTAAATTGTACACGTATAAAGTGTTGTATTGGTGTATGTTTTGCTGCGTATATTCTCAACCAACAAAAACAAGATAAATACAATTTAGGGGAAAAAAAGAAAACCAAAACACAAATGTCCAGTTTCACGCATTTAACTATTTGAATTCTGAAGGAACTTTTTAAAAGAAGACTCTTTATATTTTGAAATAATTTTAGATTTACAGAAAAGTTGCCGAGATAATACAAAGTGTTCCTATAAGCCCTTCACCTGGTTTCCCATTGTTAACATTATCGTGGTGCCTTGGACAAAGCAAAGAAACCAGACTGTATGGTACTCGGAAGTAAATCCAGACTTCATTTGGATTTTAGGGAACATCTTTGAAAAGTCACTCTCCTCTTTGTGAGAGCTAGTGAAGTTCTAGAAAGAGAGACTGGGAATCAGACGTGAAGCTAAACTGCATCAGAGACAACAATGTGGGTAATTGGCAAATAGGATTCAATGGCTATTACTGGGATTTAACCACGTTTGCAGGGAGGCAGAATATGATGAAAAAACAACCAGAAGTTAGGAGGCGTCAGTTCATACGTAAATCTGTCATTTGCTCTGTGTCTTGGTAAGTTCCCTTACCTATATGCCTCAGTTTCCTCATCTGTAAAATGGGAATAACATTCCTTGCCCGAGGAGATGCTAGTTTCCTCAAATCCATTCTGATTCTTAGCTGAGCAAACACCACTCCAACAAGAACTACATTTCCCAGGCTTCCCTGCAATCAGATGGGGCCGGTTGACTGATTCTAGCAAAAGGGAAGTAAGCAGAAGGTATGTACATTTTTCTTGAAAGGAGAAGGGGTGCCCTTATTCTGCCCTTAGTCTTTGCTGCTGGCTGGAATGCTGTTGTACGGCTGGAGCTCCAGTAGTCATATTGCATGGTGCGAGATCTTGCAGATGGGAGGTACACTTGGCAAAGAAACAAAGTTTTTAATCTTAAAAATTACTATATTAGTATATAAAAAACCAAACCCATTGCCGTCGAGTCCATTCCGACTCATAGTGACCCTATAGGTCAGAGTAGAACTGCCCCATAGGGTTTCCAAGGAGCAGCTGGTAGATTCGAGCTGCCGACCTTTTGGTTAGCAGCCAAGCTCTTAACCACTGCGCCACCAGGGTTTTTTGCCAAATGTCACCCTCAGTTGAGAGCCACTGCTCTAGACCAGTGCTGTCCCATAGAAATATAATACAAGCCACAAATGTGAGCCCTGTATATAGCTTAAAATTTTCTAGTAGTCGCATTAAAAAGAGTAAAAAATAAACAGGTGAAGTGGTTAAGAGCTCGGCTGCTAACCAAAAGGTCAGCAGTTCGAATCCACCAGCCACTCTTGGAAACCCTAAGGAGAAGTTCTACTCTGTCCTATAGGGTTGCTAACAGTCAGAATTGACTGGACTGTGATGGGTTTGGTTTTGGTTGTATTGTATTTAATGCAGTATATTAAAAATATATGTGACCAATATAAAATTTATTAACAGGCTATTTTACATTCTTTTTTTTTTTTTTTATGTGACGTCTTTGAAATCCGGTGGCTATTTTACAGTTACAGGACATCTAGATTCAGATTACCCGTATTTCAAGTGTTCAATAGCCACGTGTAGCTCAGGAGCGCGGTATCGGATGGCGCTAACGCTAGACTTATAAAACTGGAGGAAGACATAAGTCTCTATCTTAAGTTATTTTCACTTTGGGTTTTCTGTTACTTGCAGAATGTAATCCTAACTAGCACATGGGGTTTTTGATCAGCTACCGGTAGTCCCAGACTTACAATGTATTCGAGTTATAACAAACCACACTTAATGACTGTTCTTTTTTTTGTACATCTTATCATCAGTGATAAGTACTACATACAGTGCTGCAGCGCGTAGTTTGCTGAGGTTATCATTCGCAGATGTTCAATTTTACGATTTACTGTTCAAAACACTGCTGTATAGATTTCGTTTTCTAAACGAAATCAGGGGCTTCAGTTGCTTGAAAACATGGACTCCAATGCTGATCGCTTTGCCAAAGTCCACAGGCAGATTCAGGAAGCAGTGAGATGTTACCATGAAATATATGGAGAAAGAAGAAAAGGACCATACAGCTAGCTCTCACTAATTTTCTGACTAGAAACTCCATCCTCATTCACACGGATAATCCAGATGATCCAGAACCTTCCACAAGTGGAGTTATGACCCTAACTCACAAAATGCCAATGTCATCCGCCTCGTCTTCATTGTCAGAGTAAATTTTTATGATCTGTGTATTTTTTTATGTATGTATGTATTAAAATATTTCATAAGTTTATATGTAATGTTTCCAACCCCCAGGATAAATAAAAATCAGCTTTATAAAGACACAGAACTCACAGACCATGCTCACGATTATGTGGTTTATTCGGGTAGTAACAGGCTGCAACTCGGGATCAGGATCAACTTGGAAGTAACAGGATACAGTTCTTCAAACCCGACCACTTCTAACCAAGACAGCTGTCAGCTTCTCAGCCATGCCCACAGGCAGATGACCCTTCTCTCAGCTGTGCCTGAAGCAGGCCTTCTCTCAGCCTCTGCCCTGCTTGGGCAAGTGGTACAGCTCTTTAGCTCCACCGAAAAGTGCTGGGAGGCACCCCACTCCACCAGCGAGCCTCCTGCCTGAAGGCACTCAGCTCTCTCACTCAACAAGCCCACTGCAGCTGCCTCACTCTGTCTTCAGTGTTACAGCTCTCTCTTTTCTGGGTCTAGGAGGTTTTCATCCCAGGCCCCCTGGTCCAAAGGCCACAGTATGCTCCAGGCTCTTCTTGATGATAGTGAGGTCCCTCTCGACCTCCTTGGGATTGGCGCTTATATTCAATTTCAAGGCATGGCCCAGACCACAAATTGACCAATCCCTTGGTAGACCACAAATCACTCAATTTGCATAGTAATCAACCCATTCCTGCAAGGTGACTTAATCCTATTGGGTGGTTTTATGCACCTTATTTGCATAGCAGACTAACCAATCCCTTGCAAGTCTGTGGCCTAGCCAATCATTTTGGCAGAATTATAAACCCAAGGCCAGAAAGGCCACATATAAAGAGAAACCCATTGCACCGCACAGGGGCCAACTCAACAGCAGATAACAACACTCATCTGACCCCTCTGCTTCATCACCATCCTGAAACTAAACCTTAATGCCACTCATTTTACTAATCACAAAACCGAGGCTCAAAGGGGCTAAGGGACTTGATTGATATATCAGTTCTCTGTTGCTATGAAGCAACCTGTCCCATAATTAGTGGCTCAAAACCACAGCCATTTACTTGCTCATGCATCCGCATTTTGGGTAGGGCTTGGTGGGGACCGCTCGTCTTTGCTCCAGGTGATGTCTGACGGGGCAGGCCCATTGGAGAAGTCATGCTTGAGCACCTGAGGGCCACCTGGGTCTCACTCTTTATGTGGTGGTCCAGACCTCCAGGAGAGCAGAGGCAGAAGCCGCCAGGCCTCGTAGGGGCCAGCCCTGAACTGGGATGGCATCGCTTCTGTTGTGTCCTATGGTCCAAGCAAGCCATGTGTCAAACCTGGGATGAAGGGAGGGGAAACAGGATGTTGGTGCATGTCTTAACAGAAATACCACAAATGGGTGGCTTTAACAAACAGAAATGTATTTTCTCACAGTTTAGGAGTATAGAAGTCCAAATTCAGGGTGTTGGCTCTTGGGGAAGGCTTTCTCTCTCCGTTGGCTCTGGAGGAAGATCCTTGTCTGTTTGCGCTTTTGCTCTTGGGTAATCTTCATGTGGCTTGGCATTTCTCTTCCCCCATGGCTGCTTCCCAATTTGTTTGTTTAATCTCATTTACATCTGAAAAGAGATTGACTCAAGACACACCCTACACTAATCCTGAATCATTAACATAACAAAGACAACCCATTCCAAATGGGATTATAACCACAGGCACAATCTGACTCATAGTGACTTTAGAGGACAAAGTGGAACCACGCCATAAGGTTTCCAAGGAGCGGCTGGTGGATTCGAACTCCTGACCTTTTGGTTAGCAGCCAAGCTCTTAACCTCTGCATCCTCAGGGTTTAGAAGTTAGCAGTTACAACACGTATTTTTGGGGGACACAATTCAATCCATAATAGTGCCCTTTGGACCAAGGGAAGCAAAGGAAGCAGGAGTGGACTGAGGGAGTGTAGATGCAGGTGTGGTGACAGATTTGACTGGTCCCACGGGGAGCCCGTGGGCTGAAATGGCTTATCAGTCTTGTCCCCCCTAAAAACCAAACCCGTTGCCATACTGTCGACTTTATAGGACAGAGTAGAACTGCCCCATAGGGTTTCCAAGGAGCAGCTGGTGGATTCGCACTGCTGATCTTTTGGTTAGCTCCGCCTTGTCCCCAGTTAGGCTGAAATGTCCATACTTTTATATTCCTGCCTGAATAATCATCCTGCCTGGATATCACTGGGACTTGGGACACACCAGGAAGGGTGTGGCCTTGGACGGAATGGCTCTGTGTAGCAGAGGCGGTCCCTGAGGGTGCTTAGGGCTGGCGGCTGACGGTACTCCCTGGGGCGAGGGCAGAAAGTCCTTCCTTGAAAAGGGATCCGAGCGGCACATTTCCATGTTCCTCGCAAGGCGGTGAGAAGTGGTAGTCCTTTAGAGTTGCCAGTTGGAAGCTGTTGCTGGAGGGAGGGGAGCTGAGAGGGCAGGGTGAGGAAGGGCTTTGCCCACGTCCGTGCTTGAGCGAGCTGGGAGTTCTGGGCTCGGGTCCCCATGGGACCTCATTCAAGTCAATTAACAGCGACAGAGTGACAGTGTGCCGGGCGTTGTGCTATGTATGGAAAAGGGGGTCCGGATATCACCTGGTGTGGGTCACGGCTTCACGGAGCTCCACTCCCTCCTCACCGGCCCCCTTTGCCCTCCTGCCCCCCTCCAACCCGCTGTCAGCACTGCTGCAAGCCGGATCTTTCCAAAACGCAAATCGGAAATGTGACTCCTGGGCTTCAAACACTTTAGGGGCTTCCCTTCATACTTAGACTAAAACCCCAGCTTCTCCTCTCAGCGGACGGCTGAGGGAGTGTCACCTGGGTGCCCCTGGGGTAGGAGAGAGGCGCCAGACCCAGCCCGCGGCCGCACCGCCCCTCCGATCTCGCGGACCTGGGGACGCGCTCGGTTCGGGGAGGGGCGCCACACAGGTTAGCTCGGGTGCAGCGGCCACTGGCCAGCCGCCCGTCCTCCGCGTTTCCTGGGGGCGGCCCCGCCGCGGCCCCGCCCCTCGAGCCGCCCATAAATGCGCCCTGCGGCGAGCGCGGCGGGCCTGGAGCGCCGGAGTCTGGCGTGCGTGTGCTGTCGGCGCGCAGGTCGGCGGCGCTCGGAGCTCAGCCATGCTGTTCTGGCACACGCAGCCCGAGCACTACAACCAGCACAACTCCGGCAGCTACCTGCGGTA